>NC_054058.1:73490195-73799415 GCF_017639655.2 Falco naumanni | reverse complement strand
CCTTAGTACTGCATTGTTTCAAGAAAAGGAAAAGATTTTTTAAAAATGTATATATTAACAAATTTTCTCTGGGCAAAATTTCGTGTCTACCAGGAAGAAAACTGAGAGCAGGAATGATATTATTGCTTCTACCTCCCCTATCTTTCTTTCACTTCCCCTTAATCATACTCCATTCTCAATTTCATAAAACCTAATTTTGTCTTGACTCGGACATTCAGCTAAATCTACACAATGATTGCTTTCAGTTCAGCCTGCTTTGGTGTAATTCCCTAGATACACACTGGGGAATAAAGTAGTCCAGAAAAAACAGGTGAACTAACTTTCTTGATGTGAGAAAAAAAGTCTTGAATGGCTGACAGGGTTTGAGGCCTGATATTTAGAAATGTCCTGGCTGTAAGGTAGATCTTGTCCTTCTTGGATGAGAAGCCAAGTTGCATATTTTTCTAAAATATTTATTTCATTCAATCCAAGACCTAGCCATGAGTAAATTATATAGGCCTTAGTAGGTCATCAAATATTCTTTTCTCAGCAGAAGTAGTCAAACAGCTTCTAGGGAGCTCTTTTATGAATGGAACTGTAATTATCCGTACACTTAATTGCAAAGAAATAGGAATAGATTGTTGGAAGGGTCCTAATACATATGTAAAGCTCCCATTCCAGTTAAAACAAGCACTATATAGTAACAGAAGTAAAAGCAATTCCATTTGAGGTTGTCTTTAGAAAAAAAAAATCATCTCATATATAGTTGTATTTCAATGTAAAACTAAATAACTAAAAATTTCTGTTGAAACTAAATTTAAACAAAGGTCAGACAAGGCAAAATGACTATTGTATATTTAATGGATATACACTGATGCTTCAATATTCACTGTCCTAATTGCAAGGCTATACCTGTGAATAGTTGGATGACAGTAAAAGTGACCATTGCTATCATGATGTTGACTTTACATTTCTGTAAAAGTTCCATTTGGTAACAGTTTTACTATATTATATTTTTGCCATGAACATACATTTATTGGTAGCATTTCTATCTAAACAACTCGGGTTTAAACTTCAATAATAAATGTTTACTTAAATTTTAAACCATTATGTTTATTACACTTTAAAAGCACACACATGCCCCCAGTGATCCTTTTTGGATGCAGATTTAATTAATATAGAATTTAACTTTTTAAAAAGAATCTGTACACACCATATATGCCTTGGGAATTCATTTGATTCCCTGTTTTAGGATGGTTTATGCAACCTATTTATGCATACATTTGATACCAAGTAGAAGAATCAGCTATATAGGTAAAACATGGTACAGGAGGCATGTAAGGTAGAAATATTTGCATAGTTAGTGCTTCGAGGTTTCAGTCCAGTTTTTGTTTAAAAATAGTTTCTTCTTGATTTTTCATCTTAAGTTATCTACATTTTCCCTCCTGGTCTTCAGTATATATTCTAATATGGGATACCTTAAGGCTGTGGAATGTCAGTAGTCCCTCTGGCTCTTGTCAGGTAGGCACAGATTAATGCCAGTAGGAGAGATTTCACTCTGGGTAACTTATATGATGCTACTAACCCTGGCTTCATCTTGCTGGGAAACTTGCAGCTGTTTGCTGTTGGATGCAGTGGTAGTATCCACAGCACTTTTACATAGACTTTTCACTTGTGAGGCTGAAAATAGAAAATATTCAGCTGAGTTTGCTTTAAGAATGAGACCTCAGAGAAGACTATCCAGCTAGAGTAGATTTAGATATAAAATTGGAAATCAAGATACTAAAGTCATGAGCAATAATGAAACCATTATTGAATCCAAAGTCCATTGTAGATCTTGTTGAACCGTAAGTATGCAGATCATGTGATGGCTCCTCTGCCCATAGTGACTTTCCCCTTGAACGTTATCACTTCCTCAACAAATAGTTTAAGCCGACTCCAAAACAGAAACCATATGGATTTATATTCTTATAATCTGTTATTCTGGCCCATATTAAAAAGTAAAAACTTGAAAATTGGTTTTAGTCTAAAGGCCATAATGCTCTGAAAGTCTTTAAATGGTGAACATAAAGACATGTTTTCTTCCCCATATTTCAGCTTTCATTGCACCCCATGATTTCCTGTATTTGCCAAATTTTATATTATGTTTGGTTTTACCTCTCATTATTTCAAAAATGATTGTTTCCCATTAATATCATGACATAATATCTTTCTCTTCTATGTCCTATACATGGTAAGTCACCTATCTCTTTTTTTCTTTCCCATATAACATAGCTAACTTAGTATTCCCTGCAAATACCTCATCCCTCATCTTTGTTTCATAGTTACTAATTACCTTTTTTCTCAAAAGGTCTAACTGACGATATGTTAATGAACCTTGGAGCAGTCTCTTTCTGACTTTGAGGCCTGCACCATTTCAGACCTAAAGAAAAGCTTCTGTGCTGAAAACTCTGTTTATTCAAAGTATATCAAATGCTCTAATAAAAGTGTTCCCTTACAGGGATCTGTCTCAGCAAGGACACCAATTCACTAATAAAGAAATCTGGTTTTTGTTATCCACAAGTCTATCTTTTATTTTTAGGTCAATAATAGAAAATAGATGAAATGTGACTAGCAACTAATGTAGTGTTAATATAATGTGTTTAGTGCAGTATGATTGGAAATTAATCACGTCACTAAGAATAAATAAATCATGACTTTGTGAATAACCACTTAAATTTAATGTATTCACAAATAAAACAATCACTGATAAATAGAAGTAAAAGCAGAAGTACATAGAAGGTAGGATCAAGAATTTAGAAAAATAAAAGAATAGCTTTTCAACAAACAACGCAGCTGAGCTTAGCCTATATGAAAAACTCAGAGGCATCATTACAATAGATGAAGCAGTATGATTTCACCTTTTTTGGTATTATATTTCAAAAAGTCTTTGTTGAAAGAAATGGCGTGATGGAGACAGAAGTGATGAATGCACTGAAAAATTGTTTCCTGTCATAAATGACTTTATAAACCTACTGGGAAATTTTTCATGTCTACATCTGGTAGATGGTGACTAATGCAGGATAATCAAATTAGAAATCATTCAGCCAGTAGGGACTAGTGACCACACGAAGGTCCAGTGACTAAAACAAGATTAGAAGTTGATATGTGTAAATCACAACTGATTCTAATCAGAAGCAGATGCCTGATTTCAGACAGGTCTTCATGGACAAGATGTCAAAAAAGATTAGAAATAATTGAATAGACGGAGACAATGAAAAGCAGACTGATATAGTACAATTGATAGAGTTCTATGCAAATAGGTATGCATAGTTTAAATGTGCAGTGTCCACAGATAATATAGATAAAAAATAAATTACTTTCTACCTGATGACTGTGTAATTTAAATGAATAATATTTAGTGTGTATGTCATGTACAAACATATTGTGAAAATGTGGAATAGTTGATTAAATTGGACATATGAGAGAATATTCCCATTCTCTGATTTTCTGTGGGCTAGCACCATTAGAATCAAGCATTTGTTACTAATTTATAGACAAAAAATATGCCTTTAAGGATTACATGTTTATATTTATCCTAAAAAATTCTAAACTGTAAATTTACATTTAAAAATTTACTACCATGAATATCAGTTAATAATCAACAAATAACTGCAAAATACATTTGCTGTGGTATTTTTTAATCTCAATTTATTTGTTTTATTTTGGAATTTTTACTGTAACTCCATGAAAACTTTCAATAATCACTGATATATACCTTTACTTTTATTTTACAGGTCCTATGTAGAATGTGTATCAATGCCTAATAAAGAATATAGGAGTTAAATAAAGGGACAGTATAATTTGCTCTATTCTTATCATTTTCACAATCCATTTTCATAGTTTAGGATTACTGAATATAGATACATGTCTCCATCTGTACTTTGAAGAATAAATACTAAACATACAACACCTACTACTACCTTATTCACACAGGCATAGCAAACTAAATATCGAGTCATATGTTGAATTACACAGGGCTGAATTTATGCAGTACGTTTTACATGGAGAATGTTCTAAACTGTATCTGGAAGGATATGTTTTGCCATGGATGGATTTCTAGTGCTAGCAGAAGACAATACGCTCTATATAAAGCCAAGAGAATATTTTACTGCTAATGAGCACAACAGTGAGCACCGAGAAAAGAAGTCTGATAACAGAGATTTTAGCAAGCTGCTTGTGAGAAGCCAGGGTATAGGTTAAATAAAAGTATCTTATTTAGTAAAATTAAGTTCTTTACTATTTAAGTTCTTCAATTTTTAGTTAATTTCTACTTTTAAGTTAGTTTTCAGACTGATTGTTTGCCAGCTGCTCAGTCTGAATATTCATGTGACTCATTACACATCACTCATACTTTTTGATTGGCTATCTAGGACTCACATGGCTCCATCTCCTGTCTGGATGATTATTTTACAAATTATGTTTGCTGATATTTAATCATAATTCTGTACATAAATATGCCTGTAGGTTGAGATTTAGAGGAACACATACATAAACACTACAATGACATAAATGTTCCTCTAAGCCAAAGAATAATTTAGACAAAGTAAGAGTGTGGGAATATTAGTAAAGATGCTAGTCAGAGGCTTTCCAGCAAAGTAGGTGGGCAGGTAAGGTTAATGGAAAGAACTTAGCTTACAATAATTTTGTACTTTTGCTGACTGAAAAGAGCCATAAAAAAAAGATTAAATGGATTTTTCTACCAATGTCTTCCAGCTTAATATTTTTAATTTATTTTAATGTCATGGTCTTCATTATGAGTTTGGGCATGATGCAAAAGTTTGTTTCCACTATCACATTTATAATATGTCTGGAATCCTTGCAGGTAAATGTGAGTAACTATTCTGCGCCACTAAAAACAACGTCAGTAAGAGCATGCTTAAGCTGCTGGCTGCTACTAGAGCACATGTAAGTCATGTATATTAAACATAGCATCACTACTCCAGGGATGAAATCATATTCCAGTACAGAAAATAGGAACTTCAACTTAACCAGTCATATACAATACATTCCTAAAGATCAAAACAGATTTTTGGGTTTGTACGGTTGTACAATGATAGACAAAAAAAAAGAATTTGTGTAAGTGTATATAACTTATTTAGAAGCATAAATTCATGACTCAAAGCACATGGGTAACTAACATCTAAACCCTTTTCAGCTTCTGAATGCAAACACCTAGAAGCAGGAGAAATTAACAAAACCAGAGAGTATATTACACACTCAACAGACATTTTTGAGCATAAAAAACCCCCACTCTTTCTTTAATTCTTTGAATCAACAACATATGTTGTTTA
Organism: Falco naumanni; assembly: GCF_017639655.2. Classification (NCBI taxonomy): domain Eukaryota; kingdom Metazoa; phylum Chordata; class Aves; order Falconiformes; family Falconidae; genus Falco; species Falco naumanni. Next base: position 73,794,103 of record NC_054058.1, on the reverse strand, counting down.
CTTATTGTTGCATCTTGCAGAAAAAATAAAGTTGGCTTCAGCAAATAATGAGCAGATGAGTTTTGAAGAAAGAGGACTGTGCAGCTAGAATTACGAATACCAGACAGTAATGCCATTATACTGTGGGCTTAAGGTTTTTCCACAGCAAAATAGCAGCCTGCCAGGCAGACAAACAAATTAGCTGATGATGGACCTCCCTTCCACAACTAACCTTTAATCCAAGACGGCACATTTAACTAATGAGAAGTCCTCCTCTTGTACTACTATGATAGTATGAAAGCGGTGTGGAACTGATAAGCTGAAAAGAGTCAGTCAAGTTTTTGACCTTTCTCAGAAGTGCCTTTGACATCAGCTAGATGAGAATGTGAGGACTCAGCCATTTGAGTAAGTCTCCAGTGATCTAGCCCCTAGAAAGTCTCAAATAACTTTAGTCATAACAGGCACTTTGGCCTGACTCACAAAACAGACTAGCATGTAAGTTCAACTCCCACTTAAAATTCATCTCACTTAGCCTTAACCAGTTTAAATATAGGATTCTAGTCTAAACTAGTCACTTTCCAAGATCCCCACATAAGCTTCTAAAAACCTTTCAGTTTCTGAATTTTCTTTGTGAAGTTCTTATAATTCTGCTCTAAGGCATGTGCTTATTTTGAGTAAAATATTGTAAATTTGCTTAGAGGCCACCACATACTTTACTCCTTCTAGACTCACAAAACACTTTTTAAACTCTGACATTTGTTGACCAGCAGTTTCAGAGTATATGCAAATTCTTACAGTGGTAAAGGCGAAAAAAGTGCTGCTCTTCCTTTACACAAACTTTTTACTATTCAATTGCTCAGATGATTGAGCATGCGGCCTTTTATTTCACAGTCACATAATATGGCTTAAACTCACTTCCTTCACATTACTACGACTGAGAAGTAGTAAACGTGCCAAATAGAAAGCTCTTTGGAGAGAGCGCAAAAAGATAGAACACAAATTCTTTGTTCTTCCATTTGTTACTCGAGCTAGCCTAATTTTCACAAACTTAAATAAGAGTAAGCCAAAAAGCAGGTGTAGGTATTTTGCCCTGAAGGCTGTGGAAACCAGTGTGAAAACTTGTATAAAATGTAACATAAGTCTAATCAGAATTTGCACAACAAAAGCAAGCTACTGTAATGGAATTGGCAATGTTACATTAGTACTGTTTGAAAATAATGGACAGATTTGTGAATAGAAAGTACATGTTTTGGGACAGATGTTCTCTTTACCTCAATTACCATTGAGTGTAATATTTTCTCACTTTTTAGAAGCATTGTAAGAAGACTTACAGCGTCAAAAAAAGACAAGGGATGAAAATATGTAAAGATTTTTTTTTGCTTTTGTTTAAAGTCCCATTATAAAAAAAATCCATAAAAAAGAACAATTTTAAAGTAAGGAAGATGGAATCAGGACTTTTCTTCAAAATCAGCCCTTGTGTCTTTGGTATCCAGAGTTAATGGCAAAATGGCTCAGCAAGTCATTAATTTTTCTCATGGAGTCACTGTGGATCTTCATTGAATAAAGTTCATATCATGCCCTGATAGGAGGAACATCGGGACAAAGAAGTAAGACTTTTTTTGTACAAGAGTACACATCAACTTTTGTACACATCAACTGCTGTGATGACTTTACCAGTCCTGGTTTGCATGACTTTGCTTCTAATTTCTGAAGATACATTTAGCCACTCAGCCCAGTACAGCTATCTTTCCAACTACTTAAAGGCAAAGAGCTAGGCAAGCATATAATGACAATGACAGTGCTTTTGTCTTACTATTTTATATAATCAGAGCTGTAATCAAATACTACTGCCATTATTGTCCTCAAGTTTTGTTATAATTAAAAATGTTATGAATCATCAGAGCAAGACCTACTTATTCATATATTCCTCTCATTCCCATAGTACAACATCATTTGAAATGATGTGTTCTCTCTTGAAGTTTCCACGACTCCTCTTGGCTTGCTGTTTCACACTCCTGCAAATCTCATGCTGATGAAATTTGTGATTGTGTCTTGCTCTTTAATTTTGCTATATGTTACTCAAAATCCTTCTCTCTGCCTCATGCTTTCTTTGACAAGGTGTTGCTTGGGTTTCATAACTGGTAGTGGAGGTTGTGAGACACATTGTCATTAATGTTTCTGTGAGCCAGAGGTGATCTGAAGGCAGGTTGTGTGTCATTACCAAACTGCAAGAACAGAAAGTTAAGGAAATAGCAGGGCCCATAAATGAGGCAGGAATTATCTTGGGTTTTTGTAGTTGTGTTGGTGCATCAGAGTCAGCACAACAGAAGAAACAATATTCCAGAGAGCACATACTGCCACAAAGTGCCTATCAGTCTGTTAACAAGTGTCCTACTTTAGTATTGAGAGAGGATACTGCGAATGTATTACAATCCAAAATCCTTATAACGCTTCACGATGTGTGAAATACACATACTTTATACTTGTAGTACATTCACTTTTGATCCATCCCTGCTTTTACACATTTTTCTATAATACCAAGCATGAAACAAACCACGTTTAGCTGCAGTTGCATCCACCCTGTTACTTCTGTGCTAGGCAAACTTTCCCTGAACCTCTGAGGTTAATTTGTGGTGTCTAAATTTCAATGGAACTGTGTTCTCAAAAATCAGAGGAGTGCAGAAATAGCTTTGGGATCTCATCTTCTGCCCCTTTCTAATCATGCTAGGACAACTATGATTTCAGAAGGATATTCCTTGAGAAGACACATTTCCCGACCAAAGTAAATCTTATACTTTGATAAAATACTTCAACAGAACAGTTTTATTAACAATAGACCATGAAGTTGACCCCAACTTTGTTTATGAGCTTAAAAGCTCTAAGACCTTAAGAGCTAAAAAGTGATCTCAGCATCTCATTACATAGATTATTTCAGAATCTTATGTAACATGTAAAACCTCAAGACTGCCAATCAGTATCACATTGTCATAGTGAATGGCCATAAAAAGTAACCACGTAAATCTGGTCAGCTATTACTAACTTTATACTTGTTCTTTTCTCCAATCCCTACATTCTCAAAAAAACTGTGTTCCTCCAAGTCTGAAATGATTCTGCAGTATTTTATGGATAATCTTGATATACTTATTATGTAAAGAGCAGCGCATCACTAAAGAGCCTCTCCTCAAAAAGAAATATGTCTTGGCAACACATACAGCATATTCATTATACAATCAGTTTTCATAGTAAATGAAGTAAAAAGTATAAACAGTACAGGCTTGAAGAATATAAATTATGCTCTTATTAATTGAGAGGAGGTGATCGCATGTCATGGAAATGCTAAAATAGGATGTGTATTCCTTCACGGTAGGTTACAGAGGCACAATTTTCCCTTTACTCCATGAATTTCCAGAGAGTAGAAAGTGGATGGACCATGGCAGCAAAACAATAATCCAGGTAGTACAGAACTATGTTGTGGGGGTTTTTTTTTGGTTTGTTTTTGGTTGGTTTTTTTATGTGTGTGGGTTTTTTTTTTTAAAGAAACCACCTAACAAAATTGAATATTATTTCAAATGTCAGAACAACATGGGCTGTTGGAGAAAAAAATCCTTCAAGATTTCTTAGACAATGGCAACAGGCAATATAACAACTGGTGACCCAAAATATAAAAAAAGTTTTTTCAAGTAGCTGCATGGTTTTGAATGGCTAAAGGAGAAAAGGGTCTTAAGAGATTTTGATAGAAATTCCCTTCAAAGTTGGTGCAGACAGACCACAATAGTGAAAAGCTGGGAAGAAGTAGATTTGGGTCTGGAAATCCTTAAAGAGAGCCATATGAACAGCAAACACAAGGATTTGCAGTAGAAAGCAGCATAAATGAAAAAATGACATCTCCTTTCTTAACACACATGCGTTCCCTCAGTTTATCTGATTTTATTAGGAAAACAGTATTTTTATTACTCTTTTTGATCCACTGGCCTAAGCCCTGATGCTGTCTGTAGATGCTGTACCCTGCTGTGTACAACTGAAATACAAAAACATAGTCAGCTTAAACCTGTCAAAAGTCTTTCTAGAAAGCAGGCTGTGCATGCAAGGGTGGCAGATAGAAAAAGTTTTCAACTTTAATGAATTAATTTATGCCCAAATAATTCAATTCTGTCAATCAGCTCTGCAGAATCATTTTTCATAAGTATGTATCTGAAAGACACTTCAAGATGGACTCAGTCTACAAAGTAATTTAGAAATGAATGAATTATTGTTTTAAAAGACTCTTTAAAGAATGCAGATTCTTCCTTTCTCATACACAGATGTCATCTACAAGCATTCTCTGTTCTGCTAAAATTCTGTCATCCTTTGAGGCATCAGGAGTTGGCTGTTATGGGAGGACAAATACAAATGTTGATTGTCCTCTAGATGGATAGGACATGACAAATTTTGCTTTGATTTGCCTTGGGGCATAGGAGATTTCAGTTCTTCCCTTAAAAGGATGCAATGTAAAAGTCTTGATGTGAAATAAATTGGAATAATTACAATAACTGTCTAATTATACATGGCATGAAATAAACCTCAATTTCAATACAGTTCACAAAAATCTAATGAGGTCTGATGTTTACACCTATTTCCTGGCTCCAAGCCAAGTTAATGTTCTCATCAAATCTGATTGGCTCTGGCAGGATCAGAATATCTGGCATTATAGTAATACAAACATTTAAAATGAAGTTTCATAACAGAGTTGAATCCATATTTACGCTATGAGTAACAAGTTTGTCTGTCTTTGCTCTCTTTTTCTACTACTTACACTTTTAACCCATATTTTTAAAATTGATTTTCACTCTCTCAGCAATCCTAATGTCTAAGGGTGTCTTACTTCGTTGGCAAATGGAGAGTTGTGGCACAGGGTAGATTAAATGGTTTGGTTAAGTTATGGAAAGTATAAAATCCAGGAAGCTCAGTTCTGCTCAGTAGTATTATTTGACACACCTGTACTCATTATTCATACCTGACTAACAAGAAATGTATCAACTGGCAGCAAATTTCTTATGAGGAAGGGTAGAAGAGACAGTTCTGTTCCCTCTTTCATACAAAGACCACCATGCTATCTAGTGCTGGAAATAAAGGACATACAAAATCTTTCATCAAAAGATGAAATCCTAAAGCCATAAGTCCCATACCAGCTGGGACTAGTGTTCCACATCCAAAACAGAAGCTCTGTGTTCCAGGACAGCCTAATTTTGTGTTTGTGATCCATCTCCCTTCACAGCCTTAAAGCTTACCTCAGGTTGATCGCAAGTACTTCTGATGAAATAGCAGACTTTTAAATATCAGCTAAAGCTCTGCTGCAACCCAGTTTATGGCCAGCTGTTACAGCACAAGCAAGCTATCAGGCTGCAACAAGGATTTACTGTTGATCAGATTCTACTGTCCATGCTGTTTCTTCCATCCTCCAAAAGCCAAACCACACTGCTGCTCCTCCTCTATCCAGTCACCTCTCCCACAATCCTCAGGGCTATTTAACTACTTAGTGAGAAGGAGCTACAGCTGTGTAACATTCATGTCAATCAACCCACCGCCCCTGAAGCAAGCCCACAGCTGCATATTATCAATGTTAATTAACCCACTGCCTTCATTCCTCTACAGCAAACCACACTAGAAATCTGTCTCAATGTTCTGGACAAACCCTGAAAGTTTTATGTTGTCGCATTGAAGGTAATTTTGATAGTGGATAGATGGTTATGTATGGATGAGGTACCATATGCTCATTGACTGGTCCAGGTCAGTGCCTGCAGAGTGATTCTGGTCAGCAGACCATGGCCTCAGGGAGGGAAACACTGCTGGGCTATTTGATCATATCCTGAGCAGTGCTTAGAGTCCTGCAGATTCAAAGTCTTATTAATTTTGCAGATTTGGAGATTTCCACTTTTGCACAGAGAAAATTAGTAGGGTACATCCTAAAGGAACGGAGGAGACAAGCATTTCCTGTTCTTTCACTCTGTTCTCAATCGAAAAAGATAGACACTGGATTAGTAGCTGGTATATATGTATATACAACCTAAGTTGCATATACAGGCCATCAAGCAGACATATGATTTCAGTAGACTGGAACTCCATCTGCAGATCTCACAAGTGCCTATTTCTTTCCAAAAGTGTTGAAGTGATGGAGAAAGCTACATTAGAGATGCTCAGATATTCCTTCTTCCCTTTCCTGGGGACAGGCACTTCAAACTGGAAATGAGCCAGCGCCTAAACCATGTAAACTAGACACCACCACATTATAGCATTAAACAGGAAATCCTGAAGGAAGGAACTCTGTAAGGGCCCTTTCTGAGAAAAGGCTTTATGCACGGTCTGTATGCCAGGTTGCAGAGGGATTCTGCCACACCTGGCTGCAATGAGGGGTGTGCCTATCATTCTGTGCACACCTGGCTGCAATGAGAAGCATGCCCAAAGCCTCCCACATCTTAACTTTTGGGGAAGGTGAGATCTTCTCAGATGAGCATGGAGGAAGCAAGCAGCTTGGTGGAGTGTGAACTGGCTGCAAAGGTGCTTTGTTGCACATAGGTATGTTCTGGGGCAGAACTTGGGTGGATAAGCAATTGTATATAACCAGCACTTATATATGCAATGGGGGATCTCATTTAGGAACTGTGCCTTCATATGCACAGAACTCAAGTCTTTGGCTCACGTGAGAGGCACAAGGTCCTTGTCTGGAAGGGAATTTCACAACTGTGGATCATCCTGACAAGTCCTAGCATAAGTCATGGCAAGAATAAGATTATGCATTTGAAAATAGGAAAATCTGTCTGGGAACCAAGTAGGCAAGTTTGATTTTATGCTAAAATATGAGGAAAAGGGTAAGGCTAAGCCTCAGCTTTCCATGGGCTGTAATTTCCTCTCTGTCAGAAAAAAATATTTCTTTAGGGTTCAATTTCAGAGTTGAATGCAGATTCGAACTTCATCTGGGTGTTGATGCTTTCACAGGAATGAATCAGAAGGAAAACTGTGCTTCTTCACTACTCTGTAGTTAGGGTGATGCTTTGTCAGATGTGTGTAGATAAATTGCAGAGGAGTTACCCTATAATAACCCAAACTTCCTTTGCCAGCCTAATATTTCCCACTAGATCCCTACCCTTGTCTTGCAGACAACAGTGAACTAATACAGAAATCCCAGAAAAGTGTACTGACATTAACTTGTCATTGTAAAGTCAAGTATGAGGATAGGCTGTAGGAAGCACAGCCTGAAAAGGACCTGAGTTTCATGAGTGTCCAAACTGGTTTCCAAGGAAAATGTGCAGTAATCCAAGCAAAGTTGATTGAGATCTGAGTACAGAAGTTGGTTTCGTGCAGAAACAATGGGAAAATCAAGCAGAACTAAGACTCTCACAGTCAGAAGGAAGACTTTTAAGTGGTATAAATTTTTACCCCTCGGAAACCAGATGGACTGTTGCTACCGTTTGTCAGATAAGGCTTTGGTCTTGTAGATTTGGCTATTCATATTTCCAGGAGAAAGTTTTAGGATACCAGAGATAGTGTGCATGATGTAGACATTTTCAGAGACCTGGGGGAGATATTTCACAAATACAGGAGGCTTCTTTCTTGACCAAATGGGTCCATGCAGAATTTTAAAACTGCAGAACAGTGTTTTATAAACAAAGTGAGCACACTGAAGATATACTACAAATTGAATTAGAATCTTTCCTTGTTTGCCTTATTAACTAAAGCAGACTTAAATTTACACCGGAAAACTTTACAGAAACTTGGCAGAAACACACTACAAAACCCAGAAAGAGTCAGAATCAGTCTTATGTAATACAATGAAATACAGTGGTAATGAGTCAGAAGGTATGATAGAAGTCTGGATTGCCCACGTAATTTCAATATATTTAAGAACAAAAAAGAAGCAAAGAGAATAGTACTTCTCAGTGAGGACAATTTTACTGTTCCAGACATCACATGGGAATAACAGATCTGTAGAAACAACAATAACATTTTCATAACAAGAAGTGTAATCTCACTGCTATATTGTTGGAACTAAACTATAGTTTTCTGAACACTGTGATCTCCATGGATCATTTCTTCCAAATGATTACTGTGTGTTAGCCAAACAAGATTCCTTCAAATGTTACATGTTTTATATCACTGTGTGCATATCTTTGTGCAAGTGAGTGTCCATGTGTGTCACTTAGATATTTTACAATAGTCCCATCTGAAGAAAAAACTCATTAAATAGTATCCCAGACACTACAGAACATCTTTCGAATGAACAGATATTGTTCTTTTTTTTGACTAACAGCTGCTTTTAGTTTAAGTAGCTTACTGCAGCTAAAAGCTCTGACAATCCAGATACTTTTTGCTATAAAGGTTTATCTCAACCTGCTAAAGTCTAGATAAGGGGTTGCCAGTTTTGCTGCTTCAAAGGAGACAAAGTAATTGGAGCTATAAACTCTCCCATTCATCATTAAAATGCACATTTTTATAGAACCACAGAAAGCATCTGTATCTTTACTAAGGCATGCATTAGTTTTAAACTGAGACTGCTCAATACAGCAGATCACTTGTCTGACCTTTACAGATGTTAATGTACACACACTCATTTCAGAAGAAGGGGGAAAAAAAAAACCAACCCACATGCTTAATCAGAAGATTATTTTACAGAGCAAGGTCCTCATCCTGCACAGTGCTTTGCTTTAGCTAAAGCCAAGGGCCCTTAGTCCTTCAGCAGAGTAATTCAGTACCTTCCACCATCAGGCTCTATAACTTTTTCAGTGCAGTTTCTCGCACTTATGCTTTGGCATAAAAACAGTTTCACATGACTAGATCCAAGACCTATGCAATCCTGAAGATGTTTACAAACACTATGCCTTAGTCAGTTGTAATAAATGCTTATTTCCACAGTCCATTAACAAAAAAGTGGAATCAACTTAGCAACTAAATAGCCCTGGTTTGTGTAAGATCTACATATTTCTTTACAGTCATTTGGGTGGAATCTTCACTTCCTTTTTAATAGCTTGCAAATTCATTAAAGATAGAAACATTTTCACAGTGAAATAAGTTTATTCCTACAGGCTTCCGTTAGCATCAGAATATATAAATTCCATAGTCTAAAGTAATGTTTTGCCAGACAAAAAAAAAAAAAAGAAAATTTTGGTTCTTTTCTCTTGTGCTCAATAATTCTAAAATGAGTCCCTGCCTGTTTCCACTGGAACACTGTAAAGAACGTTGCCTGATAAGGTGCCCATTAGTTTCCCTAGTAAAAGGTATTTTAGTGTTATCATAAAAGAGGATTTTGGTTAACAAATCACTGACAGATAAAGACAGATAAACATATGGCACTTCTAACAAATCTAGAGGTTTCCAGCAAGTTTTTTTTCATTCAGATGCTCTCTCTGTATATTCTACAAATGGTGGGTTTTGCAGGACATGTGAGTAGCCTCCAGTAAGCAAAATTACTTGATCCATTAGAATGAGTGAACAAGAACCAGCTGCACAGATATTTTGAAGATTTTTAATATATGTGTTTAGATGGATCTTCTAAGGAAACAAGATGATAAAATCACAGAATGGTTGAGATTTGAGGGGATGTTTGGAGGTCATATTGTCCAGCTCACCCTCTCAAAGCAGGGTCACCTACATCTGGTTTTCCAGGACACTGTCCAGGTGACGTTTTAATATTTCCAGGGATTGAGACTCTACAATATCTCTCGGCAACCTGTTCCAGTGTCCAAGCACTCTCAGAGTAAAAATGTGGTGGGGGTGGATGTATCTTTACCTTAAAATGTGATTTCCTGTATTTCAGTTTGTGCCTATTGCCTCTTGTCCTGTCACTGGATACCACTGAAAAGTCTGCTTCTATCTTCTTTACACCTTCCCATGAAGTATTTGTATTCATTGATGAGATACCTCCTGACCCTTATCTTCCCCAAGCTGACCAGTTCTACCTCCCTCAGCTTCTCCTTATATGTCATATGCTTCAAGACCTTAAAGATATTTGTGGCCCTGCAGCACAGGAGGCTCTTGGTCTGCTTTGCTGTGTTAGTATACTGCTGGCTCATGGTCAAACTCCCACTGTTCAGGTACCTGCTGGTCCATCCTCTAACAACTTTTGCATCCTCTGATCAAACTGACTTTAAAGGAAGGATAGGAGTTTAAAATATGTTTCAGCAGATACAGAGCTCTGGACAGCTCACATCACTGCTCCTTGGTGTTCGGTGATGCAGATGTGGTGTTGCCCCATAGTAAGATATTTAAGGAAGATACAGCCATAGGAAATAATACTTTCTTAATTACTCTGTTAATAGAACATCATCTTGTTTATTGTAATTTCATGGGCTATAAACATAATAAAGCCACACTCGACAGATTGCTCAAGTCTGCAATCCAATCATGTATGAATATATACCCTAAAATCAGTAGACTTTTGGAGGATTTAAAGAGGATAAGGAAACTACTCCTAAATTATTCTATAATGAATATTATTTCTTGCACTAAACAATTTTAATGAGCCAAAACCCTTTGATGCTTTAACCTGAGCCTTAAAGAAGATTTTATTTTTGAAAGATCATCAGAAAAGAGAAGCCCTACCATTGTTCTGCAATTACTTGATACATGTACAAGGTCCTGCATGTGCCTGGCACTTCATATATCTAAGAGCTTTCAGAACAGGGTTTGCGGTGGTTTGTTCAAGGATACTAAAAAAAGTCAGTGCTGAATTTCTATCCCTCAGAGAGCTGTTGAGTGGTAGAACTGAATGAATTTAAAAACTCATTTTAAGATCTGGCAATATGAACAACATTGGCATATAATTTTCCAGCAAGATGAAATATGCGTGTGGAAGAAAAAAGAAAAAAAAACCAAGATACTTGCAGTCTAATCCATTTAGCAATCTGTCTCTAATTTTAATGATGTATTTGTCATTTTATTACTCACGAAATGTCATTTATATGAAACTGTCACTATGATATTAGAGAGGAACAGCTTGTGTTAAACTGTGTAATGTCTTTGCCAACTTTCAATGTTACTTGCATTCTACCTCTTTAGAATTTCCCTTACGCTTTTAATTCAGCTTGAATATATTACTTCATGTACCAAACTTTTGTACAGAGCTGCTGTACAAAACGTGTGCATTTCATCTTAGGGTGGGTACAGCAACTATTTTGTTTAGTTAATTCAACAATATGGAAGTTATTTTGAAAATCAGTTTATAGAAATAGCCTGATGTGAAATGAAAATCCTGCAGAATCCTGAAATATCTGTCAAATTTCTTAGCGTTAATACTGAATAGGGAGAGTTGTAGTCACTTTCAAAAAGAAAGACTATTAATAACAAAAAAAGACAGTGAGAGTGCTTTTCCTTTTCTCTTAAAGATGCTTATAATTATTATATTCATGCCTAATAATCACTGAGCTGGAGGAAAGTTAGGTTTCCTGTTTCTTTTTTCTTTTTCTTTATTTTCTTTTTTTCTCTCCAAAATTTGTATCAGTAACTGTGATTTAGAGTTAAATGCAAAAAAAATCAGAACTGGTCAATAATTCCCAAATTTGTAAAATTTTCTTCAGGAAATACAGGTAAAAAACCACAAATGCAAAGTTTGTTGTTTTTTTAGACAAATAAAGGATGTAGGGGTCTTTAGGTTCTCATCTGTCTTCTTCGAAATCTGTACTAGTTTTCTCACATTTTTCATATTCTTTGTAAAATTGTTGCTGCAAGTAGCTAGAAATAGCTGAAAACTTACAAACAAAACATAGCTTCATCTATGTTTTATTTAGTAAAATCAAGGCAATATCTGCTAATTACCTTTCTATGGTCTTGTGAAGATTCAGAAGAAAGCAACAGTACTTTGTAGAGCATTTGGAAGCATTAAACATAAAGGGGTTGTAATGAAGTTGTGTCATTGAAATTAATACACTCAAACCCAAAATAGAAAGTGTTTTTATTAAAATTAGATTAAATTATGGCTGAAATAAGATTAAAGATATTTGTTAAAAGGGGAGTGTTTTTAAGAAAAAACCCTTCAATTTAGGTAGCTATGAGCAATTTTTTCCTGCATTTTCTAATGAGCAGTCTTTGATTTCCATTTTGAAGCAAAGTTGTCCATAAGAAATTAATGATTTTTAGTAGGAAAAAATGGAATTTGAAGAGTTAAATTACTGAATGGTGAAAAGGTGTGGAGGACATTTCATATCAAACAAAGCAATTTAGGCCGACACTCCTTTTTGCAGGCACAAAAACTTGACCACAGCAGGAAGGATTATCAGGAGATTTGTTCTTGATTTTGCACTTCCACTAAGCTGAAAAGAAACTACTACAATTATTTACAAACAAAGAATCAATGTTATCCCAGCTCTGGGAGGGCCGGCAGTTCACTGGGCCGGGGGTGGTGGGGGCCAGGGCAGCAGGACAGGGCCTGTCCCTCGCAGCCAGGCAAGGAAGGCCAGGCGGCTGCTGGGGCAGCCCCAGCCCCGCGTGTCAGGCACCTCCTTGGGAATGAGGGCAAGCTGGCACTGGAATGGGCCAGGACAGGCGGAGACAGCATCCTATGGCCTCACTGGGGCAGGGACTTGTGGCCCCAGGTGCTGGAATGGGGTCCTGGGTCATGAGTAGGGCAGAGTGAGCCCTGGAGGTGGGCAGGGATGTTAAGGGGCCCTGGGTGTGCTGAGGGTCTCCACAGATAATCAAAGACAAAGTGACTCTTGACAAGCCAGAGGCAGAGACAAGAATTGAATACAACTCCAGTAAATTCCAGTCGCATGATCTGTATTGTCATTAAAAAAAAAAAGTTTTATGATAATAAAGGATTAATACATACCTGTATTGCAAAGGACTATTTAGGAACTTATTCTTCCTAGGATAGGAATAGGGAGGAGCATGTCCTCAGGTTCTTCCACGTGAATCCTCACTTGTCATCAACATTTGGTTTTAATCCACAAATTTTCTGTGCTAATCTCAAAGCAATTGCCTTGTTTGCAGAGCTGTAGAATTGAGCTTTGCTATATGACTAAACTTAATTTCTTGAATATAATTCAATTAGGTTGATCAAATAATTTATGTGACTTAAGTATTTGTAGTACACTTTTCAATTGTACTTTTCAAGTCTTTTTTTAATCTTCAGAGTTCCTTCTGAGGATGGACTAGAGTTTAATTTATAGAAAAAATGTTTGGAAAGCCAAAATCTGGGACTTTGGCACATATGCACTTTTATTTTATAATGTAATCATAAAGAGGTTTTGACCCTGCCACATGTGAATGTTTGGGGCTTCATTCTGATCTTAGATGAAGCAAGCAGGTATCAGATACAGTTATCATCATGTTATAAATATGCCTCTATATTCTATCAAATAAATGTCAGACCTCGTATACGATCTGTCATTTGTAATTCTGAATCCTCAGAGATATGTCTAGACAGGTAATACAGATGCTGCAGAGATACATACTCTAAATCCAGCTTCAGAGCACAGGCCAGTTATAGGTGCTCCCAACAGACTCTCAATAATTGGACTGAATGCCGTTAAAATGCAACCATATTAAAATGTTCTCTGCACTAGCTTTCAACTACACAAAGACATATAATAAGGCAACTAATAAGACTCTGAACCACAACACCACATCTGTTTTCACAGGAGTTACACAAACTGTGGTTAAAGCAGAAGTAAATTAGAATGTCCTCTCTCATATAGCTGCAGTTGTTGAGCCTTTGAATGTCATTTTAAGCTGTTATTTTAAAAAGAGAAGAGGAATGAAATGGAGCCATTAACATTTTTAATGTCAGTTTTGGAAGTCCTTTTTATGTTTATGGTGTTGCTGGCTTAGGTACTGTATAAACAAGTCCCATACTCAGCTAGAATCCTTACCCTCATTCAGCCAAAGTCACAATGCTTTATAAATTCACTGGATTAATTGTGTCTTCAAAGGAAGGCACTTGTCAATGGATTTAAGTTTATGCTTGAAGTTAAACATATGTTTAATTATCGTCCCAAATGAGGACCTAAACTGTTTGTTACAGAATAATCTATTACATGTCCATATTATGGTACTAAATATGTCAGAAGTGGCAGTCTACCTACTCTGCCTGAATTTCTATAGGTGCACTCATTACTTTAGGAATAATGTCACAAAGTCTATGCATACAGCACTTTGAACATTATGGTAGAATTTGAAAAGCACAAAAAACCACAGCATGATGATAACATGTACGGATTCATTTCTTGCTACAAGTATGATGGTTCCTGCTGTGGAATTTTTAAATTGTATGAAATGTAATCTGTTAGTTAGCTGGTTCAGCTATCTTGCACACTGTAAATGACTTCTTTCTCTCATGCAACTTCCCTAAAATGAGTTATGTTAAGATTCACATTAAAGATATACTGTTAGGAAAAATACCTACTTTTGATTCTTGCCCTCTTCTAGCTACCACAGTTTTACCCAGCTAACAGACTCTAGGAAATATTTCCTTTTTTTTCTTTTTTTTTTTTTTTCTTTTTTTTTTTATGGTTTGTTAGACTGCACTGCATCTGCCCAGAGAGAAGAATTATTCAAATGAAATATCTTTGACAAGATTTGCCAGCTGATTTTGCCTGCTACATGGCAGTGCAAAAGTGCTGTAAATGCAGCGGTTGAAGAAAGGCAGCTCTATCATCAGAGCAATGCAGAAAAGACAAAATCCTCAGTTGAGCCTGCCCTTGGAATATTTCAGATTATTTTTATTCTTCACATCATCATGTAACTGTTTCTTACAGACGTCCTGCCTACAGAGATCACATGTAATATCACATCGGTAGTAGTCTCTCTTATATGATTCAACCGACCTAGCACCTATTCTAATAAGCCCTAAGTAAGGTTACAGTATCTCCTGTAATCAGATACATTCTAGTTCATGCTATGTATTTCAATGGAATAAAAATTAATTTCGGAGGGAAAACCAAGCCTAGTGAGTCATACTCTAAATGGGCTGTCCATCTTTGCAGCTGCAGTTCTGTGCCAGATTACAGACATGCAATCTCTATTGTGCAAAAATCATCTATGAAAGGATAGTTCTTAATAATGTGAAGTACTGGATGATATCCTGAAGGCTGTAAAGGTGAAATATTGGGTACTTAGAAAACTTGTTAGTTTCTATACTCTATGAGATTTTTTCTTTTCCATAGAGCTGTTTTATTTGTCTTGAATGTAAGACAAAACATTAGGAAAGGCCTGGAGGGAAGTCTAGCACACAAGTGACTACTAACAGTCTAATTTGCCTCTACTATTGGGGGAAAACATGTTTTGGTTTCTTTCTTCTTAGTCAAGTAAACAGATAAACATATTTTCCCTGGCTTCCATTGCAGCAAGTTGGCAGTTACAGAAGAATTCTTTCAGTTTTGATTTCCTGTCAGCTTTACTAACAAATGACCAGAGTATAGTATTCTCTTGGTGTGGTTTTTATAGACCCTGTGCCTTAAAAGGAGTATTTCTGAATGAAATCACTGTATGTTCTCACTTGGATGGCTTGGTTTGTTTATGTACATTTCTATATTTCCTCTCTTAATGGATGTGTGAAATTGGGAAAATGATAGGAAGGATGTGGCCTGAAAGAGAACATTTTTGAAAAAAACTTCCCTTGATCTTCATCTTCTAAGCTGGTGTCAAAAGACTGACTAAATTCAGATACAAACATAAACTGGTTCAGGCCACTTTTTCAATCTGTCCATTGCAGGCAGAAAAAACAAACCAAACAAAACCAGCTCCCTGTGCAAAGGGCTGTTCTTGGGAAATTCAGTGGCACACAGCAGAGCTTGCTGAAATTTCTCACTCAAAGATGAATTTCTTCTCATAGGTTGATCTTCCAAAGAAAGAGACCTGACAACAATAGGGGTCATGAGTTGCGGTCAGAAGCTGCATAATTCCTAAGCTCCTCAGTGACCACTTCTGTGCGTTGGAACCTAAAATTATTGCCCTGCTTTCTCACACCTAATATTCCCTGAGGATAGTCTCTAACCTTATCATCTGTCTCTACAGAACTTCTCAACTTCAAGCCAGGCTTGGATTTACTACTCATGTGCAGGCGGTAGCCCATCTTGAAGAGCAATCAGAAGCCTACTGTATGGGCAGCTATTTCCCAACAGGTTTTCTCTTTTCCAGAGTTTTCTTTTTCTGCTTTCTCAACTACCACAGAACTATGTTTTTACAGCATGATCTCTGGAGAGAGTAACGCAGATGTAGAAATGCCGCTCCACTCAGTGCATTTCTATATTTTGTTCTGCAACACGTCCATGCTCAAGTAGCCCTTTGCTCTGTTTTTCGGAGAGGGAAAATGTACTGCAATGAAGTGCTCAGTACTGTTGCTGAATCTGTGCTGAGGTACGTAGATAGCAGTGTGGGACTGGGAGGAGGGGGGAAGAGAGACAAAGTGACTTCATCACTTCAACTCTTAGAGATGATAATGAGGAAAGCACTTTCCAAATAGTGAAAGTGAAGTGTCTTCAGACAGCTGAGGAGGCCAAGAAAACTGCCGAGAGAGGAGTGAAGAGAAGAACATTCCAAAAAGCTGTCCTTAGCAGACCATAAATCTTACCCAGCAGCCAGTTCAAACACATCGCTTGCACCAGCCCTACTCTTCCCTGTTTATTTTCTTCCTGTCAGCATTAAAACAGAATAATAAAGTACCAAGTAAACAAACAAGACAAACAAGAAAATAAGCAAGAAAACCCAGCAGAGAAGAAAAAGAATCAGAGTCCTTGTCTGTCATCAGTGTTGAGGAGTCCCTTGGATCGCGCTGTGCTGCAGCCTGTGCAAACACCACTGCCTCACCACGTTCAAGCCAAGAAAGGCATTCACAAACTCTTCTTAAGTGTGTGAAATAACCATTCAGAGGAATACAGGGATTCCAAGACTATATTTAAATATTATAAAGGGAAGCACATCCAAAACTTTTGTTTTATGCCCAAGTGAGGTGTCTTCCTGTAAGTTTTGGCTGCCCAAGCTCACATCAGCTTCACAGATTCCTTCTTGCATTTAGTTGGAAATTGCTTTAAAGGTAAGGAGTATATTACACTCCTGAAGAATTTGTCAGGGAAATGGGAAGTCCATGCTCCCCAGCATGGAGTGGGAAAGACAGGGAACTCTTCTGCCAGTTTTGAAAGGGAATGCACAGTCCATACTCAAATAGGCAGTGAAATACCTCTTTGGAGCAAGCCGCACAGAGCGGGAGCCTGGGGAGGTAAGAAAGCACACTGGAGGGAAAACAAATGGATTTCAGCTGGAAACCAGCCTGGTCTCTGTCAACCATACCAATAAAACTGACATGTTCCTGCAGACGGAGTTGGTAAGATGTGGGAAAAAGTACCGATAGCAAAATTTAGTAGTAGTAATGCAAAGGCCAGCTAGAGAAAACTTGAAAAGCCTCCCCCACTCCACACACACACACACACCCTGTTCCCTTTTCCACCTTTTTTTCCCCTTTTTTTCTTTTTTTTTTCTTTTTTTTTTCCCTCTTTTTTATTCCCGCTCCCTGCCCCTGCCCCCAGCACATGTATAAACCAGGCAGAAAGGTAAAGCTAAATTAAAAACTTCAGTAGAAAGTTAAAGGAATTCATGCTCAGGGATTAGTGTTAGGGAGTTATATGAACTAAACAGTTGTTAACACTAAGTGGTATCAGAGGGGATTAAAGAACGCCATGCTTACAAATACATCCTGGCGTCTTTGCTAAGATAAACTGAGAAGTCAGCCTGAAAAGCCCATCCAGAACTTTAGAAGAGACTCCCAACCAAATTAACTAACATTACAGCCCAGGAAGATCCAGTAAGGATGCAGGTTTCTACAGAAAAAATACTTGTTTTTGAGACAGCTTTAATGTTAAGACCACCCTCTGGTGATACCTAACAAAATTAAAGTGGAATAAAAGAGGGGTGGGGGGGGGAAAGCATCCAGAAGGGTCTTCAAAGGCCTGTGCACTATTTCAATTAGTAGTGTACATGAGGTGCTTAGCATTGATTCCCTAGAGTGTGAGCACCTGAAAAGCCAAGGCTGAGCTTTTTAATACCTAAATTTTGTGTCCTTCACATTCAGATTATAGTTATACTGATGGGTCCAAACCAGTACACAGCTGGCCAAACACTAATCAGGTCTGCTTCCAGGACAACAAACAGCAATGCCAGAGCTTCAACATTGCTTCAGGCAGAATAGATACATGTGTATATGCACACATAAACACATACGCACAGAAAGACAATATGTAAACATGCTATCACTGCAGAACTGTTTGGTTTGGATATAGCTAGTCCGGAGCATGGGCAATGGAACTAAGGTATTTCCTAAGACTTTTCCTCCCAATTCAGGCCTACACTACAGAAGTTTGGTATCACAAATGTGCAAATTCAGGATGTGAAAAATTCATACTTCTGGCTGTCACCACTAAGCTTTCCCTTGTTATTCTTGGCTATTGGTCAAAGTGAGATAAGTGATCCTGGTAGGAAGACCTTTCTTCTTAGGCTGTCCTGTTCCTATACTAAGGTGCTTCAGTTAGCACAGCTCTGAGGGACAGGGAAAATCCAGGGCTATAAACCTTTACCTGAAGTATCTGTGTAGGCCAAGAAGTTCTTAGTCCACTAGGCACCATTGTGAAGGTGCATTTATGTGGGTGTGGTGTGCATTTGTTTATGTATCCATGTGTAATCTGTGTACTTTAGTGCTTAGTCACATCAAACTTCTGGCTATGCATGGACAGGTTGGTATAGAGGGCAGTAGAGCACTTCCTCAGATATAGTCAAGCCTCACTGATGCGGGATGTGCAGAGGCCATCTAGCCTTCTTGCATATTCCTCTCCTTGTGTTAATGTACTTGATGGCAAGCTAGGAAGGTCAGTGTGGATAGTCAAAGGCTGGTATCTGGATATTTCAGGACTGCAATGAGTTTTCACCTCCTACAGGTATTTAGAGACATATTCTGAACATTTTCATCAAGAACAATTAAGGCTATGTGGGGACTTTGCCCACAGAAATCTAGATTTCAAAAAATTATAGGATTAGGGAATAACTGGCACTCAATTGCCTTGTAAGGATGCACAGCAATGGAAAACCGAGGCTTTCAAGTGAATGTTTAATGCAAAGCTTCCAGAACTTGTGAACAGCAAATTTTCTGAGATTTCATTTAATTAAAAAAAAAAGGAGCGAAGAAACTATGTGATGGCAGTTTTATAACTGCTATGTGAAGTTACAGTACTGTTAAACACAAGGCTGAACAGCAGATGGCATATATACGCCCAAGACATGAGACCATTGTTGACATGGTTTGTAATAGCAATGTCGATGTAAATGCATATTTGCTCAGTCTATGTATCATGCTGACATTAATCCTCGAGGAAAGAAAACCATCTGGAAAATTTTCAGTTAGTATAATCTGAATTAGATTAAACATTATAAACTCATATGTTACTCAAGGTAAAACTTCTCTCAAATGGACAGAAGGATTATATCCTTGTTTGTGTGTTACACTAGCCTTGCTTAATCCAATGCGTGCCTCTAATGCTGTATTTCCTTCCCCATTTTTAGTAAGCTGCTATGAATTGCACTGTCCTATATATATTTTTTCTCCCGGTAGAATATATCAAATAATTGAGGACAACACTAGCTCAAACAGACACAACCTGAGGTATCTCAAGCAATGCCAACATCTCTTGGGCTTTGAAGTGGTACAGTTTTTTGCTCTACTGTAAAGTTTTTTCCCTAAGGAATTCCCTTAGGAAGTTATTATTATTATCTTTATAAAAGGTACATTAATAGTAACTACATCCATAATGGTTTTTTTAATATTATTATTATTTTAATGAGAAATATTTTAATAGTAAGAAAATTGACTAATCCTTATACTTAATTAGACTCTGACTAGATATGCTTTGACTGGGCAAAGTTGATAGTCTGCAGTGGAACTCTGATGCCCAGGTTTGAAGTGAAACAAAACATGCTTTTCTCCTCTGTCATTCCGTACCAGTCTGGAAAGTGCCCTGAGGGCTTGTTTAAGTCAGGATCTGAAACAGTTCCATGACAAGGTCCATGGGGTTCAGAAGGAGGATTTAGGACCTACCCATTAGCCCTAGATGGAGTTTTGACAGTAATTTCAATGCAAGTAGTATCAGGTCCTCAGGCACAGAATTTGCACTACATCTTCTGTGACCATATGGAGAAATCATTGCACTTTCCCAAGTGTTCTGAACCAGAGTGAAACAGCTTTAGGAAAGCTAAAGCTATTAAGCTATTCTATTGCAGCTTTTCACACCGTATATCCTACATTATAAAAACTTAGACAACATGAAAAAAAGGTTTATCAGTTCATTTTAGGGCTTACTTTGGTATTAACCTTTTTATGGTTTGCCTTTTCTCTCCCAGCTGTTTTATTTCCTATTTATTGCACGTGCTTTTTATTGGAACTGTAGCCGTCCAGAAATCGGTGCTTTTGAAGGCAGAATAGTTATGCAACTGAACTCTACTAAATGGCCTCCTTTGTTTACATGAGGCTTGTTAAGTAACAAAGAGCAGAAAGCAAGTACTGAACATCAATGTGGGTTTTCATCATTTATCATCTGCAGATTATAGTGTTCTTGCAACTACAAAAGATAAAGCCATGACAATGTAATATGAAGGCAATATCACTTTATAGATCTCTGTTGTGCACAATGCTGTACAAACAGTTAATTCTTACGGCTTCCAGGAGGTAGAGAGGTCACCTGAACATCCTTAACACTTTGAATGTGAAACTATAGCAAGATATGGTTTTGACATATGGACTATTTCTGGATTTTTATAACTTTGGAAGCATTCCTACATGGTTGAAGTTATTGGCAAGTTTCCCATTGATTTCATGAGTTCTTGATAAAATCCACTGATTCTATGAATCAATTAGAAAATCCCATTTTTTGGACTGCAAACAAAAAGAAAGCGATGTTTACCATGGAAAATCCAAAATCAAACTTCAAACACTGCATATGAGTTTATTTGAAAAATGATTCACTGTTGATATAGCTGCAGTAGTTAGTAAATATAAGTTTAAATCATCAAAATTGCAGTGTAACCAGAAATGCTTAGAACTTCGAAATTTCAGCTGGATAATGAAAAAGAAGTAATGAACTTACTGTCCCTTGTTTGAACTTACTGAGCCAGCATGCTATGACGCTATAGGAGCTTGACAGAACTTGGCTGGACAGAGGTATTAAATGGGTTGGGCTAGTAATAGTGTTGCTTGTTTCCTTTTTTGCTAGCTATTGCTGCTGGCTGGTTTTGATATTAAGTGCAGCAGCAGCACCTAGGTTTGTGCAAGTTATTAGTCTCCTTTGCATCATCTTTTGAACTGTCACTAGTACTAAGTAATACAATGAGAAGAGCCCTTCCCTGAAGTATAAAGTATATTATGAGAAATAGTTAAAATTCCAGGCTTCTCAGACAGAAATTTTTAGGAACTACAAACCTCTTGGTAAATATTCATGTTAAGTCAAGCACATCCTTTTCACCGCAAATATATTCTCTCTGTAATATGCTTAGGCCATTCTCAGTGCAGAATCCCACCAGGAAGGTCTTGGGGAGACTTGGCAGGGTCACAGAATGGAATTGGATGTATTTTCCATTTTATGTGCCACTCTGCTTTTGGACACATGAAGATCTTTAAAGTACCAGTCCTCCTTACTCTGCACACTAAAATCTCTAATTGAAATTAGAATTGGGAGCATAGCAATGGAGTTCCAAACCTTCTTTAAATAAGAAAGATAATGCTAATTAATTTGTTGTTTTTTATAAAATACTTTATTAAGAATAATAAGAGTAAACAAGGTTACAAAAATACCAACTTTATTAACTAATGAAGATGCCGTTAATTACAGAAGATTTTTAATACAAGTTATAACCACAGTGTTCCCTTTTCATTAGGCATTCAGGTAGTTGAATTTAGTAGGAGCATTATTTTTCCCACATAAATATGAAAAAATACTCTTATCATACACTGAATTCCACAGGCAGCTCCCTGAAGTTAGATCCCATGCAGGGAAACACCATACATAAATGCCCAAGTGTATGTTTAAAAAGGAACACTGTAAAATTTTAGGGTGAAAAGCCATGTTAGTTCCTGCCAGCAGCCCTAACATTCATAAAACAATAATATACCAGTGCACATGAGGGAGGAAGAAAATAATTGATAAAGAAACAAGGCTAAACAACCAATCCAATAGGTTTCATACAGTTTCCATGGGGGTCAACGAGTTTACAACCAGCCTTCCAGAAGGGTGGCGATAAAGCCTCACCTCCTGTTGCAGTTGTCTTGGAGTTGAGAATCTATGTGCTTTTCAGTGTACAAGCATGTATGTAGTTCAGTGCACGGCCATAGGGAAAAGCACTGAGCAACTTTCAGCCCCCGCTCTTTTGACAATCACATTCACTGATTTCAAGGGACATTTTGCCTGAGTAGACTTTGACCCTCAGAGATATATTTGGACCTTCATCTGAAAAGCTCTAACTCAAGTGAGTAGCTCTGTCAAGTATATTGGCATTACCTGCAGCAAGAGTTTGCAGAACGCCTCAGAGAATTTTAATCTTAAACTAGAGAAAAAGATTTCAGCAGTAGCAGCAAAAATCTAGACCAGTACATTCCCAATGAGAGCTACAGTTTCTCTGAGGGTCATGAGGTTTATAAAAGAAAAAGAGATAGAGGGACAAAACTTTTTTTTAAGGGAAATTTGTTTTCATTAATGAAAGGAGGAAGTGTCAGCTAGTTCCAATGCCCAAAGAAAATCAGTAATTAAGTCAAACTAACTTCAGTAGCACAAAATCAGCTCTTAGGTTTTAATTCCAAACTTTTATATCCAGTTACATCACTTTTCAGAGACCAAGGATTAGTTACAGCAAGGAAATTGAAGATGAAATTCAATGGACTTTTAAGAATGTCCTTAGATAAGAATTTAAGTTCTGTACCCTTCAATTCTAATATGAATAAAATCACATCTACAAAGTAAAGTCCAGATCCTACTGAAGTTAGTTAGAAGCTTTCCAGCAATTTAGATGGGCACTAGTTCATGTTCTCTTGTTATTACAGAGACAAAAATATTAGAGCAGTGAAAAAATATCTATAGAGTGTCCTTTCTTAAGAGAATCCTGTAGTTATAACAGTTGCCTGGTACGGTACCATTGGTACCAACAAGAAATATTCACAGGAATAAATGAAGTACAAATTCATTACCACATATCATTATTCTTCTCTTCCCTTGCTCTTCAGAGTCTCACATGCCCTCCATACTGAGATAGGGAGGGCAAGGGCACCTGATAAGCAAGTGCATACAAACATGTTAAGTTCTGGAGCATCAACTCTGTACAATTTATTTTACTGAGGCGCTGCCCAGAACAAACAGGTAAAAATCCTTACACGTTGTCTAACAAAAAACAGTATTTTTATCATATATATATATATGTGTATATATATATATAAAAATCACAGTCTTCTGCACAGCAGAAGCTTTTAACTAAAATATTTTAGGATTTGATTTTTTTTAGATAAGACATAACAAAATGCCTGCAAATATAATACAGTAAGCACGTAACAATTCTTAGAATACAAAGAGTGAACATGGAATTACATGTTTTATCCACATTCTACTTGTGACTGAAAACAAAACTCACTTGGAGTTTTTTAAAAGTCTTTCTTAAAAAGTTAATCCTTTCAGTAAGATATGGTCAGTATATACTTAGTAAGAATACACTATTCACATACATGGCAATAATTAACTGTAAATACAACAGGCTAAATCCTGCCCTCTTTAGGCCTGGTAAGTAAAAGAGCTCAAAAGGAGCATGAAGCCTTCAGAGGCAGCCAGAATAGGTTGAGACAGACTATCTGTGTAGCATCCACAGCCTCAGTTCTGCTGTACAGAGAAGTTGCATCCTGTCCAAAGAGACTATTTACATCAGGAGGGGGTTCAGAAGCTCTGCTTGCTGGAAGACGTCTTCCTATGTGCCAGTAGAATCTGCTGGATGCTCGAAACAAATCTCAGCAAGCCAAGCCACTTAAGCATGGCCTGAAACACATCCCAGTTCACCAGGATATGTAAGCATATTTGAGTCCCGCTGAAGTCAAGTGCACTGCTGAGGAAAATAATTTGGCGAGTCGGCATGAGGGCTGCCTCCCAAGACAGCTCCCCTGAAGTGGTTACTTTCTGCCAGGGCAGAATTCAACCCTGCGTCTTCTGAATGAAATGTCCTTTTATATGTCTACACCATGGTGTCAGCTTAGTGGCTATGCAGTTAGATATGATATGCATAATGTACAGTTTGCTACTGGAAACATTTACAATTATGTAGTCACAAGTAAAGTAACAGTAACTTATGCAATTACAGGTACAGTAGTAATACTAATAATTGGATATATGTTGTATCAATTTTTCAGAAATTACAGGGTAATTGGTGCCACCTCTAACAACATATTTGTATAATACTCCCAGCCATACAAATAAATGCCTAAAGGAGAACAAGCGCTTGTCATAGATGCTGGATATTTGCTCCCTTTTCCAGTCAACATAAGGGAAAAATGATGGTTCTAAATACAAGTAAGAAACACAAGCTATTAAACTATTGGTGATGTTTTCCATATTGCATACAAGATCATATAAATCTTTGCAATAATTTTACTACCCTGAAAGGAATTATACAAAGGATATAATTTTGTCTAAATCTAGGTAAGGTTTTATCAAAGATCTTAAGTCTCTGAAAGACTATTAATGTATAACTTACTTTTCCCAGTATTAAGCCTCTCAGCCAGGTGCCAGATTCACCTATTCTTTTTCCTGCTGTAAATACAGAGTTTCATGAAATAACTAGAACCAACTGAACTTTGAACACTTCTCTTTTGAGAAAGATTTGGACATATTTGATTGAAATTTCTTTTAAATGCCAAAGTCTGACAGGAACTCATTAGGATTAATTTTTCAAACTGCATGAAATACTCTCTTCAGCATTTTAAATTCACAGATATTTCTGGATCTAACTTCAAATAAATGATTGATAGTTTGCTAACCAACCCACTTCTGTGTCTCTTCCCTCATCCGAAAGGGGTTTTGAGATGTCCGTTAGGGGACCACATATATACTGAAGGAATCAAGTACAGAACTAGTATATAAGCACTGTGTAAAAGGAATTGATATTGAATTTGATGAGAAATCTGCTTATGACAGACTTGTCAGAGTCCATCAATAATTAAAATATTAATTTCTAAAGAGATTATTTTAAATGAAATATTGAAATCTTTGACCTCTATAAGGGGGGGAAGAGAACTATAATCACATGTGCTGTCCTTAACAGATGCATATTTCTCTCAGTAGGTCTTTCATTTTATATGAAGAGAAATATATGGCTCACAGAAAGAATTAGATGTATTAAATAAAACCACGATTTTTTTCTCCTTCTAAGATAATCTGAAGAGCAGCATTAAAGAGGTCATATGATTTATTTCTATAAAACCATTTATCATCCAGTAATAATATCTTCGCAAAATTGTTTACCCATTCAAGTATCTTCAGGAGATATGTCACCATACTTGCATATACTGTAAGTCACTCCAACAATTATAAAACAACACTGGTAGACAAAAACACCAAAAAACACCCATAAATATTAAAAGAAATTCAACAAATGTGACTATCAAGTAGTAAAAAACCTGTTGATCTTTACATTACACATTAATTCCATGGTGTCCAAAATTTTTCTTTGAGTGGAAGTTGATGAGTTTTTCAGGGTTTTCTGTAGGTCATCATAATCTTGTGTATCCACCGGGAATAATATGAGACCCGAACAAAAATTCCAGGACGATTTCGAATGGCACATCCACGGCCAGGAACAATGACACCAACTACTATCTTGAGCCTGTTTTGTTCGCAAACCAAGGGACCCCCATAATCTCTCTAGAAAAAAATAAAGAGCGTCACTTCTCAAAATGCTTGAAGACACAGCTCCCACCTGTCTCTCACCAACTGGTTTCTTTAGTGGATGACCTAGCTTAATGAACAGACAATAGTTATTCTTGCCATAGAACAAACCCCAACTTCCAATATGTTTTTCACAACCTGAATTTACGAGAACTAATGGCACGTTGGCCTTTGACCTTTGGTTGCTTTCCTGGCAAACTAAACCCTGCGATCCATCTTTAGATGTAATTCTAGTGATTTCACTACCAGATCTTACTCTCCTTTTTCAGCTACCTGCGAGCATAACATTTTTCAATGTGCATGTAAACCAGGTGAGCTGAAAGTGTGTTGACTGATAAACATCTCTGTTATAATAACAGGCTTTGCATCAGACTGCTGACAGAGCTAGATTGACATCTCTCTGTCATTCAATCATCTTGCAAGGCCCCAGGATGAGAATCTATTTGTCACAAATAGGCAGGTGTGTGTGGGGAATCCCAATCATAATAAAGGGTAATATTTTGTAGACACAATTTTCAGACATAACTTGTTACTCTTTTTCATTATTCTGAGTGAAGGAGACATCTATGCACTAGTATATATATTTGGTGACAATTTGGAGTATGGCCAACTCAGATCAGGGTCTTGTTTAGCACTAAAGTACATTCAGTTTAAATTAGATTGAAACAGTAATTTAGATAGATTCACACAGATTTGGCACTTGGACGTAAATGCTGGGGGTTTTACCCAGGTAAAACTTATACTGAACCTGGCAAACTAGCTTCGAAACTAGACAGTAAATGTTCATATCAGATAACGAGACACTGTTTCAAAAAATAAAAGCTGACAATTAGCATTGTTTTTTCTCTGGATCACCAGAGAAATAACAATGCTTGACCTTTATTTGGTTTGGGGTTTTTGTTCTGAGTGGCTGCAGATTAGTTCCCACTTGAACAATGAACTATGTCAGTACCATCAGAGCAGCTCAAAAAACACATTCAGGAGTGAAGTTTCACCTGCCAATCTGATTTTGTTTCTCTGCCTGTTCTCTGCTGAGGAAAGAAGCTTCAAAGGGGAACTCAGGGAGCAGGAAACCATGCAGTGATTAAGACTGATTGCTAATATTAATTCGGTCCATTTCTTCTTGCAGAGGAAAACAAAGTGCAGGATTCCCAGCAGACTTCCATGCAGATGTTTCATTTGTAAGCCTCAACATGTCTAAGAGCTCATTTATGATTAAATATTTTATTTCAAGAAAATATTTTGCAATAACAAAATAATCCTGTGGAATATATAATAATAAATGGAAAAGGCCTCAGCCTGATGAAGTCTTCATTTCCCCATGGTTAGGTAGCACTCTTGGGTAGGGAAATTTTCACTACTTGGTTAACATTGGCATAAAGAAATCATTTTTTCTACTCCAGGTATTAAATGCATAATAATGTTCACAACCATCCTCCTTCTAGACATCACCTCATCTCATCAGGTAGATTTTCCATACAAAAAATTATATCTTCCTGTAATAAATGATTTAGAGAATTTCTCCTCAGATGTCTTTTCTCCATCGTCAAAATTAGCCCCAAGCAAAACAACTGTATGAAACTATAGTTTCATTGAAGCAGTTCTTCTGTCTTCACTAACATGTTGCTCAGGCCTGATTAGAGATATCAAATGGTTCAGCCTTCTGACTAACACTGAACCTCAGTATGTTTTTGGATCTTTCTCTTTCCTTCATAACTTTATCAACTCTGTTGAGCAGTCTTTTTTGTATTTTGCATGCAAATTTTCACCTAAGTAGTTAAATTTGCTCCAGCCTTTGCTTTCTACTCAAAATAAACTGCTGTTGTTAGCACACAGTCCACTTTAACCCTTATCATACAGAACAAAAATTTGTCCCACTCTAGCAAAATGTTTAGTCTTATGAATATATTTAACATTCATGTAAAGCCCTTACTGGTGTGGTGGTATGGTGAAACTGAACTGGAGCAAAGGAACCTCTTCCTGCATTCTGGAAGAAAATAGATCACTAGAAACACAAATTGTTTTCCAATGCAAAAGACTAAAATATTTTATTACGTACATCTTCAATGCAAAGAGAATAATTATAAAAAACTCTATTATTTATTTTTTCTGGGAAAGAAATAGACAGGCTGATGGCTCCTAAGAATGAACTAGGAACTGTAATATTTACCTCACAAGGTCCAGCACCAATGGTTTCAGCCACAGCACAGATTTCTGACTCATTCACAGTGATCTTCCCTTTGAGATATTGGTTGCATTTCTCATTTCCCAAAATAAACAGGTTTGCTACCCGGAGAAGGCCATCATAGTTCATTACTAGGATTGAAAAGTGAATGAAAACATTATTTTGCTTTAGGGGAATAAAAATAATTGAAGATACAGTCTGGATAAACTTATGCACTTCAGTTGTTGCACTTTCTCTCCAATACTCACATTTTTGTCCATCCTCACTGTTACCATGCATTTGTCTTTTGGATTTCTTATAATTGCTACAAATGAGATTTTCAATAAATTTGTTTGGTGTGCATGTCTGTTCAGTTCTCCGACAAGATCTGGAGAAGTTTTTTGTATTAGAAGAAGGGGGTAGGGAACTGGATTTACTCTACAGTTCACCACCAGCTTGCCCTGTTACACCACAGAAATCGGAAAAGTGAGCCTGGGAATATTGTTACTCCCATTAGCAGAGCAAGGATTTTGCTCCCTGCCTTAAACATGAGTTAATGTGCAACAGTGCCTGCCATGGCCTAGGGAAGGATGTGTGACTTGAAAAACACTGTAGCAGAGCAGAGTTTTTCTCATTCTGTGCTGGCTCAGCTACACTGAATGACTTTGTGCCTGCAAGGGCAGACCCACAGCCTTGTGCAATCTCCATTCATCAGTGTGAAGGTCAGGAAGCAGGAGCCCTGTGGAGCTTACTCTTGTTCTACACGTCGAAGACAAGTCTGTACAAGCAGCAAAGATAAATAAAGGGCCTGGATCTGCCTGTTCCCTGTCCAGCCATCAAAAGAAAATGCCAAGCTTGCCCTTCACTGGCTTATTATCCTATTTTCTTGAAAAAAAATGGATGTAACACTTCTTCCTTCCCTGACCAAGACGCTGTGAGCATTATAAGTAGTACATAAAATATAGTACGAAGTCCTTGGGTGACAGATTTTAAATATGTACTGTATTACATAACTCCACCACATTGGAAATTCCTTATCAGTTCTCTTAAGCTAAGCTTTCCTCTGATACTGCACCATGTTCCAGCCCAACTTCCCTGTCCCCTAGACAGCCATCCCCCCCCGGAGGGTGGCTAATATGGCCATGCTGGGAACATCAAAGGCAGTCATCTGGGACAGGGCTGGTACAGATTATTTGCCACTCACAAAGAAATGCAGAGTAATGGTTACAAGGAAGAGAGCCTCAGAATTACAGTTTAGTTTCTGCTTTGCTTCCAGGGCAGTGTGAGTATGTTGCTGCTGCTTACTCAGGGTCTGTGGCAAAATGACATTTGAGCACAGTAATTATTGGAGTAATTATTGTCAACTGGCAGCTATTAACTTTATCATCAACACATAATTAGCCAGATACAGTATTTACCAGACTAAATAAATGTCTGTTCTCCCACATACTTTTATTTACTTCACACAAAAACTGTGTTTAGCAAACATTAGTAAGGTTGTAAAGTCAAGTACTCAAAAGTTAGGAAATGCCAGACATAGGGCTGCCTGTGCATCCTTAGTTCACCACATTTGTGTCTGTTAATTATGTCTTTGATTACATGATTCCATATTAGTTTTTCCACAGAGCAGCCTACTTTGGAATACAGAAAGAGACAGTTCAAGTAGATGGATTGGAATTTTTTTCAAAACGGGGTTAGAACTCTACAAACCATTTCTGCCATATTTTTTAAACATGTAGAACAATATTTTTCTCTAGTTCATTCTTTGTAATGCTTGAATCATTTTGTCTATCACTGGAACAAACAAACAAACAAACAAAAAAAGATGCACTAGCAGAAAATATTTCATATTAAATGATCTTAGATAAAATGCTCAAAGATTTACAAAATTAGAAAAAATTTTGAAACTGTATTTCATAACAAAAAGTGTTGGACAACCGTGGCATCAGGCAATACCAGCAGCCTCACCTATAATGACAAGAGGAAGTAAGCTGTCAACGTATTCATTTAGTTTTTAAAAATAGTTTCTTACATCCAGTGTATCCCCATCCATAAACACTGCAGCTGGTCTTCTCTGGAATGGTACATCCAGAAATGGGCAATCGGATTATTTCTACAAAATTTGTCAATATGGCAGGTCTGAAAAGAGAAAACAAATAATAGATGTAGTGGATTTTACTTAACATTCTAAAATGTATCTTAAAAAATGACATTAAGTCTATTATAGACCACAGAAATTAGAAACTGTGCCAATTTTTTTCCTTTCTTTTCCATCTTTGAAGAATATAACGGATTTTTCTACCTATTTTTTTTTTTTTGCTACAGCTGTTAACTGTCAAAAGATTTCTTGAAATGCTGTCACCGCTTTTATGCTCTTTAACTTGGGTTTTCATCTTAGAAATAAGTAATGATGGCATTTCATTTGAATATATAGTTTTGCTAATATGGAGAAAGTTTGAAAGCTCATATATACACAAGGATCTCAGTTACAATCTGATGCTTATTCTATAAATTAAAACAATATACTTGTCAATGTGGGTTAGTTGGTTGGTTGTTTTTTAAAAACACAAACCCAACACTAAAAAAAAAACCAACTCCCAACAAACCTAAATTGGGTAATCAGGGAAAAAAAAAACACGTAGGCACAATTTTTTTCAGAAGTAACGTCTCTTTTCTTAGGAAAGAAGATGAACCTGAATTTCTGCATATATCAAGTAAAATTTCTTTCAATTCAAAGTTTACCCCATGGAGACATCATCTGCAGTATCAGACATAGTAGAGAACTCAATTTGCAAATCTTACTCAGGAAGTCTCATTCATCACTTGAAAGTTCTGAAATTCATAATATCTACTAACCTGCTAAGTTTCAGTAAGACCAAATCTGACCCTGTGGGGCCATATACCAACTGGGAGATATTCAGAATTTGTCTGTGCTTTTCCTCTCCCTTTCCTTTGATATTGTGGACTCCAAGCCAGGCTTTGTAGTCTTTCAAATCTTTGTACCTAAATGAGGCAAAGTTAGTTAGGATTTTACTGAGTGTATAATAAAATAACTCAAAAACCTCTGCTTAATATGAATATGCTAGAAGATCTTAACTAATACTCTTCACCAGAAATGGGTTTATGCTGCCAACTGCTATTCCAAAATCAACATGCTCAGTTGTAAGTTTTTGGTCTGAAGCCACTACACAATTTTATCTTTAACTGTTACTAAAATCTATTTTTTTTCCTAATAGTATACAAACATTTAGATCCTTAAACAGTATGAACCTTTGAACTTTTTGAGAGTTGTCCAAGTTTTCTATTTTATTCTGTCCAGTTAAGCAGAAGCATGCGATTATTTTTATAAAGAGTCAGTTGTCTAACCATCACACTTGGAAAATATACTTCTATGTAAAAATAGCCAGAGGACTTTGAGATTGACAACAATGCTAACAGAAAATATCAAGGTCCCACAGGACTTTTATATCAGAAAAACAATGTTAAAGCCAAACAGGAGGGAAAACTGCTACATTTAAGTTGAAGAATTATTGTGTTGATAAGTTCCTGAAAATAGATGTATTTCAATATTGCAAAGCTACAGGCTACTGTACCGAGAAGGGAAACACTGCCTCGCTGTTAGAACCCATTCTTCCTTTATCAAAGTACCTCCACAGATATGTTTATTCCTGGGTAGGAGGGGAAAGAAAAATAAGGAAAAAACATTTAAAAAAAATATAATAGTATTAGTCTTTATGTAGTCAAAAAGTTTAAAGAGTACTTTTGCTCCCCATGTATTTTTGCTAGTGAAAAGTGGCTGACTGACAGCCTGTGAAAACATGTCTCTGTCCCTTTGCTCCACAGTTTCAATGCTTATAGTAACACAAGTTTGCAGAGATTTACTCCAATGTGTAAAAACTAGGAGGAAAGAGAAATTCAGTTATTCTGTTCATTTAGTGGTTGCAAAGCTGAATTTGTAATAAGACGCCTAATTAAAAAAAAAAAAAAAAAAAAAAAAGGCAAGCTAATTCTTTGTAATAGGAACATTCAAGCAAGTCCCCAAACTGACACCAGATGTAAACAATATTTGGTCATTATTCATGTAGGTATTAGTCAGAGCATTGACCTCAAGGTGGAGAGTTCCTATTTGATTACAAACCTTATGAGATTTCTATCCCCACATACTTCAGTTGGAAACAATCTGCAATGTATGGCATCCTACATTTGATTATAGAAAACCTGAAGCATAATATATCAAGTAAAATTAAAGCAATTAAGCATGACAGTTCTTTCAAAAATAAAGATGTCTGTGGAATGCAGATTAATTAGTTTCCTTCTTTGTGCCTCCAAAATCACATTTATTTTCTGCAGCTCTTTGGAAAGTGAATCAGAATTGTCAGCAATTTGGGAAAAGCTTAAAATCTCACAATTTATAAATTCAAATCACACAAATGTTGAAAGCTTTGCAAAGAACTGCTGGAAGGAGCCCAGACTCTATATGGAGTTCAAAGACAGCAGAATAACACAGATGCTTGCCTCTTTTTTTTTTTTTTTTTTTAATTGTATTTTGATTGAGGAACAAAACATCTGAGCCAAAAGGCTGGGTTCTTCTTAAAATATAGATTGTGCCCAGTTTTATCATGAAAATGTCACAATCAGGAGTACAAATGTGTTCTTCTATGTTATGTTTACATCACTAATTATCAAAAGGAATTTACAAGATTGCATCATCTGCTTTAGAAGATTGACTAGTACACATAGGAAGATTAAGCTTCTTACTTAAATGGGGGACAAATCCAGAGCTGATTCCATGAAATAGATGAAATTCATCCAAATATGCTTAAATATACCTGATAACAGAATCTGGATCAGATATGTAAGAAAATATGTCATTGATTAATTTAAAGTTTAGAGGTGGGCCTTGGTTGCCAAATATGAGTACAAGTTTCTAAGTATCACTCAGCCTTTACCATTCAGACATGGCAATTTCATTTTGAGGTGTACAGTTAGTTTTTCGTAGAAAGTCCTGAAGTTATAAAGATACTTTTTTCAGACAACATTCTGTTTGCTTCCTTGGTAACAACACCAAACAAAACTACATTTTTATGCCCACATGGAATGTTTAAAAATATATTTTGCGTCTGGAGTATTCCAGGAATCCCGTTTTTGTAAAAGAATCTGCACTTATTTAAGCACTCATCTACTTAATGGAATTTTGTTGCACAGCACAAAATAAAGGTTCAACTACCTTAACATTAGCTATTTAACTTTTTAGGCACCCAGACTGGATGCACCTTACCTGTCTAAAAGTTCCTCAAATATCACGGCTGCTTTAAAAACAGTGCAAAGATCAACTTTTCCAGAGAGTGATTCAGCCCATGTCTCTGATCGTTTAGTCTAGGAACAGAGTGATGTGCCTCTAGAAATGTCTTTCTGGACTATCCACTACACTTCCAGAAAGGTCTAGTTCTGATTGGATCAGATCTTATGAAATGCAAAGATTACCAGAGATGGGAAGGGCCTCTCAAATTTCTCTAACAATAAAGCAATGTAGGAAATAGGGGGTTTACCTTTTCCTTTACTCCATTTTTTCATTTAAAACCTATTTTGCAACATGGTTTAAGAAGAAATGACAAATTGTAAGCTAATGGAAATGAGCTGTACTTCAGTCTGTACTAGCAGACAAAAAAGACGTGGGTTTGGGGTTTTTTCCATGATAGAAGACGCAAGCGATGTATCTCCTGTTATACATTAATGATTCACACTTCCAGCTGATGAGTTATGAACCAGAGTAATGAATGCAGGAAACAGTAATTCCGTGTTCTGGCTTTTACACAGTAGCAAAGTAAGATCTACCATAACGTAATACACATTTCCAGCTGTATATGTTAGGGTCTTGTTTTACAGAATGAAAAAGATTTCCTTATAGATCCTGCTTAGGTTTTTTAATACAGAATAAATTTTAATTGCATGCAATGATATAAGAAGACAGCTAAATTTGACATGGGTATAAATTCTGAAGCCAACACTTCACAACTAAATGCACTGCTGTTAAAGTGAAAATATTGATATGAAACTCTTTTTTTTTTTTTTTTTTGGTAACAGTCTCTAAAATAAACAGTTGAATGCTGGATGCTAAGCCAATCTTATGAAAAGGTCTGCAGTAGCTAATCAAAAGTGCAGAATTCTATGAATGCTTTACAAGCCCATAAGTTTTGGATAATGAAATATATTTAACTGATGGAGTGAATACTATGAAATTGCCTGACGTTACAGGAATGCTGGTGTTCTGCTCTCACATAATTTAACTGCAATTTAGAAGTATTCTCATTATGGTCAATATTTTCTACAGTTGCAAAACAAGTATCCTAATAGATGTTTTTTCTTTCTAATCAAACTGATATTTACCTGTATGTCAAACTAACCACCCATCCTTCGTTAGTTTGTGTTGGGATTCCATTTACAACTCTCAAATGTTTTGTTGAGGCACAAGGAATGACAGTATCTGAAAGCAGGTCCAGAGATCACATTTTACTAAAAACAGCGGTAGGAAACCTGTACAGTTGCACATAAGGACCACAAGAAGGTCAAAATTTATTACAGATTAACTTTGCTGCACTAATGAAATATATTTCTAGAGCATCAAAACTACTTCAGTGAACCTGGATGAGTCTATATAAATATTCATAGAGAATATAAAAGATACATATTTAAATAGATTTTTCAGAGATTTACATAGCTATAATATACATTGAAAATCATTATAATTCACCACTGGCAGACAAGACAGTGAGAATAGATAAAAGAGTATAGTAAAGCTATTCTACATTTTCCTATTGTAAAAATATTTTTTCCCAAGCTGTATATTTTTTTTGTATCTTTAACTAATCTTTCTTTTGTTTCTCAGTTGGAAAGAAATGGGTAGTCTGAAAAGATAGAATACATGCACTGCACAGTACATCTGCAAAATTACTTACCATCCAAGCTGGTTGTAGTAGGAGTTGTATCACCTTCACCTAGGCAGACACATGAAATAGCCATAATACAAAATTAAAATGCATCTAAAAATTGAATGGAGTAAAGATAAACAGCAAATGGCATATTGTTAATTTTAATAGTTCTTAAAGTTTTAAACTTCAATGATTTCTTTAACACTCTGCAGAAGCACAGTTCGGTAAGGATTAACAAGAAGGCAGAATCTCATTCCAATAGAATGAAGTAAGAATTAAACATTTTGCAACAGTAGTTTCAAGCATTTTTTTTTCTTGTCTCAATCCTGAATACATTAGGCTATCTATCATGTTCAATTTAAATGTTCAAATAAGCAAATGCTGAAAAATTAAGTTGTGACTTTTCTATAAGCTTTCAGGAAATGTAGAAGTTGTGATTAAATCCAAGTCAGATTTAATGAAAATTTCTTATTTCCCTAAAATGTTTGAATCTTCAAAAGTCCTTTTGTATTGCTGTCAGCACAAACTTATCCTTATCAAAACCTGTCCCCCAAAATTTGGTTTGGTTCTTCCCTCCAGTCCAACTCAAAATACAGTTACAACAAAGTTGCTTAAACCTGGTTCTACGTTTTTGCCTTTAGTGAGGTCTGCAGAGTGACCCAGCATTATGAACTGGATGTACAGGTATAGCTACTGAGAATTTGCACAGGCAAAATTTAAAAAAACTCATCCGAGTAGATTTCCATCATCAAGTGATAAACAAATATACACATATAAAAAGATATACAGTTATATGCACAGTTAAATTTCCATGTGTATGTATACACATATACATTATGTATATTTGTACTTATGCATGTGTGTGTGTGTGTATATATATATACATATGCACACAGGGATAGATTAATATAAGCACTGCAGTTTGAGGAGACCAGTTAAAGGCAGGAGGTTGGGAACTGCCAACATTTTTTCTGTACCAGTTGAGCTGGCTATCAGTACCTGAGTGAGATGCTAGTAGTTTAATACTAGTCCATTCAAGTTACAATTGTAAAACAGACATATTCCAGCTCTGGAGTTTGATTTCAGAAATCATAATACTGACCATTGCCACATACCCTACAAATATTTCCTTAGGAATTCATAGATCCAGTTAATAAACTTAGAGTGAGTGAATAAATTTTATGTTTCTTCAGCTGTCGGTCTTTATCTACACTGACACAACTAACCTTTTGCACAGTTTGTTTACTCTTCACATAGATGCCAAAATATCACCTGAGACTTCAAATATCACCTCTTAGAGGTGCTACAGTTCAGACTGTGAGGAAATGCAGCAGATTGCTGCTAAGAATGAATGTAACATTATCCCTAACCTCTAGAGATCACAGACATATGTTCAAAAGGTTGATTTACCATTTAAATGTTCTCCCAGTGTATTCAGCACAGCAATTTAGAAATAAGAATTGAAGAGAAAAAATTTGAACATAAATGTGAATTGCACATTTTTCGGCATAAATCTATTTTTTTCCACTGAATGATGGTTTATTACTGAATTCCCTAGGATTTTTAATTCTGTTTATTTAAGCTATTTAGATTTTAACATGCAACTTTGGAGATGTGATGTTTCTAATTATTGCCAGGAGTTAAATCATCCCATAAACATCTGAGAGCTGAATCTAATCTATATAGCATGTATACACTTCAACATATATATAGTGCGTTACCCCAACTTTACAAACACAGATCACACAAAGAGACTATGAAGCTTTTAGTACAGAAGATACCTGTCCCTGTGTTTCTTGAGGCCACAGACAGCACTCTGACCACTAGAAAATTCTTTGTCTCTGTCCAGCCCTCTTTCAATTGCTAGATCTGATGGAAAATGTTTGCTCATCTATTATAGCCCTGTTATGCTCCTGCTGCATAAATAAGACTTGAAATCTCCAAGCTGGTCAAGGAAAAAGGACCCCTTGTTCATTTATTGCACAAGCACCTTCAGTCCATTCCTTCTTAATCATGCACAATTGATTCTTGATAGAATTATACACTTTCTGCTGCCACAAGTGACAACAGAAAGGTGTGCATACACATCTGACACCATGGCTTCACTGGGACTGCACAGTTGACAACGCCTGAGGCATACCAAGTACTCACATCGAGAAATAGGACAGTAATCCCAGGGAACGAGAGGATCATCTGTGTAACACCAGGGACCATGAAAATCATCATCTGGATTGCGGCAATAGTTTTTCTTCAGTTTACTAACATCTGGTTCTCTGAATATTTGTATATGCCTACAGGGAAAAAAAAATTCAAAGTGCTGAAAAGCTTTATACTATAGCCTAAATTTTCAAAGGTTAAATGTTGCATTGCTCCACATTGCAGTATTAGTTGATTGAGAAGCCTACAGGTCAGGGTTTAGGGCTGGTTGAAATCAAAGAGAAGATGAGACCCAAATATTTGCTGGATCTGGGTCCAACTTTCCTCCAGTTAGTATTTTAAGCACTGTGTCCACTGGACATCTGGGAGGTTTCTAGATCTCCCACTGGAGCTAAAATCCCTGGATACCCTCAGGCGGGATCATTACACTGATTAGAAGAATGTCTGTGCTGCCCTCAGTAAATCTGCAGGTCTCGCTGGGAGCCTAGGTACCTGCTCCCAGCAGATTAACAGCACAAGGGAGCACTGAATCTGCAAAGAAAGCTGAATCTTCAGCAAAGACAAACACAAGAAAGTTAACAAAGCTGAGCAGCAGGCAGAGAGAAGGATGAATGGCTCAGATAAACTGCAGCGATAGGTCAACCAAGTTGCAAACCTACCCAAGGAAAGGTGAAATTTTGGGGTGCATATCTGAAGCAGGGAAAGTTGTTTATTTCTGGCTTGTCAGACAGAAGCACACAGGCTTCCTAAATTACAGCTGCACTGCTCTTTTAGTTCATAACCAACCATGCATGCTGCTTCTAGCACACCCATAACCAAAGTAACTGCTAGAGTGAGACGGATAGCTTCCCAAAGAAGTTCCCAGATGGAAGATTTGTGGGAGTAAGAGAAGGAAGGCTGGTCTATGCTGATTATAAGAATGCAATTTCATCAAGCATCCAATAGGTTTAAACTGTCTCATTTGTGGCGATCTGAAGACTTATTGGAGTGCTCAAAAGTCATGATCTTAAACTTCTGCCTCCCTCACATGGACAGCACACTGGAATATATATGCTGCCTCCGACCCTGTGTGGGGAAAAACATATAGTCCAGTTGGTGAGTTCAGACAGTGCTGCTGAAGTCTTTTGCAACACAGCTTTCCCAAGGCTGACTTACCGACTTACACACCTTCACCTGACTGACCATCAAGTCAGCAACAGGAATCAGGGACAGCAAAATTCAGAGGGCAATGGCTGGTATGTTGGGCACTATGACTGTGGTGATCACGAGCACTAACTCAACAAGTACTAAAAGTAATATAGACACAGTCACATCAACTTCAGAAACTAAAGGAAAACAAAAGGAAAACTGTTTCCATCTGCACCACTAACATGTGTAATATTTCATACCTGGTAAAATTTTTGATGAATCTCTGTGTGCAGTACCTGGAAGTCATTGTTCTTCTCACTCCTGAGATTTATTGATCTACTGTTCTGAACCAGCAGAGGCAACACTGAGGATCCAGGTGTGACTGGAAAAGTCTTGGAATCTCACAAAAATTTTTTGTATATGCTGCTGATTTTACTTTAAAAAATAATGTGACTTGCCATTTCCATCACTTGAATATGAAGACAAATTAATGGCAGACAACAGAAATTCCAAGTTGTTTTAATGGCATTTAATGTCAGTGTCATTATATTGTAGACTCAAGGTTCAATATCAGGCTTGAAACCTGACCTTAGGTGATTTCAAGTCCACCCTCCTGCTTGAATCAGCATGAGCTGTGAGATCATATTGATGAGACAACCATATCCTACTTGATTCCTATTATCCTCTCATAGAACAAAACTTCAAGGACAAAGATGGGGTAAACCCAGCCAGTAAACTAAACACTAAAAAACATCCCAAAGACTGCAATTAGTGGTTAGCCTGACAAAGACATGTTGTGTAATATATTTAAACACTAAGAGAAAAAAAGAAAAAAAAATAGAAGATACTAAAAGCTCCAGGGCATAAGGGGCTATTTTAGAATCACTGGAGAAGAAAAAGAGATGCCATCTGGAGGCAGTATTTATTCAGGACTCGCTGAACCATCTCTTCCTGTTTCATATGTACACACCTACGTAAGTCTTCAATATTCTTGTCCCATGTGGAGCAAGTTAGCCCAAATCTTGTCTTGGATAGATTCCCCATGTAACTCTTGCCATTG
The DNA here is from genome assembly GCF_017639655.2 of Falco naumanni. Classification (NCBI taxonomy): domain Eukaryota; kingdom Metazoa; phylum Chordata; class Aves; order Falconiformes; family Falconidae; genus Falco; species Falco naumanni. The sequence goes on along the minus strand of NC_054058.1, from coordinate 73,754,773 downwards.
CCACGATAACAATCTGAATAAAGAATGTTGAGACAAAAAGAAGTAGAGGGTGATTGTGCAACACTGAAAAGAAAACTCTTCCTTTCCATCAGTAATCAAAATCATTAAAGACAAGTATTATATTTAGCAAACACTATACCATATAAATCAGACAACTGTATAAATAAGAAAGGAAATGGGTAAAATTTGCCAAATTTAGATACATATCTCCTGCTTGAGGCCTTCATTCTCAACACAGTAGCATTTTAAATTTTGTCTTACTTAGATAAACTGGGAAAATTCCTTTCATAAATAGTTAATTCATGGATAATTTGGAAGGGCCACACAGAATGTTCTAGAAGTTTTCAGGAGCTGATTTATACAAAACAAAGTAAAAATACCCCTTTGTTTCTTCCTCCTCAAAAACTAGGCACTCTTAGCCCATTTGAAACAACTTACCTTTGTATAGATTCTGGATACTGGCAACAGTATATAGTTCTACACTTAAGTTCTACTTTGGCAAAATCAAAAAATCAACATGAGTTTAATTTTAATGTAATTCAAAAATGTGCCTGTTTACTCCAGTAGAAGTCATGTTTTATTCATCAGCTTTTATCACAAGCCTTTATGAGATTTTTCAAGAGGATACTTTAAAATGATCACTACTGTAAACACTTTTTGTATAAAGCATTTTATTTCATACTAATCAGTATTTTTACTTTTTGATAATTCCTGGTTTACAAAAAAAATAGAATGAAAGTCAAAGTTTAATCCTTTCTCTGACATAACTCTTTCAAGTGCAACTCTTGAATTTAAGAGAAAATATGGCTGAAATTTAAAGATGGAGATCTTCATGTAACCTGATTAGGGTTGTAGGTCTGAGTTCTTAGCCTCAGTTGATGCTATGATTGGCATCAGTTCTCAGTATGCAATCTCCTTAGAGTAATGTGAAGAGCTCATAGGAAGAACAATGTTTGCTTGAAGACTCAGAGTGGACTTTACAGGCAGAGGTGACAGCTAGAAGATAAGAGGCTATATGGGAAGTCCCATGTGGGGTTTTTTTCAGCTCAACTCCTTTTAGACAAGGGGGTATATGGAAAAAAAATTTAAAAATCACTTTTGGTGGCCTCATATGTAATTATAAAAGGACTGTGAACCAAGGAAATAATCTCAAATCACTTTTGGTGGCCTCATATGTAATTATAAAAGGACTGTGAACCAAGGAAATAATCTCAGCTCTGGAAAAATGCCTTTCAAACTAAGAAAGGTAAAACAGTGGAGCAGATCTCCAGCTAATACAAAATGGTACACAGATTCACCTTGTCTAAAAATCAGATCCAATAGCAAATCTTTGCTTCAGCTTTCCCTGCTGGAATCGAAATATGAACTGAGAAATGAATCTCATTTACACCATGATGAATCCCAAGTATGCAAATAAAGCCAAAGCGGAACTACACAGGTGTAATACAGATGTACTGAGTCCAACTTCTTCAGTTTTTAAGCCTGCCTATCTGCCATTTGGAACAGTGCAGCATTCACTTATAATCATGTTATTGCCTTTCCCTCTGTTACCTTGTTCATTTGATACATCACACTTAGGAATCTGGGAGCAATAACCAATACGGATGTTTGGGTCAGTGGTAAAACACCAGGGTGATTCAGATCCATCTGGATTTCGGCAGTAGTTCTCCCTCAAATCCCTATAAAAATAAATATGTTAGCTCACACAGGGATAACCTAAAACCATTGATGCATTCTATTGCTTTTTATTATGAATTAGCAATAATATAGGCTCCTTAAGGTCTGTATGTTACTGATCAGTGTCAAGTGCAAGGAGATTAAGAGCCAGTAAGAACACAGCATCCAGAAAAAGATAGCAATTGTACAAAAATATGGTTATGGGAATTAATTTTCAGTGGACGTATGTTTTAACTGGATACAAGACATCATTTGAAGATTAACAACATTTTCAATGTAGCTTATTTTTATTCAGGATTCTCCATCAAAATTTGCATGCAAGCTCACATTGGATACACCTGCAATCCATTACAAGTACTTTTAAACACAAAGATTACTGAAGTGTTTAAAATTCCCTGTACTTTGAATGGTTCTGCTGAGTTTAGAGAAACAGTTCTGTAGACCGTCAGCAATTCATTTAAGAAACTGAATCTTGGAATACAAAAAATGTATGTTGAAATTCTATACAGCTGTTACCTTTAAAGTAAAAGTTAGTCACAAGGGAACATCTTTATATGTCTCTTGCAGCTTGCATGAAATAGTCAAACCTCTTAAAACCTAAGTTTTATTTTCCCATCTCCTGGCAGCTGTTGCCATGTTCTGTGCATCTCCATATTTCAGTGTATTTTTCCATCTGCAGCACTTACTGATAACAGACTATTGAAGAAATGGGCCCAATACTGTAATTCTAAGTTATGTGAGTTTTGATCAGTAGTACCAGCAGTTCTGTTGATTTTACTCAAGCTATTGGCCTGAATAGCCACTATGCTCTCAAGCATCAGTGTAACCAGCCATCCTAATATTCTTAGACCCTCTACACTGCTAGGAACATTGTTAATACTGCATGAGGGCCTAATCCTGCAGCAATATTATGTAGGTACAGTACAAATTAGTTTACGTGACAGTTTGTCCGAGAAAAAACTGTAGGATCAGGCTCAAGCAATAACTTCCAGGTAAATTCAAGGTGGTCCTGAGATTGACAGAGGAGGCTCAGGATCAGTCATATTTTCCATTACAATGATAATTGTTACATTTTCAGTAGATTTGTTACAGTGCACAGTATTTAATCAATAAACTGAAGAGTAGTGAAGGGATTAAGACAACAAACTTAACCATTTTGCTCACACAAGCTGTTGTTAAGAGAGATAATCTGAACTGAGACAAGAATATTTTATTTGCCTTGAAAGAACCATACTAATAAATTCCAGCACAAGTCCAGACTGCTATTTAGCCATCAATAAAGACATTTAGTACAAAATGGGCTTTGGGTCCATGCTGGTCAGCCAGGTTTCCTCTATGCTTAGTGAAAAAGAGAACTGAAAGACTGTGGCTAAGGTAACTGCCTAAAATAAGTACATTATTGACATCCTGAGAGTTTTTGAACTATACAGAAGGGATAGATGACAAGTAAAAGCAGTCCTAGTCATGCAAGCACATTCATTAATGAGATAGAAAAAGGATTAAAAAGATGGAAAATAAAAGAAGTGTTGTCAAATATTAAAAATGTAAAGTATTGTCAAGGAGATTACGCTTAGGTAACATTTAGGACATATTAAGTTAATGTCAGTAACCAAACTGCAAATGAGTACTTACCTTCATGAAAGAAAAACAATAGTAATGTACCAGCACTATTGGGATTCGGGTCCCAGTCTGGAAAACATCCATACACTTCACAATTGATTAAAATGGTGAATACATGCTTGAAGAAAAAGTTCATAAAAATCCCTACAGTTTCACACAGGTTCATCTAGAACTAAAACTTTAAGATCTGAAGAACTGATTTTCCCATGTTCAAATGGTCTCCAGCATCAGCAAGTAGGACGAAGGTACCAGGTTGCAGAGCAGGAACTGGGATCCTACAGTCTACTTAGGCAGCATGAATTTCTAAACATTTCAAAACTAAGCTCTTTTCCCACTGCAGTGATATCTGCATGTCTCTACTCACTTGCACTTGAAGTTCTCTGGAGTAATGTTGTGCTGGTGAGGAAACTGGGAGTCCCACCTCTGGCACTGGATTCCACTCCATATGGTGTTGACCGTGCCACGGTAACCCTCACCCTGTCCTTGAATGCATGTTGTCATCTCAGCTGCCACCTCCGTGCTGTTCATGACACTTTCATCTGCAGACCCAGAGAAAAAGTGCTGTTTCATTTTCTTAAGACTGAGCCTGGATAGGCTTTCAGGTTCGAACTCTATATTGCAGTTCAAATCGTGGAGTTCTTTGGTGAAATTGCCAATCTGATGTCTTTTACAGAATACTTTTCTCCTCTTCACATTTACATCCATGAAATCAAAAGAGGTGTTAGACCTCATGCTAGTTTATCCACCTGCAGACAAAGAATCTGCAACATTTAAGAGCTTTTGTTTAGTGAGACACCTGGCCTATGCTATACCATCGGAGGTCAGGAGACACTCTTGGTTACTTTTTCCAGTTCAGCAAATATTTTCTCATTTGCTTAGCTTAACAAAACTGAGTGACCACCCATGTGCACACTGTTAAACATGTTCATACATGTTTGCAGGATTAAAATACTATTGGTTTTCTCCAAAGAATTCCCAGAATATTTTCACAGGAAAATAGATGCAGATTAAAAAAAAAAAAAAAAAAAAAAAAAAAGAAGGAGGGGGGGAAGATAAATCCTATTATAATGTGCTAAATCCTCCTTGAAGTTTCTCTTTTTATACCTCATATAGTTAGAGGGGTGAAAAAACCAAGCCAGCTTTTGGAAATCAAAGATCAGTATTCTCTACAGAGAAACAAATGTTTTAAAGACTAACAAATTCATCAGACTCAAGATCTTTTACAGATGTTGATATACTCTGCATTCACCCTGGTGTGGGCCGTCTTGAACTAAATTCAGAAAAACAGTGGTTTTTTAAATGACTCAGTCACATAACTTGAAAGCCTTTTTGTATTTCTTAGGCAATTTTCATAATTGCAAATTAATGGCACAGATATTGCATCAGATATATACAAAGTAGTACAAAACTAAAGACACTGCAGTAAGAACAACACTTCTACAATGTCCCCAAAAACTCCCAAGGTAATATTTTTGTAAGTAACTGCCCATCTGATCGTAATTGCTATTGCTCACAACACTAATTTTATTAATTGCCTTGAAAGTATTAATTGCTAGCAATAAGTATGTCAATAAAGTTTCTAAATTAGTATTCCTCAAATTGTCCAGTGATTAGAACAGTATTTGTGTGTTACTCATAATACAGTTCATCCCTGGCAACTTAAGCCAGTTCTATGAACTTGCAGAGAATATGGATCTTAAGGAAACCAAATGTCATAACAGATGGGTTTGGATGATTTGCTGTCTAATCTTCTACATTACAGATCACTTGCCTGTCAGTTGATAACATCAAGTTGTACAGCTGAATTATACATTCAGGCATTAGAACAGACTGCCCAGAAAGGTGGTGGAATCACCATCCCTTGAAGTACTTAAAAAATGTGTAGATGTGGTGCTTAGGAACACAGTTTAGTGATTGCTTTGGCAGTCCTCGGTTAATGGTTGGACTTGATGATCTTAAAGGTCTTTTCCAACCTACATGATTCTATGATTCTCTGATTTTATGATTTCTCCATGCTAGAGCAAAATTCCCTTTCTCTCTTCATCTGGTTGATGTTCTTACATCAGAGTTTCACAGTCAAATTAATTTCCTGTCCTTCCTTCCCAAGGTACTTTGTCTGCAAAGGTTGTCCTGTTCCAATGGGATTGTGAGTTCCAAGCTCATTCCAGCGCCAAAAGGACATGACAATGCAAATATCATGAACAGGCTTCTGCAGGCTGACAAATACACCCTTTCTAGTGGATTCATCAAGCGAGCTTGCAAACTGGTAACTATATTTTTTATCATTATTGCTCACTTTTAAAATAAATTGGACAACAAAAGGACAAATTCATACCTCTAATAAAAATACATAGCTGCATATTTCAGTTTTCCATCATAACTATTATATGAAAACAAATTGGAATTACATTCTAAAACAGCTCCTAAGCTGGAGCTATTAGGACTGAATATTGGTGTGTCACATTCAAATACATATTAGTGTTTTTAAAAAAGACATGCAATGCTTTTATTAAACATGAAAGATATGTGGTCTATAATTTGGAAAAAAAGAACAGTTACCTGTCATGACAAATTTCAGCATACATATGCCATCTTGGCTGCATAATATTTCCTAAGTAAATCAATAAATCACAACTATATAACTCTAGCAAAAATTCTTCTTAAACAATAGTAATAATGCATAAAAATTCAAGTGAATACAAGCCATTACAAAGACTTTATACACAAGAAGTTATTGTTTCAACTGTAATGAACTGTACAGCACATCTACTCTGTGCTCAGTCATACTAGGGAAAACGTAATCAGGATGTAAATCATGTGTATTATGTATCACATTCCTGAAATGAAATAACTAATGCATTGATTGATTGAAGCAAGGCCATAAAGTCATTTTGTAGAGCATTCCTTCTTATACATCCATAGACACACAGCTCATCACTAAACCTTACACTATGTGTCTAGACAGTGACCTCTATCTGTAGATCAGATTTTACAACAATTTGTCAGTATCAAAATATCCTATTTAAAGGAACCTGACAGACTGAACTTTCACATTGTCATGAATATTTGCACAGCCAAGCCACTACTGGAACGGCTTATATTATAACAGCTAAGAGAGAAATGATTTCAAAATGTGCAATGTATGATGGATTATCTGCTACTACTACTTTGTGGCAGGTCTCAGTAAGAATCCTAGTGATGAAGAGGATCGTTCAAATATTTTTATTTGATTTAATAAAGCAATTATATCATTCCAGAAGCCCACAGAACCCTGCTCAAACTCTTCTTGCTGTCACCTGCATTTCCTACTAATGTCTACTTTTCAAACACAAAAAACGAGACTCCAAAATAGTTTTTAAACTTAATTCTGAAATTTATTTCTGAAATTCTGAGGGCTTGTACCTTCAGAAACAACCTTTCTTATTCTGGCTCTTCAGCCTCACAGAAAGCCCAAAAATTATCAAGAGGCTCAAGAAATCCTTCATTCAGTCGGTGATTTACACAGACAGGCACGATGGGAACAGTCTCCCTGTTTATGCTAATGAAAGGTGGGCTGGGTGCGCACAGGGACTTGCAAGAGCCTGAGGAGCAGTACCCGTCCCACCAGGCATTACAGAGGTGCTCTGCAGACTCTAAGGCTGTTGCCAAACTTTAAGAAGTACCCAGGTTGTTCAAGCTTACAACTTATATAGTCATCTCCATTCAGTGTTTTTTTCTTTAGGCTAATTGCTCTTGTCACCCACATAGTCAATTATCTAAAGTTTAATAACTCTGAGTATGAACATCAGATGTGCAGAGCACTGGTGAAAGAGCCCTGAGACAAGACTCATCAGTTCTCTTATAAGGTGCAAACAAGATCAAGCTAACAATCAGTAAGGCTGAATTCCCATCCTTATCCTAGCAATTCCTCTCAAATATAAATTAAAACCTGCAACTCCAAAGGCTTCGTCCAGTGAGAAAGACTTCATGAATTAAGTTAGAAGATTAATCTAAATTCAATAAGCAATACTCACTATGCAGGCGAGTACTTTAATTCCATCCTAGAAGTACCCTTTTTGTTGTTGTTCCAGTTCAGATTTTATAGCTCTGAACTGAGATAAAGAATATTAATTATTAATTAAATGTTGCTCATTATTACTGTATGAAGTTAATGTGAACAGAAGAATTTGCTAATTTTCTAGCAGCATTTTGTTACTTTTGAATTTTGTTGCAATTTTTATTATTTTATTATTATTATTCTGGATGACAAATTAACCATGAAATTCAGACAGCTACTTAAGGATTTCCTGTTAGTAGTATCTCCACCTTCACATGCTCACTCTGAAATCCCCAACCAAAGTGCAATAATGCAAAGTTTCCATCTTTTCCATAAACCCCTCCTTATTTTGATACTTTAAATATTTAAACTTATTAATAAGGGCCAGCTCACGTATTCATAGATGCTTAAGTACAGGGATGAAACACTATCCAGAACTTCATCTGTAAAGCCACAGATAGTCTTCTCTGTTCTGGTTCTCACAGTAATGCCAGCATGAAGGAATCAGCAGGGGCCCTGAGTCATTCAACAGCTGAAGTAATCAGTTAGAGTACTAACTTTAGTATTCTAAAAGTGAAGTTTTTAAACCAAACAACCTAGAAGAAAATCCTGCACAAATTTTAGGTCAATGGTGGAACTCTTACTGACATAAAAGAAGGTAGGTATTTGCTGAAGTATTCTGTTCCTTCATAGTAATTCTATGTATTTTTGGAAAAAGATATAGTTGGAAAAGAAGCAGAGTCCTAAATTACCTCATCAGGAAAATTCCCACTTTTGCTTACATTGTTGCAATGTCTTTCATGGAGTGTCGGTCAAAAAAAAAAAAAAAAAAAAAATAAAAAAAAAAAAAAGAAAATGTGCCCTGATTTGTAACAAAATATTTTTTAAAGTAGCTTTTAAACATGCCTAACTATGTAAAGAAAGTGTTCTAAACACAGCAAAGTCCTCATTAAACATGATCCATGTAATTCTGCAAATATCAGTAAGAAACTTGAAAGATGTTATGGGGAGAAGCTGCTTATTCTCAGTTACACTGTCTCCAGACTTCCCTACCTCAAGCAATAACATCTACAGTTCTAGGCAGTATGATAGTGGCAGTTCTTTTCTTTCCATGTTTCCTTCAATGTACTATCTCACAGTACATGACACGTGGAGGGAAAAAAATCTCATTAATTTCTAGTGTTTCAGGGGGTGTGGGTGCATGTCCATAAAAATATATGAGAAAGTGAAGAAATAAATTAGACCCAAGCTCAAGAATCACAGAACTGAAGAACTCACTGTCACCTAAAACCTGCACAATCAAGTCCATCTGTCCTTGAGCACAGAGAGATCTTTCCAGGTTATTCCAGTATCTACAACTAGACTTTAAATCTGAACAAATTTAAGTTTAAAACCATTTACAAGAATCTGGATCTCTTCAGGTTCAGAGTTCTTAAATCTTACTTTCAAAACTATCACAGAAATGATGAAAGGGATCTATGAAAGATTCCTTTTGAGGAAACGCATATTAAGCCCTTACATATCCAGTGACTGCTGGACCCCCATGTGAAGTGAGGTGTAAGGTAACACTTTTATTAACTACTAAATATCAGTCTGTTTTCACTGCCTCCTTTCTACAAACAATTTTATCTTACATAAATGTTAAGCTTAAACTGAGTGGCACATGTTTGTTTACATACTATGATTCAACAAGTAACTCTTTAATCAGAATTTCACATTCAAATGGACAGTTGAAATCTCTGCTTCCAACAAATGAGTAATCTAAGATTGACTTCCCAACAGTCCTAGATTCTCAATTTTGCTATTTCATTACTTGCTCTTTCCCATCAAACCCAAATCCTATTGAACTCTCTCAGGGCTTTCCAGGCTGCAGTTGCTGCTGCCTGTAGCCTATGAGTACTGACAGCAAGGGTTAAATCCATGGTAAAATCAACTGGGTTGGTTGGAAATCAGGTACGCAGCAACCACTGTCCCTACCATAGTAATTCCATATAGCTCTGCAGCTCTCAAATGACTGACATATGTCGCTTCATTTCTGGCCCTCAGCAGTTCTCTCATAGCCCTATAGCTCATCCACAGAAATGCAGCTATCCTTTTTCTTTTTTTTTTTTTTTTTTTTTGAAAAAAAAAGTGTATTAGTTCTCAACTCCTGTCTTCTCTGTAGTCCATGTCCTCATTCATGCCAAAGTAAGTAATTTTCTTTTTTTATATACTTGCTGTCACTGCTTCCATTTCTTCATTTCATCCTACACTTCTTTTTTTGCTGTTATAGTTGTCCTTTTATCCTCTCTTCTAACTAAAAATTGTCTCAAGCCAAAACCACAGACACATATGTGAGCAACTTCAAACCAATCCTGAGGTCCCTGAAGTCTTAATCCAGATCCAATTTTTGCAGCTTGAGCCATCTCTAATCCCTAATTGCTCCTGTCATCTCTTTCTCACAGCCCTGGCTGTAAGCCACAATGTTTTATGCTGCTTTCTGTGCTTGGAAATAAAGTTACAATGCCCTCCTGTCTCTTCAGTCTTAAAAACATATTTATTTTCTGAATGCTTCCTTCCACTGACTTTTTCACCGAAAATTTTGTATATGAGCTGTTGTCAGCATTTTGGCTATAGAGCATACTAGCACTCATGACATGTAGCAAAAGCCACAAGCAGCATGCTGCCTTGTGGTCACTCCCCCAAAGAGAGGACACCTACGTTTTTGTATATAGTCCAAGGACTTGGATTTGCAAAGCATTTTTTCTAATTAGTATTTCTTGTAAAATATATAAACAGTCCTCAGCCTAGGAATTAAAAACCTGTGTGAGAATCCAAACCACAAAGCTATAAAGACATATAACTCATGATGTTCTCTTTTTAGTGAGATTGCACACAGCCACAGCTTCAGAAAATGGAGCAGCCATTGAAACCCAGAATGGCCCAGTGTTTTGGGATCCCTGCTAGGAGGTGGGGAAACCATTTTTCTACATGCCTCAAGAAAAACAGAAAACTGAAAACAGGGCTTTGAGATTTTGAGTTGGTATTCTGGTCACCAAGCTGGTGATACAACAGTAATATCAGCAATAAACTCCTTCTCTGGGTTATAAAGGAAAGCACTAAGAAGCATCACATCCATCCTATGTAGAGGGCAGTACCATACCTATGCTAAACATCCTTTGAAAATATCTGCCGGATAAGCACTTTCAAGATCACTATTTTTGTATTCTTCTTCACATAGATTGCTTTAGTAATTTCCAAAGATCTACAGTTTTCTGCAGTGAAAATACAGTTTTGCATCTGAAATTTTCACTGCTCTTAATATACCTTCTAACTGAAGATGAAAAAAAGAATTTGTAGTCAATTCAGTCAGTGTTTACCTAGAAATGAGACAAAAGGCTCTCTCATCACAACATTAAAATCATTACATTGTGGACTGGTTTTTTTGAACTTCATTTGGATGATTACTTTTCCTTCAGGAGTCTAATTGTGACTTGGGTAGACAAAGGTGACATTACAGTAGTCTGCAGATCTCCCATCCAACTATTTTATAAAGCTTAGGCCAGACTGTAGACACTGAAAGTTGCATGGACTGTAGAGCTTACGTGACCAACAAAGCCAGATGTGAATCCTCAGAACACTGACACATCAGCTCAGGAAATGCCAAAGGATAAAGGTTTATAAAAGTTGCATTTGTGAAAGTCAGCTGTAACTCTGTAACTTTGGAAATTTTTTTTCATAATAAAACCACTTCTATCAGAGGAAAAGAACAGATCTAGTATGCTACATATGATTAATATATTATCTAATAATTAGAGAAATGCAGGAAGCACAGTTTAGTTAAAAAAAAAAAAAAAAAAAAAAGGCAAACAAAAACCCAAACCAAACCAAAACCAACCACAAACCAAAACTTCAAAACAACCCCTAATTTCATTAATTGACTAAAAAATTGGGAAGGTAGTTACAGAGCTAAGCAAGACTGTTTACAATGGGAAAAGACTGATCTTTCCCCAAGACCAAACATTATCAATAACTCCAGGTACAATTGCATGAATTAATACTATAGCTCACAGGCAAGACCTTCAACATGGGTGCGGCTTCACGGGTGCTTGACACAAAATAAGCAGTAGTCCTGTTGAGTTTCTTCTGTCTGGAGGATCTGATCACAGACATTGCCCAAAGTAGCAAAAAACCCTTACTTTTTTACAGTGTAATAATTTTTCTAATTTTAACTACCTTATATTGGATTTATAATGACATATGATAGTGCAGAATAAGTTCAAATACTCCGCATAGGGAAGTACATTAAGAGTATTCTTACTCAGCCTTTGGATTTCAAACACTTGACTAATTGATAAGAAGTGACTGACACTCTAAGACATTATACTGGCCTAAACAAAGAACAAGCAAGGAGAGAAAACTGAACTCTTGCTGGTGGAAGCAGAGAACACAGCATAATTTGGTTTGGTAAGCATTCCAGGTGAAGATGGTGAATGCCCTGCTTCCCCCTTTAGTTAGCAAATGCTCACACATAAAGGTTCATGCCAGAGCCATTCCCTCTTCTCTCTCTGCCCCCAGTACTTATATACATGCTAACTTTATAGAAAAAATACAAGATTACATTATGGAAACACTTTCTGTAACACTTTCTGTAAGATTCACGACTGTGTCTATTTTATCTGGTATTTAGAAACCCAAGTAATGTTTTACATAACAACAAAAAATACAGTGAACCCTGAAAATTAAACAGTCATTAAAAATAACTTTTTATGCTTATTATTTTTCTTCTCCCCCCCCCCCTTTTTTTTTTTTTTTTTTTAATTCTCACTTAAACCCAGTTCCAGGAGAGCTTTATTGTTCTTTTTAATAGAATCTAGTCTTTTCTTTTATCCACTTCCCAAGAAAGACAAATGAACTTTACAATGACATAAGCCTACTGGAGTGACACTTAAAGCTAGATGAAAAGCAGAGTGTCTGATTTTGGGGATTTTTTTTAACATTTAACATTAGTCAAAACTGAAGCAGGACAACAAAGGAAATTGTAGTTTCCAACACTGCAGATCTAACAGAAACTGACTTTCTCATGAGCTAACATGACACTGAGTTTCACTGAGCCCTTTTAGAAGCTACCCTTTGCCTCTCCTTGACAGAAAATCAAAAATACTCTTTTCCCCTTTTCTGCCAGTTTTGCTGGGGGCTCCGCCACAGGGCTGGGGCACATGAAGCTGACAGGCTTCTACAGTATGGATTCAGTTAAAGTCATGCCTTATTTTCAGAAATTGCCTTTTTTTTTTTTTTTTTTCCAAAAGATGTTATAAATAAAGTATTTTGAGTAAAAAGAATAAAATAATCTGCCTAGGTATTATGAAACTGCCTTTAATATCATGCTTGTGCATTGATTATTTCACGTCAGTTTACTAAGGGCAAAACATTGGACCCCAAATCTGGCAGTAAGAAGGATGGGAAATAAGTAAGATGGGAGATAAGAGAGAAGACTATCAGTTGTAAATTCCACAAGCTGTGAATGAGGCAAGCAATATCAGGGGTGCAAATCTCAGTTTCCTGATTAAAGCATGTCCTAACAAAACTTAACGCTATCATCTGCCTCAGCCCCGACATTACCATGAGTGTCTAGAAAAATCGGTTTACTCATGTTCTCAAGGGAGGTCCAGTAGTTTTACATTTCTCATTGCCCCTGTACTGTTCATTTAAGACATTAATTATCAGTAGAACAGAACTTTCAGAGCTACCAACACAGTTAGGAGGATATAGGCTTTGAAGATGGAACATGAAGATGGAAAATTCTGAACTAAAGCATCTCAAAGTGGGCATCCAATATTTTTACACCTTAATGTCACTTTGATTCTATTCCCTGTCTGTAAAGTGAGGATAACAAAACCCGGCATCTTGTAGTTGACAGATAAAAAGAAATTAATTGCCTGTGGAGTGCTTTGATACTGGAGTACTGAATAACACAGAGAAACCCATGAGGAAATTAATAATTCTGTCTTCAGCACAAGGCTGAACAGTGTGTAGGAACTGAGGCCTAGAACTGCACAACGTGCAAGAGGAAAACAAAGCAATGAATGGTTGTTGGAAAAGGAGCATTGAGTAGGGAACGTCCACATGCACCTACTCCCAAGTTGTGATGCAGATGACCAGCATGGCCAGACTAATACTCTCTATATAGAGAACTTCATGATAATGTTGCCTCAGTTTTTTTAGTTCTTGATATTCCTACATTTTAATGCAATTTCCTATACATAAAATATAAACATAATCCAGTGCTAAGTAATACACAACTCTTATTTCCTGTCCAGATTAAACATAATGTCTTTATAGGACATCCTCTTTCAAAGCTATGTTTTAAAAGTCAGTGAAGGGCAATGAATGAACTAGCTGTGGTCCTACATTGCTTGAATTATCTGCATCCAGATTTTGGAAAAGAAAAGGAAGTAATAAATTTTGCTTGAACTCACCACACGTTTTAATTGCACAGAACTCCCAAGGGGTGTTAGGGTCAAGAGTGTAGCACCATGGTCTCAGCTTGCCATCAGGATTGCGGCAGTAATTATCATCAAAGCCCTTGTCAGGATATCTGCAAACCACAACGAGAAATGTGTCAGGGAAGTCTTCCTGGCAACGCTTCACTGGCTTGTACAAGGTACCTAAAGGACAACCTTCGGCAGAGGCAAACAAGAACCAGTTCCTATTAACCTTGGGTCTGATCCTGTGATATGGATGCAAAGACTCTTTTAAATTATTAGAAAGTTAATAACATAAAATCTCTTTAAAAATACGCAGCAGAATCAGACCTCCACTGAAGGGTTTCCCTGCTGTGCTAATGCACAGGCATACCGGATGGGGTAACTCTGCTAATTGCTACACTTGTGCTCTTGTGTCTGTCAACTGATGACCAGTCTCTAAAGCCACTCATTTTTTTTTAAACTGCCCAATTAAGTGTGGATTATATAAACACTGCTTGGCATGCTGGACTCATTAAGAAAACAGGTTTTTCAGTGCAACAGCCCTGGGTTCAAACTGGAAGCTATTTTGAATAGCTATGTTACTAATGATAGCTCCATTTTTGTAACAGAGCTCATTCTAGGTCATGCCCTCATTTCAAGCATTGGGGGGAAAAAAAGGAGAAAAATAAGGAATTGACTTCCATCTCACTTTATCTCATTAAGATTTCAAACTATTGTGCCATTTAATTGTTTCCATGTCCCTATTGCCATCACTGAACAATCAGGCAGGTATTCAAGATAAGGAGGCTCTTTTTGTATAAAAGTGCTGTAGTAACATCTATAAACTAAAAGAGAAGGAGATAAATGCATACTTTTTTTTTCTCCAGTGAATACAAATTGTCTTGGATTTCCAGTTTTATTGAAACATGTTTGTAAAAGAAACAAAAAATAGATTACCCTTGAGGGAAACATGAAAAGTATGTAAGAGAACAATAAAGTTAACTACCTGGGAACCTGAACCCATTTACAACTGCAAGCAGATGTGTTCTGTACAAGCAGAGGAAAATATGATTTACATGCATATGTTCTTCCTAGGATGCTTTTTCTGTCAAACAATTATCCCAGTTTTGATTCGTGTATTTACAACTTGTTCTCCCATTCCTTGGGGAAAAAAAACAAACCCACAGGTTCCTCCATCTATACAAGGGACAGGGACAGGATATAAGTGGAATTAAAAAAAAAAAAAAACAAACAAAACCACAAAAGACAAAAAAAAAACCCACCACAGCCTAAACAACTCAAAAAATCCACCACTAAGGAAAAACCTCACAAAACTGAGAATTTAAGGACAGTAAAGAATGTGGTAGTTTCAGATCTAGCAGCAGTGCCCTGTTTTCTGTTAGGTAGAAGACAAACTGTAAAGGAACACACTGTGTCCAAGGATTTCATAAGAAAACAGTTAATGGGTTTATAACATAGCAGAAAATGAGATGGATTTGGCCACCCAGTAGGTGCAGTGATGACTTTTGATGTTGTCAGCACATGCTCCATGTCATGTAGCAATGGAGAGTTCATGGAACTACCCAGGAACCAAGGTGAGTCCAGAAATGGCAAGGTATCTGCAGTTCTAGCTCTCAAAAAACATTCAAAACAACTGGGGATGTAAAGAATTCACTTTCTAGAAGGTAAGTGTCTTTCACAGCACTAAATGCTCTTTCCTTCCTAATACTATATTATATGGTTCCAGTATGACACAAATGTTTTGTTTGCTAACTGAAACTTAAGTAGAGATGTAACAGTTCTTCCAGGATCAGGCTCTGAGTGTCTCTGTGGGATGAAGTAGTGTCCATGAACTGTCTCTTTCCACCTAACATAGCTATATGCCCTTATCTAGAGCAACAGCAGCCTTCCTAGTCACTGCTTCTTTCGACAATATTCAGGCATGCTTCTGCCTCCCTTCATATCCAGCAAGCAACAGTTCCTCAGTTCCTACAGAAAAGGCCAACTAACACTTTTAAGACACAAATATTAGGGAAAAGATGTGCAACAGGGCTTCAATCTGTTCCACACAATTCAAAGTGAGGTCATGGAGGATTCCCTGAAAGCTCATCCCTTTGCTCTGCACAGTGCTCCTTTCCCGGCATGCTTGAGCAGAGTTCTCTTATATAGAGCCAACAAAGAGCCTAAGGTTTCCAAGATCTTTCAGAACCCTATATATATCTTCCCGCACCCCCACCCCCACCCTTGAAACTATAGTAGCTGTACTCCACTGCTGAAATTGAAATGAAGCATTAAGATACACATCTGGTGTCAAAATCAAGACTTTTTCTCAGTTTCTAGGGTGGAAAAAAAGAGTTTTAGACAGAGATAACATTTATTCTTTTTAAAGAGACAGGTGCTGATATTTAGCTCTGCTGGAGCTTTAGTGTCTAAAATTCTTCACCAATATTTCTTTTCCCCTTTTTGTTTTAAAAGACATGCAGAACTAGAAACCTGATTTTGTACAAAGTAAATGCTCATACAAGAGATATAAAATAGAGTATTTTAATAAAAGGATACCTGCAGTTGTTAAACTCTTATACCACACTTCAATCCTACCTTCCTGCACATAATTAGCACCTATTTTTACAGCATATTTGATATTAAGCAGAAAATACGAGCAGAAGAGCAGAAAACTCTTGCTTCTTTCTGCTGCTTTATGCCTATCTAAGTCACTATCCTCAATGGTCTTCTGCAGGAGCGGGCTACAAGCTCGAGCACATTCCCCTCAGCTAACTGATTGCCACGCATGGCCCTAGCTTCCAGCCCGCTCCTGCATCTCCCCCTTCCTGTTGCACAAAAAGAACCTTTGAAACCGAATGAGTAAAAACAAGGTATAAGTAATAGAACAAATAAAAAACCAACTGAGACATATTATCAGTGTCAAAATAACCCACTGTCTCTGTTCCGTACAATTATACAGTCTTCCTTCCATACTGAGACATAATCCTGCCTGTGAAGAGTACATGAGAGAACTGGAACTTCAGAATACAATCCTGTATCCACTAGTAGCTAAAACCGGGTCATGAAGAAGCTGTTTGAGGGGATTCCTACTGCTACCTTGAATTACATCAGTAAACAGGTATTATCAATTTTCTTTAGTAACTGACCTCTGAAGGGAATAAATGTGGAACAATTCATTGAGGTGACAAAAAGCGAAAGTGAGTTGTATTCACCCTGAGCTGAAAAAATTGTCCAACAGCAGATAGACTGAAGCATTTGAAAAATTTACTATTTTTACCTCTCTTTCTTCATTATTGTAACTGATGAATCCATGTATGAAAATAAGTTTAAATATGCCCGGCTAATCCTTCCTGGTTTCCAGGTTATTCACATTACCCCTAGATGATCTAGTATAAGCCTCTCCAGAGATTGCTGTGCTTTAATGGATCATTTGTTCCAGATCTCCTCTCTTATTTTCAGCATAAATGACTATTGAAAAAGCCTAAGCAAACCAAAGCCCACAATGTTTTTAAAAGCTAGTATAATCAAAATATAGTTATCACTACCTTTAGTGACCATTCCATGAAGTTAATTAACATCAGTGTATTAGAAAGGTACTGTACCCCAGTTACTCTTCTGAAAGCACACAGAAATCAATTCATTTTGGAAGGGCCACTTCTTCATAAAAAAGCATTTTTATTGCGGTCTGAAAACTATCAAGAAGACATTTTCTGAAGGAAATCTTTCAAGGAGGAATGCAGTCATTTGTGAGACTGCAGTTAGTCTGAAAAGTCATTCTGCAAACAATACAAAATTAACAGACAGAAGAAATTTCCTCCTGACAGCAAAATGATCATTGTTTGTACCCAGAAGCTCTATAGACATTTCACTCCCAAGGAATAAAGTTCTGACTTACTCTAGACTGCACAGCAAGCACATGGCAGAATTCAGAAACAGATTACCTTCCCAGTCTGCTAATACAAAATATTTATTGTAGCAGAACTATGGGATAGCCTGCTATTATTCATGAAGATCACCTGAGCCAAGAGGAAAGAGATGTTATATCACATAAACTCCAAAACTTCGGATCCTTAATGTTTTACTGAATAATCAGGCTTTCTAAAATCTACCAGCACACGCATTTCAGAGTATAAAAATGATGCTTTATTTAGTGGAACAGTTAAACATATATAGATACTTTCAGTGGAAGGTCTCAATCATTCTGAGTTCGTTGATTCTTGTAATCTTCCTCTGGCACTTTAAGTTTATACAATCTGCTACATACATGGAGATCATCCAAAATCCAGAGTAAAACTAAAATGAAACTTTAGTTCAGTTTAAGAGAAGCACAAAGGCTCTCCTGTGTGGCCTAAACCCCCACACAAAATCCTTCCAAAAGGATGTATTATAGATGACCCTTTGCGGTCGGGTGAATTTTACCCTCTAGGACAAACCCTAACAGGGATGCAATTTGTCTTGCTATTTCTGACTCATCTTTTGGCATTATGTATACATGTCTAAATTTTTAAAAAAAGAAATAAAAAGTATAAAATCTAAATCCATCTGCATAAAACACTAAACAGAACAATGAACTCCTTTCCCAAGCTGAAAAACACTAGTGGGCAAATGTTTTAGTCAACTTGGATACTTAAACCTGATTACAAGAGAACACCATCTACAGCTTTAAAGCTGTTTATTTTTAAAAAAGGAGCATACTCTGACTTGACAATGCTGGAAGTCTATATTCATTAGTTGTGTTAGGAACTCTAACACAAAACTATGACTTTAATCTTTTACTTTGTGATTACTTTAAGGTATTTTAAGCTGACTGAAGCTGCATAACAACATATACAGAAACATTCAGAGGTTAACTTTTTACTGTCAATGAAGTTAGGGAGGGAATTTTGATCAATTAATGCAGCACATGTGCATCACTACACTACACAGCCATGGGATGTCGCACAACTGCACAAAACAGCCTCTAGTCCCCATCCTGCATCTCCATCGTAACAGCAGCCACCCTGCACACACCATGGGCCAGGAGCACAAGCCACTAAAACTGGTGAACTCCATAAACTTCAGTTCAACTAACGCTGATTTTGCCCAACTGGTTCCAGAACGTGTGTAATTTTCAAATTATAACCACATGGATTTGTTTGGGAAGGAGGAGAGGTTACCTCTCTGGACGAAATTTGTGCTTGTGTGGTCTCTGAAGATCCCAGCGCTGACACTCCTTGCCCGACTCGGTGTGATCCATTGGCCCTCTGTAATTCTCTCCATTGCAGGTCATGCATTCAACTAGGAAAAAAAAAAACAATAAATAAAGGTACGAGTATTTTATTACACTGATGACTTGTAGCACCCAAAAAAAACCCAAAACCAACAACAAAACTAACAAAAACCCCAACAACAAAAAAATTCAGTCATATCCCTGGTGTTATAAATTGAAACAAACCTAAAGAGGTATAAAAAAGTGATCCTTTAGCTAGTTTGATATAGGAAATGTCCTTTGGAATAGAATTGCATCTCTTTCTCAGATCTAATACAAATGCTTAAATCTGATATCACTTTATAGGACACTTATGGTTTCAAGGCAGGTAGGTGAGAGCTGCTAGAGGCATTCATTGCTCCTAGCAGATTTTTAATCTTACTTATGTTTAGCAACAGAGAGACACATATCTAAGGAAGGGGTATTTCTTAGAGGTGATATTTTCTAATTAAGTAACATTCAACATTCTAAATCATTCTAAGTCATAGTATAATTAGAGCACAAGTATAGAATAATGGCTGAATCATAATTTCAATGAAGTAGTCTGTCTTCCTAAATTCCCAGCACTTTCAGCTACATATGATACTGTTTCTTTTCGATACTAATTCTTTTTGGCAGCTTAAACTATGATACATTTTCAGCTCTGGTTTGGGAAAGTGGGGGGTGAAGGGAAAGTGAGCAAAAGCTACCAAAGGGATTTGAAATCACTGTTGAACAAAATATGCTTCATAATTTAGAATGAGAAGTCTTAAAATATAAAATAAATTCACCATAATCATCTATAGCCACATTTCTCAAGTTCCCACTAATTAGAGTAATTGTAATGAAGGAGCACTTAGTAAATACTAATTTATGCAATTACATATCTTGCTCTTCAGTCCAAACCTCTGCTACCAAAGTCTTCATCCTTCAGTGAGCTCCAGGTCTTATCCCATTTGAAGCTCACTTAAATTGGTGTTTAAATGTTAACTTCCAATAGATTTTCAAGCTACTTGTAAATCATTCTGTTCCTCCTTCCCTCCCCTTCTCTTTTCTTCCCCCCTCCACTGCATAGCTATTGCACATGACACATAAGTAGGAAAATTAAAGGCATCCTATCTTGAGAATGTAAATGAGTTGATTGGAACTGAATTGGCTGATTAGCAAGATATAAGAGCTTAGTTTGGAGGTTAACAGAACTTAAAAGTCAACAAATGCAATCATGCATGCACATGAAGTGTCTCTAGAATTCTGTGACTTGAAAGTTGAATGAGACTTGAGTATTCATTTGAAAATCCTAATGCATGTTTAGACTGAGCTTTTGTCCTGTAATTCAGTATCTGTTTTTTCATCCAAAAAATGAGTTTATTTTACCATTGAATGTCACTAGATGATTTTGTCACAGAGTAATGCTGAAATCGTTAATGGATTCACTACGGACTAGACAAGTGAAAAAAAGGGTACGGTTGTGCGACCAGCACAACTTCATTGATCCAGCTCCACCATGACCTGAAAAAAAGCTGCAGAGCATGAAAGCTTGTTCAAGTCTTCCAGGGAACTGGAACATAACAAGGTCTCCTCTTTCTCTAATAACTTGTCTTGCTACTTGAGTTATTCTTGCTGAGAAATCACCTATTCTTCCTCCAAAGTCCATGAGCAAGTGTCACTGAAACTATTGGAAATTCTGCGTACCTGCTGTCAGCAGAGAAAAGGCAACTTTCTGTGTGAGCCGTGACGGGTTACCTTGTGAACAGAGAGGGATGTCGCAGACCTCATGCCGTATCTCCGGGCTAGTGGTGAAGCACCAGGGCCCTCCCTCTTCCCCTCGGGGGTTTCGACAGTAGTTTTCCCGCAGGTCTTTACCCCGATAGCTCGAAGGCAAAAAGCTAGTTTTAAAATGACAATCATTACAGTATAAGAGCATGCAAACTTTGGTCTTACTCATATTATTTTTTACAAACAGAAACAATCACATTTCTGCTTCCTTCTCCCTCCCCCCTGCCTAAACAAATGCACACATCCGAATATCTGTCCATACACAAATACACAACTTCAGTAAGGATTACTCAATCAATAGCCTAAAACTGGGACAATTTTTTGAGCCTTAGCTTGCTCTAGCAAGTATTACTCCCAACCCTCAGGCATCCAGAGCCAGCTATCTGATGCAAAGCCAGAGGCAGCAGCACACTCCCTGCCAACCCACACTGCACGCTCCTTCGTGAACTCGTCCCTGCTCACACAACGGTGGAAGACCCTTGGACAAGAGCGAAAAATTTATTGGGTGCATAGGGGGAAAATTCATTGGGTCCATAGCCATGTCAGACCTGCCTTTCCTATGCATGCTGTGCACATGTAGCAGGCCTGGCTGGGCTTAGTGTGCACCTTCGACCTAAAGCCCACAAGCAGAGAAACCTCTTCCAGTCACTGGTGAAGCAGCAGCCACAACTGGGCATCAGGAGCATGTGAGCGTGACCCGGAGGTGTGACACACCACAGCCAAGAGGCTTTCACCACCCAGAAACACAGACTGCTTTGCATTTCAGCATCAGGAGTTTCTCCAGATCCCACTTTAGCTGTCTTGCTTTATGTTCTGCCACAAGCCCCACTGTTGCCACCTTGGGGTTTGCTACTTATAGATCCACTCATCACTGTAATTGTACAAGTCAAGTCATTTAACAGCAGCCTAGCTGACTTAAACTGTCCAGGGTCAAAGGTTTGTGTTCTTAGATGTCTGTAAAATTATGTGCTTACCTCTAGAAAAAATCCAGAGATATATGTAGGCATGTGTGTGTATATATATACGCATATTTATAGATAAAAGTGATACTAGTTATTTTTCACCACAAACTAGAGAATAGCTAACATACTAAGGAGCCCAACCCCAGAGCTGGTCTTTTCAATGGCACTGCTAGAGCTCATGACCATGCTCAGGCTGCATATCGCAGACAAACCCAGTGGCACTTCACTGCCAGTTTCACTGCAGTGATGCTTAAACAGCAGCTAAATCCCTGTGGTTAAAAAACACATTAAATTCAGAGTTATGCTCAATTCCATGAAGATTTTTTTTTTTTTAATTGAAAAGTTGGGCAAAATACATAGAGGATAACATAATACCTATAATTCAACTTAAAAAAATTACATTTAATTTTTGAGCTAACATTTGTTTTGGGTCTTTTGCTGCAGCATATTTAAATTCTAGTGGAAATATCACAGATAAAGTGCACCTTTTAATCTGAAAATGCCTAATACTTTATTTTGGGTGGTTGTTTGGGGTAGTGGTGGTGGTGTCTTGTTTGTTTGTTTGTTTATTTCATTTTGGTTTGGTGTCTTGTTGTTTTTTTTTTTTTTTTTTTTTTTTTTTTTTTTTTTTTTTTTGAATCACCAAGGGGATTCAGGTGTATCTGTATTCTAGATGAGGGAAAACAGGAATAAAAATTCACCTGATTTCTTTTAGAACACTGCAGAAACTTGCAACTTAGGAAACTAAACAAAGCACTTGGGACAGTCTTTATACACAGACACTGATTTAATTTATATACAAAAGCAGAAGAGAAATGTATGGTTCCTGCTGTCCTTGGCAAATTGTATGTTACAAATTAATAAATAAAAATTAAAACAGAGAGAGAAAGAAAGAGAAAGAAACAAAAATAATTTTATGACACTTTAATCATGTTTTCTTCCCATTAATGAAATCTTTGAACTAACTGAAGTGGAAAATACCTCTGTTAATCACATTGTGGTTCTAGTCAATGCAATGTGGAAGCTTTACTTAAAAGTGCTTTTCTTATTTTCACTGCTTGAAGAGAATAATTTTTATGTCATTACTGCTGCCTATAAAATTGTTGCTTCTGTTTTTCCTCTGTAGTCTTGTAATATAAATCTTTCAGATTTTTTTTTAGCTAAAGACAACCCTAAGCAAACTTGTCTGATGGGACACTGCAACCTGCATATGCGTTAATCTCATATGTCAGTGCATTTTAAAATATTCTATTCAATTTTCCTGCTGGAAAATCTTTCTGGACATTAGAAAATATAGGGAAAAGGCATTTGAAATTATGTCAGATATGCTGTCAGAACATTAAAAGAAAAGAAAAAAAGTCTAAATGAACAGCATTAAAAACTCAAGATGAGTCAGATATACAAATGGCTTCAACAAGTACTGAAGCAACATTCTTGAGGGAGTGAAGACATACCTGCAGTAAAGATCCACCCAGAAATGGAAGACAGAGCCACACCTAAAACTGTGTGCCAATTTAGTTCAACTGTATTAGGTAAGGGAAAAAAAGAAAAAAGCCAAAAACTAAAGCCAGTAAGGGTAAGGATAAAAACAGATTCAACCACAGCAAGTATCATGGAAACTAGCAAAAGCTTCTGCAGTACCAATCTACTCTTTGACCATTTCTCTTTGAATCTTTTTTGCATTGGCTTTATCCATTCAGATAAAAAACCACCTTGGAGGTCGTGTGTGTGTGTGTGTGTGTGTGTGAAGATAGTCTTGTAATCTCTACTGGGGTGGAAGGGATGGAGACAGAAATAATGGAACCCTGATTTCAGCTGGGAGTCTCCAGGTTCTACTGAAATACAAATAAATACAAATACATTTTTTTAAGTACAAGTACAAGTTTAAAGTCTGAAGTTATTTCATTTCTTTCTAGAAAGATACTGAGAATTCAGTATAGTATATGAAAAAGGGATTTATTTTTCAATGTCACTTTGTGATAATCAGATGTTGAGAAAAACTGACCTAAAAATCTAAGCCTTTCATACTAATAAGTTCCAAACACACCACTACTGTCTGCTTCTTCCCATCTCTCTCATGTCTCTGATGATGAAATCATATTTTCTGATGTTGAAAAACAAAATTAGCATGCAGCCACCTCATTTATCCAGTGACCTTTTAAAAATTAAACTTATTGCACAAGGCAGGAGAAAAGTCATTCTCATAAAATTCATCATAGAAGAGTGGCTGTCCAAATGTATTAGATAAAACTGTGTATGTTGTATATTAAAATGCAATTTAGTGATAATATATACTATCCAGACACTTTTCTTTCTTTAATTATATAAAGTCATAGGTATATCATATAGAATAAATGCTCATTCTTGCTTAGGCTGTCATTATTGAGAGTTCTTTCACTTCTAGAAGATGAGGATTGTATACTTCCAGGTGTTGAGCCTCAAGAGTTCATTGCTGTGGAAGCTGATGGTATTTATCTTATGTTCACAATTAAGTAGAAGTCTGGTCCCACACTGAAAAACAAACACACTACCATCTATATTATAAGCAGCCAAGTCTAGTCAAGTCCAAGCCTGAGGCTCAGCTTTCTAACACATCATAAGAGGAGAGAACCCAAGTGTCCTTTGCCTTTTAATGTTGTTCCAAGATATCATCTTGCACACTGGATAGATTTAGTCAGGACAGGACTAAGCAATCCACAGCCCAGCTCCTCACTAGCAATCTCCAGCTTGACTCCTCCTAAAAAAAGTGCTGATGCTGGGAGTCCAGAGCAAAAGACAGCAACGTGGATAGGGAGCTTATGGGTGAGGGTTTTGGCTCTTAAGGGTTTATGATCTAAATGGTGAAAGCCAATACAAAAAGGTTCAAAGAAAAATGGTCAAAGAGTTATAGACCAATACTTCATAGTCCTTTTGCTAGTTTCCAGTAACGTTTGCTGTGGTTGAATCTGGTTTTACCATTAATCTCACCAGCTTCTTCTCTTTTTCCTTAGCCAATATATTTGAACCAAGTCTACTCTCAAGGTGTAGATATGGCCTCAGTTCCTCACTACATCTGGTCTTAAACTCAAAAGTCTCATACCTACTGCATCAGACTTTATTGCTTGCATGATCTGAAAACAAAAGGGTTTCAATAATCTGTTCAGTACTGCCCATATATTTGTTGCCTAGTCTAAGTGTTTTATAGTGTTTAACATATTCTGCAAATAATAGAGAATTAATACTGACTATGCAAAATGTAGTAACAATAAGTATATGCTGATCAAATAGATGGGCTAATACCCCTAATATCCCTCCCTTCCTAATAATGCATTTTTTTTAAATTACCCATTTCCTGGGAGTCATATTGGAAAACAGTGATAACCTTCCAGACCCCTGGCTGCAGTTCCACAGATGTTTTGTTTCTGTCAGTAGCTAAGAGATCAAAAGGATATTAGCAGCTAAAAAAGCTGACACAGGAAAGAAAGAGATTCAAAGACACAGGCTGGCATTAGGAGAGACTTCTTTGGAGAAAGCCCAAGAAGGTAAGGATTTTCTGAGCTCTGGAGAATGGCATCTCTGGGGGACAGGCAAGAATATACCTAAGAGATTTTGTTGACTAAAGTCAGTTTTCTCATAAATTCTTTTTCTGCTAATAAGTCAAACCACGCTTTATGGAAGCTGTCTGGACACTATTCCCATTGTCTCTGCTCCTGAACTCTTACCTGTGCTCATGGGGGATCATTGAATTCCAGGCTTGACACTGGATACCACTTTTGGTAACAGATATCGTTCCTTTGTAGTCTGCTCCTTTTCCAATGATACAATTCCTGACATAGTCTATTGAAATAAAAGGGAAGAAAATTAGGGGGTTTGTTAATGCATTTAAAATTTGATCTCATCATCAGTTTTCACATTAAAATAATATTTTTGATAGCCTTTAAATACTTCATTATTCAAAATACTGTTTAATTGCCCGTGTACATTCTTGTCTTTTTTTCAAAATACTGATCACTAACTTCCCAACGAAAGCTACTGAAAATATTTCCAAGGTGTCTGATTGACCAAAAGTCTATATCTGAGGACTTAAATCCCCCACTCATTAATGAGGTAAATAACAACAATATTAAGTCAATAACAGTAATTCATAAAACTGAGCTTTTATGTAGTAAACTGAAGTAGCGATTCTGACTAGGACATAAGGTGGCAAGCAAAGATCTAGGTTGGAAAACTGAGTAAGAGTAAATATGCAGACAAACTTGCATGACACCAAAACCAGGATATTTGTAAATAAAATTGTAGGATACAGCTTTCCAAATGCATAAAACCATCCCATGCCCAGGATGCTCCTAAAGCCAAAAAAGTCACTGACTGGCCTCAGCCTTTTTTTCCCCCTCCATAGCTGGAAAAAAAATAATCAGTAAATAAATCAGTTACCCTTCTTTTCATACAGATCAAACGCATGGTCTTGCTTCTTTCTCACACCATTTGTCAAGCTGTTGAAGGATAACCAATGGCACCGTTTTGTAACTCTGTCATACGCAAAGGCCCTGCAAAGAAAATCTGGATGAGAAAAAAATCTGTGTGGTTTATAATAATGACACATGGCCTGCCAAGGACCATGCAATGACATCAGATTTATTTTTACTAGGAAAGTCAGAGAAACAGTCCAAATTACTATTTAAACCCACAACTGTGCTGACAAGAACAAAGAAACAAAGAAATTAAATTGATGTGGCCATTACATTAAATACCAACTTGGTTGTTCACACTAATCTAAGAGTTCCCTTGTCATTAGAGATCTTTATTTTAAAACTGAGATAAATGTGACTGAGACACCATTTGTGTCTCCAGTTGTGCTGCTTTCTGGGGGGGGGGGGGGGGGGGGGGGGGGAAAGGAAGACTCTGAAACATCTTTGCTGGGCTTACAGTATGTGCCTGAAATAGTTAAGTATCTCACACTGATGGCTTAAGGAAAATTCAAGCACAAGGTGTCTAGTTTCTTGACTAGAGCAACAGAGCTGTTTAAAAACAAGATTATTTTTATTTTTATGAATAATCTAAACTATGATAGTGTACCTACAGCTTGTCCTTGCTTTGCTTTTGGTTTCTTTTTTTCTCTGATTTTTAACTGCTTTCAAGGACAGTGTACAATGTGTGCTTGGATTGAGTGGATTTGAGGGGACAAGAAAAACAAATAGATAAATAAAATTACTTTATTTCAATATTTTAAATGAAATGTGCAAACCTTTTTCTCCCAACACCATTTTGAAAGGAAATTCCTTAAGTGTAGGTAAAATATTTTAAAGTATTTTAAAAATACAGTTGACTGTCCAGGTAGGTGGAACAGTTATTCCAATTAAAAAGCAAACAAACAACCCCCCCCCCCCCCAAACAAACAAACAAACGAACAAAAAAACCCCTAAAAATCCTTTCCCCTCCTTATTTTCTCATTAGAACCAGATCACTGACATAATATTACTTTCTCCAACCCACCACCAAGTCTACCTTTCTGTCAGTCATCCCAAGCCTTCTGAAATATTTTATTCTACCTTAGAAGGCATTTTAGCGCTAGTTGATATTACCCAAAATACATACAGATTTCCTACACTTCATCCATGCTTTAGTTGTGCCATATTCGGGCGTGCTAAATGCCTCAAGTCAAACTCCTTTGATCTTCCTTTAATTCACCATACAAGTTTTTCTGTGTGAGATCTTGCTGGCTTCAGTTAAAGATACTACAAGATGCTATCCAACCTCCCCACTCTTCTCTCTTTAAAACATCCTCTTCATTATCGTTTCCATCACCAAACAGATTTTTCATCCAACTGCTCTCTCTACTCTGTTGACTCCAAATGTTTCCAACCTGCTAACCTTCATCCTTCTGCCCTTGTTCAGCCTTCTGTTCTCTCCTGGCTGGTTCTCAAATTTGAGTGTATCCAAGTGCCTCTAACTCCATCTTCACAAAAATATCCTTGACCTTTCCTGCCTTTCCAATTACATTCTCTTTTCCTCTCCTCCCTCCTAAAGTGGTAATGCAGAATGCACTGTTTACAAACATTTCTTTCAGTTTTTGCCTTTCAGTTGCCTTTTGGTTTCTTTCCAGTTTGGCTTCAGCCACTTCTGCACATAAAAGTTTCTAATAACCTTTTCTTGGACCCAAATCTGGAGGGTTTTTACACTTCCAAAGTCAACACAGTTAAGAAAATCCTTGGACTTTCTTCTACTGATACTGCCGATCACAACAATTTTTGTTGTTGCTCTTTGTACTGAGATAATCAGTAGATTTTCTGAAAGTCCTGTGGTCTGTACTGGAATCCGTTTCTGTCTGCATACAAAGACACTCTAGAAATTAAGCAGATAACAAAGGAAAAAAACAGGTGCAGCTTTTTAGGTAAGGCAGTGACATGTCTGCAAATGTCATCTGCATAGCCAATAAAATTGTAATTATATTAGCTTTTTCTCATCCATAAGAAATGTAGGGGGGAAAGCTGCAAGGATGACTGAAGGAAAACTGAGTAATGGACTGCATATGGTGGTGAAACAAAGGAATAAGAACAACTTAGCAGCAGGTTAATGAAGCTGAAAGGGAAGCCAGAAAAAGATGCACAGAGGGTTATGTGGTCAAAAAGACAAGGCAAGTGAATCTAAGCAGTACTTTGATGGGAGATTTTAGGAATAGTGTTACGAAGAAAAAACAAATCTAGATAACAATCTTGTAACTAAGTAGGAAATGATCAAGATCTGTGCAAGCATGACAGCAAAGGAAAAGTCCATTCTGAGAAGTGATATGTATTAGCTCCAACAGAAAGGTGTCAGAGTTAAAACCAGCAAGGATTAATGATTACCAAAGTTTACTTGCAAGTGATACAAAAAAAAATCATGTCAAAAGTGGTCTTAATATTATTTCCACCCCTCCTGCCCAGAAAATAAAGTGTGGCTGATCCTTTATAAGTCTGTAATGCCTGGCATCTGCTACTTTACCACTTTCTGGCAGAAAAGAAGCCCAACCCTCTTCTTACTTGTGTGCCTCACAGGGCACAGACCTAGGTGTCACTGTTCCCAGTGCTACTGTCACAATTATGTTACGAAGTGTTTCTATTTTATTTGACCTTAATGCTAAAAAAAATGAGATTGCATCCAGAAAACAAGACATCAGTGCTGTGACACAAGTGGTGGAGAACTACTGCATGGATTTGGAGTATCTGAGTTGAGCCATGAAAACATCAATAACCAAAGGAAAATCCAAGTCTTATATTTAAAGTACTTAAAATGCCATTTTGCATTACTTTTCTTCTTATTTTAGAATGCCCCCACAGCAACCGGTAAACTAATTGGTTTTACTTTGTGATAGCAACAGATTTCACCTTGTAGTAAACATATCCTGGAATGAAATTAAAGACTGGGGATCCTAGGAATAAAAGGGAAACATTACTAATCACTGGTTCCTTTAAAAGGGAACACATGTCAAATATGTGTTTACAGTGGCCTCAAAGAACTATGCACACTACAACAGGACCCATCTGGGGCCAAATGGGAAACCACAAGAATGTTCCCAGATAGAGAAATCCCTCTTGCTCTGCAGCATAGTGGTAGCACAGGCAAGACCTAATCACCTACACCTCTCTTACTAGCCCTCCTTGCTAAAACTTTGTCAGGAAAAATTGGAAATTCAGAGCATGAGTAGCCAGATTTCTAATTTATTTTTTTATCTTCAGTGCCAAATAATCACATGACTGACTGCAATTCTGCTGTCTGTGACTCTTCCAAGCTGTGTTCTCAAAGTCCCTCATGGCTCCTTTAAGTTGCTTTATTGACTGATTATGGCAGGGAGTATTTGCCCCTTAACGAATCCATCAGACACTGTCCCAATAGCAAAAAATGTCTTCACAGGTGAGAAAGCTTTAAAAACTCAGAGATTCTAGGTTATTAGTCATGTAAAATAGAATCAACAAATATATTAACTTATTTTTTTTATTTTCAGAACACAAAATATACCATCCAGGCAGCTACAACTAGCTTGAGACAATTTGCCTAAGCAGATATTGGAATACAGAATTATTGTTTGCTTAGCATCATTCAGAATTGTTTTATACTGTGAATTCTAGTTTTATAATACTTCTTGCTGCTGACCATCAGAACTCAAGGATCTCTTGCTGTATTGAATACAACCTGATCCACTTGGCAATGCTACCAGTGGAAGCTCTGCCAACAGGAAAATGAGTGGCTTGCACCATGTGAAAAATATTAGTGCCTGGAAAATATTTTCTAACAGAAATAAGTAAACTCTGCTTATTGTTTACATATATAAATAGTCAAAGTACAAAATGATACAAAACTAGATCTTGCAACACTAGAATTAAAGGCTTAAAGAAGGATTAAATTACAGTCAAGGACCTTTTCTGCCGAGGAAGAGCTTTTGTTATCATATCTGGTCTAGCTTCCATTTGTAGCAACTGTCAAAACTTAAATTTCAAGATCAGGCTCAGCTTTAGCCCAGTACTCACCAGTACAGAAGTCACCCATTCTCTCCAAGATTCTCCTGTGTTCACGTCCTTTCATTTATTGCTAATGGCCTAGACTAAGAGAGGCCAGGGGAATAATTTAAGCCCAATACATGGGAAAAATAATAGTGATTTGTTCCAAAAAATAGTAGAGAATATGTACAAGGCAGACAAGCAATGATGTGTTTCTAAGAGACAGCAGATGCTGAAGAATAGCTATCATATACTTGTAACGACTGTGCAGCCCAGAAGGTTTGATTTCATTGTATCAGATCATAGTACTTGCCAGTGAACTTCAGCAGTGCCTGTATCTGTGCTCCATGTGTGAAGTTCCCATTGATTTCAGCAAGAGTAATGTGCAAAGAATGAAGACAGAATATGGTCTGAAGTGATGCTGAAATACTGCAGCTGTGATGTATGACAATAACCATTTTATAAGAGACATAAAAATCTCAGAAATGTTCACCGAACACTATGGTACAGCACAAGTCAGCCACATCTTAACATGAGTACATTTTTTCAGCCATGTTATGGAAAAGGTTACACATTGACAAGCTAACAAGACAGAACAACTCAGATAAAGCTTCAGAAAAGGCTGACACTCTCTGGACAGTTAGAACAAGATCATGGAAATCAAAAAGCACAGGCTTTATGTTCTCCTCAGTACAAGCTACCACTGATGACGATTACAGAGACATCTTTGGTCAAATAGTGCTATAGAGGTTCTCCTAGGAAAAAATGATAAAAATAATAGAGATAGATAACTTACTTGCAAGTGAACGAAAGGCCTTTGTTCCTGCTGCATCTCTTGGCACATTGCTCAGTGGTATTTAACAGCTTGGTTTTTACTTCCAGTGTTTTGTTTACTTTAATGAGCATCAACTCTCCTGTTTTTTTGAAGTCATGAAGAGGATTTCTCCTTCTTCCTTTACCCTCTAAGAAAGAAGCAAAGAAGAAAAAAAAAAAAAAAAAGAGCAAAAACCCACTGTAAAGAAGAGCGCTGAGATTAAAGGTGGCATTAGATATGAATAACATTTATCAGGAATTATAGGAATATCAGTACCTAAAGCATAAAGAAATTCCCAAAAATAAGGTATAAGCAGATACTGAAGAAGTATTGGTTATTTTTTATTTGCTATCTCCATTCTTCAAGATAGGAATGATAGGGATTACAAGAATACTATTTTCAAATAAAGCCTTGCAGAATACTGGAAAAGGGTAAGAGGAAAGTTTTTCATCTTTTGTAAATTTTTTTTTGAACCCCCAAAATAGACCTGATAATAACTTGAGATCTTATAAATATTTCCATTAAAAATGTGGATAAAATCTAGAACAAGGGTCTTTTTTGGATGGACAAAGTGGAGTTACAATCAGAAGGAAAAGATATAGAGAATCACTACCTGTGATAAACTGTTCTTAAAACAGTAAACTTTTTATCAGGAATTGTGAAAAGAAGTGGAGCCTGGAAGTGACACAAAATAATCATTTCTCCTCCCTCTGCTCCAGTGAGGACTCAGTGTGAGTGTTATGTCCAGTTTAAGTACGACCAAATTAGAGTTGTTAACCCTCAGAAAAGATGACAAGGGCAGGCAGAGGCTGTAGCATGGAACAGTCTGCACTGTTGCAAAGATTTCTGCAAAAAAGAATGCACTGATCTGGTTTCCTTGACTATGGAAAGGCCCAGAGGAATAGATATAAAATGGAACAGGGAAGATTGGCTAGAGATGCTTGGCTAAAGTGAAAGAGAAAAAGTCTTTGATTTTTGCAAGAAACCCCCACAATTTTGCCCAACATATATGCACAGTTTTATTTTTGTTCCATAGAAACCAGTCTGCAAATGTAGGCTGCTCCATCATCAGTGAAGACAGATGAATACATCTGGAGAGTGATTCTCCCTACTCTGACAGATGAGTAACACAGGGAGGACAAATTGCCCTTTGGATCTATTTTTCCTGTTTTACTCAACGATCCTGGATGATTTTTTTTTTATTTTATTTTTTTTTTAATCCAGGTAAGGTTACGTGAACAAACCCCTCCTTAATTTATGAAGTAATAGTATTTTTCATAACTCCTTTACATATAACTGTTTTCAGAGCTGTCTTTTCATTTTTCTTTACAAAATCTGAAATTATAGAACATGAATGCACAGGATCATTTTATTAAATTTTGCCAGAGTGTTTAAAACATATGAAACCTCAACCTAATGCTCTATTATCCTGAATAGATAATATCTCATGCAAGTGCAGAGCGCACTTAGGTCAGTAAATTTTTGCTCAGCGCACTCTGTGCAGAGCTCAGAATATTTCTGTAAATTGCAATCATTTAGGCTCTGAAGGAGTTACTGACAACTCCACATATTGTAACGCCAAAGAGGGTTCCCTTTGCAGAACTTCCATCCTGATCACTGAGTGACCTGACATTTCCACTGGATTCAGCTAAATCACACCTCTCAGTGGTGAGTTATCCCTAAGACACCTAAAAATACACCAAAGACATTTAAATTAGATTTCATCAAGCTTCAGTCTTAAATAAAAAAAAAAAAGACAATCAAAGGAGTAGAATATCTCTGCTGCAATGTCCCTATAAAATAACTTTCACCCCATACTACTCTTCTTGAACTGCTGAAGGTGAACTATGCTATTCCTCTGCACTTAGAAGTTCATGATTTTAATTCCAACTACAAACATTTTCAGAAAAAAAGATTTTATTTACATCCAAATCCATATTGTTATTATATGAAGAAACTGTTGGTAAAAAGATCAAATATTAATAGTTTTGGTGCTGTGTTAGGGACTCATATCAGCTCTCTTAAGCATTTTCAGTAATGTATTTGTGCAGTGCACATGCACCCACAATGAATCATTATGTTTAGGGAAATGTTGTTAGGATGCTCTTGCCTAAAGTATCAGCACTCTGTTGCTGGAAACTGTTGCATCTGCACTGAAGCTACTTCATTTTTTGCTGTATCTGTGATAGTGCCAAAGTGCTGCAAGTGGGATTGCATCTGCTTTTTAAGACAACCACAGAATAACAAGTCTTCTATAAAGCTTTTATAGTAAATTTCTCAATCTATTATCTTACAAGACATATTTGTCAGTTCTATGTTGTCTCAGTCAAGACTTTTATGTCAAATGGAGGTAAGAATCTGTACGGAAGTATCAAAGTATTTTTTTTTCAGTTCCTGATGATAACATTTCCCATCTACTGATAAGTGTCATTATCCTAATTCGGGATGATAAGCATTTCTTAGACTCACCAGCTAACATGCAAGAACATGATTAAAAAAAATCAATAAATTCTGTTCTGCCTGAGAAACATGGTTCAGAGTTCTGTTTTATTTTTTCTTCTTTTCCTAGCAGTTGTCCAAAGAGGATTATGGGTTTGATCTTGCATTTAGCAATTCATAACAGCCTGATTTACTTTAGCTTTCAAACAACATTCTACAACTTGCCTATAATCCAAAAGGCAAAGGGCCAAATGCATCCATGGTGTGACTGTTAGAATCATCAGAATAATGCAAAGCATTACTTTTACAACTCTAACAACAAAATAATTAAAAATAATTGAGCCTTTTAACTTCAGATTAGGTGGGTTTATTATTAAAATCTTAAATCAAATAGTGCCCTAGAAAAGTTCTACATTAAACATTATCATGCAATGTGCTATAACTAATGTTCCTAAGTTGTGATTGCCATTCCGTTTGGTTTCCTAAACTTTGATCAGTCAGGATTTTGGTTATCTTGTGGGCTGTGTCCTCTGATGTTTCTTGTAGTTGAATATCATATTACTAAGGAAGTCTGACATTCCACTTAGATTGGAAAATAATAGCAGCTGATTAAAATACAAAAGAATACAGTCTAATATGAATCAACATTTTTTTTCTTCAACACAAACAACGACTAACTAAAAATATTTCTTCAGTTGTCTTAAAAAATGCCTCAAGAAGGTGTGGGTGATGCCTCTTTATATTTCTGAACATGATAGCAACCTTGATTAAAGAGAAAAAATAGCTCAGCCGGTGCTCAATGAAATGGGAACGCCCACATTTGCTCTAGAATGATGCAGCATTGGAAAACTACTCCATAATCTCATTTGGGATTTCCACAGTCTCCCTGCTGCAGCTCTTCCATTTTCGTAAAATGCAAATATTTACTGAAGAAACGTTCCTCACAGTGAAAGATATTTACCTGGGAGCTACAAGAACTCAACTTTGGGTTCCCTTGGTACCTGTTTTGTATAAGGTGTCTGTACAATCTTCTCAGACATGAACGATGAACTGAGACTGCTCAAACTATAGAGTGTCTGGGGGAGATTTCCAACACCTTTTCTTGGAGCAGTTCCAGTCCGTGTCAAATCCATAATCAGAGATAAACAAAATTTTTTTTCTACAGCATTTTATTGAGAAAACTCACTATGAGGTTGCAGTACCTGTATTCCAGAACATACTTAACTGTAATTTTAATTATATTTATACAAAATGGAACAAGTAAAACACCAAGTACTGAGAGTAATGGACACCACAATATTCAATATCATAGAAATTAAGACACTTCCTTAATTAACAAAATAAATAGGTTGAATTCGCAGAAGTGTTTGCATTTTGATCCCCTGCTCACTAGCTATTTTCTAATCATCAGGCTAATGGGAAAATGGCAGCAAAATAACTTCCTTTTCTTTTCTGGCCCTGTGTTCCACACCAAAAAGGGCTTTGGACTCCCACACCACCACACCACTCTGTCCCGAAACTACCTGATTACGTTCTATATCTAAATAAAAAAGTTGCACCTTGCAGAAAACAATAGGTCTGATATTGAGCTATATGAGTCAAGAAATTCAGTATAAGCCTAATTTCAGGACACTTAGAGTTCAAATACCTATGCAAGTTCCAAACACTCAGATTTTAGTCTGACCATAACAAATATTTGGGTTTTCATTATCTGTTTAGCAGTAAAAAACTAATATAACCAATATGATATCATTGCTTTGGTAATCAAAATAGCATACAGGACATCAACAGGCCTAAAGATCACCTTTGTCCATTATAATGAGATCAAAACAATGCTTGTATTGTCTACAGCAAGATTTTACAATTACATTATCTGACTCTATATACCTCACCGGTAACCCCTTTATCCTTCCTCTGCCAGCCCAGCTTTTTCTAATACAGATGTATATTTAGGCTTCGGAGTTACAGTCTTCTAGAGTACAAGCAGAGCATGCTGGCTGTCTCCCCTAGAAAAATCACTACTTTTATGAACCTGCCATAGACTCTAGAAAGCTTTTATTAAATAGGAATTATGATGCGTTCGGCATGTCAGCTTCCAGAGTTTCCAAGTTTCATTCTAGTCTATGCAATAGTTAGTGCTTTCTTAAAGGAACACATCGTGAAGTCTTGTGATAATGTGAGAAGCCACATTCCTTTCATTTCTTTCTAATTTTACATCCCACTTTATTATACAGAACAAACATCATAAAACTCAAGACCAAATTTTCCAAAAGAGAAGACAAATACATTCAAATTAAAGGTTTATGGTTAAATAAAAGTTCTTAATGAAATCTCAATGGTTTGGTATCAGGTTTTATTTCCTTATTCTGTTTGTTTACACTTGCAGAACTTCAGCTTTTTACTAGGGAGTTATTTATTTTCTTATGCTAGATTTTCAACTGTGTGTGGTAATGATACTTTTTTAATTTATTATCATATTTACCCATGTAAGTAAGTTGGGTACAGGTCTTCATACCACGGATGGAAAAAAGACCTTTCATAATTTTCAGTTTTGAAAAGAATATGAACAGTCACCTAACAGCACCACTGTTCATTATGTCTGTCAGATGTCAGAGATAAACTAAATCTTTGGGAAAAAAAAATAAATCAAGAAAATGAAGATACTTATATTCCCTAGGCTGGCAGATGCTGTCAGAGAACTGCAGGAATCAACTGCTGCCCTTCAAAATAGAGAATGAAATACAAAATAAGATGGCATTGGGAAAAAAAAATTTAAAAAGGGGGAATTGTCCACACACTGTAGGAAGATCAGAGAAGCTGAAGATTCAAAATATATTCCCATGAAGAAAAAGGGTCATAAAAAGTGACTCAATTATTTGAAAAATATAAAAGAGACATAGTCCCTTTCTTTAGTATCTATTGGCATTTTACATCTCTGCTTAATATTTTGCAACATGTTTGTAATGAAGTCCCTTGATCTTAAGCAATTAACAGATGCACTAATTAGAGATTGAAATAGTTGTGTTACAACAAAATATGAAAGCTGAATTTCATGTGATATGATTTAAAACTTAGGGGGCGGGGAATCAGAAATCTACCATCATATGAAAGACCTTCAAGAAAAAAAAAAAAAAGGGAAAAAAAAACTCACCGTAACCCTAAATATATGTGAAATAAATGCAGGAAAGCACAGCTCAACACAATAAACATAACAAACATTTTATCAGGGAACACCATACTCAACAAAAATTACATAGTAACACCCAAGAAAATGTATTCATAAGTATGTATCTGAATGGAAAAAAAAAAAGAAACAAGCAAATGTTAGATCTCAATAAAACGCACAAAGTAAAAATATGCAAAACCATGGATTATCATAGTGTCAGACAACACTTTTTAGAAGAGATATCACAGCTGAATGCTTATCTCAGTATAAATAATGACAATTTAATATGAAAACAAAAAATAAAGTATGTTTAACTATACACATAAAATTGCATTTGGCAAAGCTTGTGTAAGAAGAAAAATCAATGAGTGGGGTTTGAAATAAAGCAACAGTTTTCAGCGTATTTAGACTGAAAAACAGTATGTAAATGCAGTGAGGTGTTTAACTTGTCTATAAAATGTGGTTCAAGGGATACTTTACTATATTTCAATAATGTATTTCTAAGACAGTGTTTTTCAAAGGATATAAACATCAAGAATAAATTGCATATTGGTCCAATATCCAATATACTATGACAGTATAAATATACTGGCTTCATTAAGGGGAAAAAAAAAAAAAAAAAAAAACCAAAACCAAAACCAACAAAACTTGACCAGATGGTGAAAATAGTTGTTACTAAATGGTTTCAGACACCACATGCTTATTAAATAGTAATTAACAGTATGGTGACAGTAGTAAAAGCAAAGATGTTAAAGGTGCATGTTGATACTAAAATCATTAATAGGGTCATCAAAGTATTGTTATCTATGAGAACAGTTAGGAAGCACTTTTTAAACAAATACATTAAAGGCAACTTTCTCTCTTAAAGCAAGTCCTAACAAAGTCACTTTGATAAAAAAAATAATGCTCAGGACTTCTAACTTATTTTTAACTTACTTTCATTTACTTTGACTTCTCCTTATGCCTGTTTCAGTATCAGAAATGCCAGATTCCTGGCTAGAATGCAAAAAGGTTAATACCTTTTCCAAATGACTTCTCATTTGGAAGAAAAAAGAAAAAAAGGAAGAAGAGAAGACCAGCATAAGGAGAAACTGAAGCAATTCTGAAATGTGCCCAAGAAAATAACTTTGTAGACTGAATAGACTTTGATGCCAGATTAAGTTTAATGTGGTTATTTATGTAAGACAATAATTTGGCGTGAAAGAAGTTTACCAACCATACCCATAAATACTGCAGTCAGCTGTATAGATGGAAAGTCACCAAAATAAAACCAGTTGTACAAGGAGGCATCCCTTGTCTGTCACAATTACAGTTTCTCAGAAAGGTATCCAGATGATGATGTGACTATTTTAACTTCTGAAATTTATTTCCTTGTCAAAAGAGCCATCATGGAAAAAAAATATTCAATTTTAGAAAGTAGCTTGAACTGTAGATATATAATATTCAGATATTTTTTCCTTATTTTTACATTGTCTTTCATTCCAGTTGTTGAGTAGATTCATGCCTTACATTGCATATTACCATGCACACACACAGACCACATGCACACACACCCTTTATTAGCAGCTGCAAAAACTGCCATGTTTCTTGGAACTCAGCTTCATGTTTATGCTAAGTCCTACGTTTGTAACCCTCTCCTATAGTCAGCGTGAAAGCTCAACAAGCTAAGGATAATGCTAACAGCTGATAGTGTATTCTAAAATTGGATGGTAGATGCAAAAGACAGCTTTTTTTCTTCCAAGACAAGGTTATCTGCCCTGCAGGATGCTGGGACCCATTGGCAGAAACAAATGTTCTGTAGTTTGTACTCTGACTCGCTGTATCTAACCCCTGGCTAAATTACTGAGAGGATTTTCCCTTTTAATGCATTTTGCAAAAGAATTAAATCCCCACCATTTTACATGGCGTTCCACAATCTTTACAAGCACTTGGTGTCTCCTCCGAGGCACCCAGCACGTTGTACACTCCTTTTGCAACAGGGTCTCAGCCACCGCTGAGGATGCCTGGGCATACAGCGAGAGAAAGAGAAAAGCACAAGCAGGCAGGGCAGGGATTTGGGCAAAAAAAAAAGTGATGGACTGCTGAGGGCAGCAAACCAGCCCTGTGAGGAGTGATGAGAGCCTTGCTGCATGTTGTATACATAAAACCAGTGCTGCTGGCCAAGGCCAGGAGTTGTAAGAGCTGGAGCTGAGGGGAGACAGAGGGAGCAGCCAGTCCCCAGCTGGGTCAGCAGCACTGAGGACTGCCAGGCATGGCCGGGCTCATCAGACAACACATGGGTGGAGGCCCACAAGCCATTGAAAGAAAACTGCAGCTAGATTTTGCCAACACATCTGACTAATCTGGAGCATGTTCCCAGCTCTGTTTTGCTGTAGTGCTGCTTTACGTGTAGGTACTAACCATATTCAGGAACAGCTGTACTATCCTTTAAGTACACTGCCAAAAAAACCTACAGGAAAAAGATGGGGTAACAGCAAGGATGTCCTCACCCCTTCGCAGTTCTTTGTGGTTGCCATACTTCCCCACTGCAAGGAACAAACATTGCTTACATGATTCCAGTTCTCCTACTATTCATGTTTCCCAAGCAAGCATGGAGATCAATCTTTTCTCACCTCTATGATCAGTCTCTTCTCACCTCCATGCTGCCTTCTACTGCCCTTCAACCCCACCTCAGCGCCGATGGGGAGAAAGTGAAATTCTAACACTCCACCAGTACAAGTAATTGCAAAATGTTCAGGGCAACACTCTCCTCTCCTCATCAAGCTTTTACCCATCTAGAGGCCCAGTCATCCTGCTTTCAGATCTTGGAAAAGTTTGAAATGCTTAGGTGGCAAACTAATGTTCAGCGTAAAGATCCAAAGGGGAGATATTACACTCTCTGAGGGAGACTGCACATTTCCCTTCCAACCCTGGCCTCAGTTGAAGTATTACAATAATGACAGATGAGCTTCTCCAATAAGAGGCTTTCCTTTCCTTGACTTCAGTGCACAATTTTCCAGAATTTTATGCAACATTTTAATCTCGTGTCTTTCAACTCTATATTTTCCTGCTATGTGGCTTATGAAAATGGCATTAATAGAAACAGAAAATCTGTTAAGCAGAGTAAGTGCTGTATTACATGGGAGAGCAAAACAAGCAGTCCCTGGCACTGAGCACCAAAAGGATTCCATTAAACAGAAGGAATACAGTCTTCCAATAGGCAGAGTATCATTTCGATTTGTTGACAGTATATAGTATAATGATTATCTACAGATGGGATGGGAAAGTATAAATCACATTAAATTTTTAAAATATACTTAGCTATGCAGACCACAGGAATACGCAACATTCATACATCGATTATGGCTATGGGATTTTTTTTTTTTTAAGCTATTTTTATTTATAGGAACTAAGTGCAACTCCCAAGTCTTCATTAGCAACTGCTTCAGATAATCCAAACTACAGAAAGTGTTGAGAAATTTGGATAAACAATTTGGCTGACAGTGTCTTCACAGACAAATACATATTTAACTTAAATACATCTTTAACATTCACTCTTTTGCAATATATTGATTTACTTTTTCCTTTGGTTAAAAAGTAATTTTTAGTTTGGCTACATTAACATTATTAAATACATACTGCCTAAGAATACTGAATAATAAAAGTATCTGAAACAGGGAAATAACCTCCCTGACAGAGTTTTTAGCTACAGATTAATTTCTTCATGCACGTGACAGAGACTTATAGGATATTGATAATAACCAGGCAAGTAGTCTATAGGAACATTGCACATTATCTTTTGCCAATCACCATTTCATCTTTTATATGTTAAAAAGAAACTCAGAACATGATAGTGTAGACAACTTGCTGACATTAAAATTTCTCAGTGTTTTCTTTACCCTCCTTATTCTTTACCCATTAATATAACCCAAATGTATTAGTCAGCAACCTCAGTTGCACAGGACATTGTCTTCACACAGAACTTAGGGCATGGGATTCCAAACCTAAAAGATCCATTAACGGAAGAAATAACATTCATTATTATGTACATTTCAAATCACCTTTGACAGAGCAGTAATAGGAGTATGAACATACATTAGCAAAAGGCTTGGGTTTTTCCTGTTTTTAAATTATGTTTTCAACATCTAGCTTGTTTTTCATATATAAAAATAATAAATAGGCAAATATTAATCTTTCTTAAAACATCCTAGTAAAAAGAATTCAACA
Organism: Falco naumanni; assembly: GCF_017639655.2. Taxonomy (NCBI): domain Eukaryota; kingdom Metazoa; phylum Chordata; class Aves; order Falconiformes; family Falconidae; genus Falco; species Falco naumanni. The sequence goes on along the minus strand of NC_054058.1, from coordinate 73,713,948 downwards.
TTCTGTACAAAGATAGCATGTATATTTAGAAAGAAATCAATATATTTTCAGAAAGGAATGGCACAACTTCCCCTTGCCTGCATTGTAAAAATCCAGACTGTTGTTTGTTGAAGAACACAGATTCTTAAAAAGCAAAGGTAAGCACAATGGCAGTGTGGTAAGAGTCATCTTTCTTGCCCATAAGGCAAACAATAGGATTGATTAATATTAAGGCGAGTGAGGGGGGAAAGTTAAGAAAGAGAGGGCTGCCAAGAAACTGTCACTATGAAAGTTGGCCAGAAAACAAGTTCTACCGTGTGAAAAATTCTGAAGTTTTGGAACTCTTATTTTCTTCCACATCAAGATGAACCATCTAGTCCTTAACTGGAGAGCCCATTGGCTAGAGCACAACCCTATTCATCAGCCTACTGACACTGGCAGTACTGAGGCTGTCTCTCAATCTCTCCTGTTGGAATATTAGATTAAATAACCATTGAGCTTGGTAAACTACAGACCAGCGCAAAGAGCCTACAGTCAGGGAGAACAAGAACTTTCATTCAAGAAAAACATCCTGACTATCAAGAGAGTAAGCATGAACTACCCTCTTATGAACTTGGCTATAACCCAGTTTCTGTATCTTTGGCCTATAGAATAAAGTTAGGGAGAAGGTGTTTATTCTGGGTTTGGGGTTTTTTTGTTTGTGTTTTGGGGTTTTTTTTGGGTTTTTTGTTTTTTTGTTTTTTTCAAACTAGCCCATCAGTTGTTGAGTTTCTGTCACAGGTCAGGGTTTCTCAACAGCAGGTACCACAATCTATTGTGAATGTCTCCCCCTGTAAATTTATCTTTCATTTGATTTGGGAGACCCAAGCCAAAGAAAGTTTCGTTTAAAAGGAATTATTTTTGTGAAAACTTTTAATGAGTCAGCATTTTCTAGTAAGAAAAAACACAACACATGTCCTCAGAAAATTCTTAACCAGCTCTAGTCATCACTTTTCAGAGAGGTTGCATGTCCGTAACATGGAAATCGCCCATGTACATGGAAAAAGAGTTCAGAAAAGTGTAGTAGCACAGTCTTGATATCACTGTGTCACCTGCTCAGAATGCCCACAAAACCAAAATCATCATTGAGCAGACTGAGCACAGAAGCTCTGGTGAGATGCTCAACATCCTACAGAATCACACTTCTGCTGTAGGGGAAAAATGACAGGTTTTACTGCACGTGATGCTGCCAGTCTTTTTTTGACTTGCCCACTCAGATCACAAAACATTCCACTTTGAAATCCTGTTTCAAAATATATATATATTTTTTTTTAACCAGAAAACATAGTCGTGTCTTGGAAGCCATTAACATCACTTGCCATACACGTTGCTTGATGCCCTCAGACCTTGCCCCAGGACCCAGACGCCGCGTGTGCCTGCCCTGGCTCTGTCAGCTCCTGGCAGATCCTTTCCCTGAATTGTGGCTCTCTTTTGTTTCTGTCTGTGCAAAGGTCTGACCTTAACAATGTTGTCGGAAGGAAGGAAGGAAAGGTTTGTAGAAACCTTTGCAAACTTTTTTATTCCTGAAGCGGCTCCCCAGAGGACCGATAGAAGCACTGAGTTAGCTCTTCAGATATCCAGTCCAAGGGGGACACTTCAGGAAAGAAATTCACCTAAAGAGCTTCCAGCACTTGATTTCTTATTGTTTGTTCCTTCTCCCCTGTCCGCCTCCCGGATTTCATCGGGAATGTCTAATGAAATTACAAGTATGGAAATAGCACATTCATGCTGATGAACTTCAGCAAGGACATTCCCTCTCAGCAGCCTACCATCCTGTGCTTTGGCTATTCCTTGTCAACTTCTGTTATTTAACATTTATTCTACCCCTTGGAAATTTAAGAATACGTGTTTGCGTCCTAGTAACGGCCGGCAGCACCTATGGGCAACGACGAGATTCCCTTCTCCCGCCGTCGGTGTCTGCGGGGCTGCGCTCCCGGAGCGACCCCGCACTCCACTTCAGCCGGGGAGGAGGGGGCGGCTCGCAGCGGCCCCTCCGCAAACCACCGAAACGCGCCGCGTCTCCCCGCAAAGCTCTGGGCCGCGGGGCCGCTGCCGCAGGCAGAGCGCGGCTTGTCCCGACCTGCCGCGCTGCCCCCCGCTCCGCTCGGCACCGCACCGCTCCGCAGCGCAGCGCTCCGCGGGCGCGGGAGGCGCTGGGCGGGCACCGGCGCACCGCAGCCCCCGCCCGGGCCGCTGAGGGGCGCCGGAGGCGGCGGGGTCTCCCCGCCTGCCCCACCTGCGGGGGGCCAGCCCGGTGCGCCGCCCCGAGCGCCCACCCGCGCCGCGGCGGAGGGAAGGAGCGGGAGGATGATGCAGCTGCGAGGTGGAGGGGGGTCACTGGCGAAGTGATAGCAAAACTGACCTGCCACAGGGGTGGTGGTGGGAAGCAGCAGCAGCTGGTGAAGCAGCAAGGCTGGCAGGAGTTGGGTGGCCCACATGGTGCTGGCGGCCCCCCCGGCGGCTGGCGGGGAGGAGGAGAGGAGATGGCTCCTCGGAAGGACCCTGTGCACAGCCGGTCACTAGAGGAGGCAGAGTGAGCCGAGCTGGTTTTTATTGCGATGATCTAAGTTTGTTGTGTGATTAACTGGAAAGATCTGGGTCCCAACTCCCTCTTACGGTAAGAAACTGTTTAACAACATCCCCTCTCTGCCTCCTCTCCTCCTCCCCTCCCCAGGAGTTGCCTCCCCTCCCGCCCCGCGGCCAGCCCAGGGAGAGGGCTCCCACCGCCTCATCCCTCCCTCCATCCTTCCCTCCCTCCCTCCTTCCCCTCTGCCTCCCTCCCTCCATCCCTTAGGAGCTCAGGAGGAGCAGCCGGGCCGGGGCCCCCAGCCCTTGTCCCGGGGCTGGTGTCTGCTGCAGCGCAGCCCCGCGGAGCCTCCACCCAAGCCCACAGCCCCCTTTGCTCTGTTACCTGCAGCCAGGGCAAACCTGTCCCTCCCGGCAGCCGTTCTCCTTCACAATCTGCCCCTTCCTCCGCCTCCCCCTCGGCCCCATGCCCAGGCAGCACCCCCATCCACAGCCATTCCAGCAGGACTCCCCATCCCCAGGCAGCACCCTCATCCACAGCCATTCCGGCAGGACTCCCCATCCCCAGGCAGCACCCTCATCCACAGCCATTCCAGCAGGACTCCCCATCCCCAGGCAGCACCCTCATCCACAGCCATTCCATCAGGACTTCCCAAACCCATGGCCAGGGGCAAAGCATCACCAATTTCTCAGTAAGGAAACACCGTTCCACCAACCTGCCCACGGCTGCCCCTGGCTACCAGCCTGGCCTTTCCGTCACCCTCTTTGGCTGTCTTCCAAATGCCACTTCCCCAAAATTGTGGCAACTCTGGGGAATCTAAAGGTCAAGTATCAGCTGGCTGGCATCGCTCCACAAGACAAGCCTCAGCCCAGTGCGCAGCCTGACCTTCTTCTGTCACAGGCAAAGTGGTTGTAATTCTTCTGTTGCACTTCATTTTAACCTCATGGAAGCAATGGCGTTGGTTTTTGTTTAAAAGTCATGAGACCGGCCTTCGTGACACACAAGTGTTCAGAAATAAACACTTCAAGAAAAGTTCTGCCTTAACTTAAACAGTTCCTTTCTCCCATGCACCCATCTACAACATGACTGTGTGACAACACAGGAAACCGTTTGCCTCCATTTTCCACAAATAAACCAGAGACCTGCATGTGGTCCCGTGCCATGTGAGTCAGAAAACAGGTCTCCTTATCCAGCCCAGACTCCTTTGCCCAGACTCACTGTCCATACGACTGATGTTCACCTTGGAGTGAAACAACTTTTCTCAAAAATGAATGGTTTCCCAAGCCACAAATATTCATTGTTAAATTTTATTCATTTTTTTCCTATGTTCACAAAACATATAGTTTTCTTTTCACCCAATTTATGCCCAGTGGTAAAAAATAAAATTTCCATTTGGGAATGACTGCCTTGGTAAGTGAGACAAAGGGGACAGAAAGGAGTTGAGAGTCTGTGAAGAAAATATTTTGAACATTTGGCATTACAGGGAAAACACATTTCTGTGAGAAAAAAATGTTTTCTGCTGCAGAATGAAAATTATTTCTAGGTTGTGTTTTGGTTTTGGTTTGGTTTTGTTTGAGTTGGGTTTTTGTTTGTTGGGGTTTTTTTTTGTTTGTTTTTTGGTGGTTTTTTTTTTGGGGGGGTGGGGGGGCTGTCCTTGTTTTTCTCCAAAGAATAACAGTTAATTTACAGGGGTTCCTTAGAGATGCACAACATGAGAACACAGAAAATGTATTCCACTGGCCAACGACCTTGTGTGAAATCTGCGTCCACTGCAACTGATGGAACATGGATATCTCAGTTTTTGTCTTCTGTTTTTCTCCCTGTGCTTAAACATAGACATAAACAATATATAAGCATATATTTAAATATATTTAGATATAGAAACAAATACATAACATAAAATATATATTAAAATATCTACAAAAATAATCATAGCAAATCATAGCACCATGCTGAGCCCAAAATAGCCACATTCTATTAACCAGATGTATTTGACGACTTGTCCATGCATGTGACGAGTGACCTTCTTTTTGTATAAAACAGAAAATCATACACCCTTACAGTCAGGCAGACTTTTTTTGCCACTGACTTCCCTGAGGGGAGTATTTGGCCTGTAGTCAGATTTCTTCTGAGTTTTAGGAAGGTTTCTGCAGTCTCTTGAGGACTAGGGTGCACCCTAATGGAGAAAATATTTTGCTATATGGATTCCTATTATTAATACATGGTCCTGTGTATTATTCATGATGTATCTGGAGTTCTGCTTGAGAGCTCAAGCCATGGGCATAAACTTCTTTGGCTGCAGGTGCAACTCAATAGTCCTGGTTCTCCATTTGTCCAGTTTTGGGGAGCTGCTGGAGGACAGCTCTGCCTTTTGCGTAAGCCCTATATATCTCCCCTGAGTGGAAACTGGTGCACACGCAGTGGAGGGCCAGGGACAGAAATGAGATTAGAAAGGGAAAGCTCCTCTACATGCTGTATTCAGATGCTCTGTTTGCAGGCAGTCAAGACAAGGGTTTGCATCTGGATCGAGGAAATGAAAATGCTCTTTGGTCCCGCATCATATACTGCAAAATGTAGTATGATCCTTTTTCTGTGTCTTCTTGCCCCATGTATTTTACAACTGAAGCATAATATTTTAGTTCGGTCAAATTTTACCTTGAAATGAATTTCAATATGAAGGAAGGCTGCAAAAGTTACATTTCATGCTTAAATTTTCCAGAAGAATTTCATGTTAAGTTTCAGTCTGCGCATAGAGAAACTAAAGATCTAAATATGACAATCAATAGTTGTAGGTTTTATGCAACAATATTCTGTTTTGTTTTCTGACCTTTTGAGGGCATGTTTTCTGACTTACAGATCTCTTTATCTTTCTCTGGTTTGGGGGCTTAGCTGAGAGAGGGGGTTTTTAGTTTTGTTTTGGGTTTTTTTTTCTATTTTTTTTGGCAGCTTTGCAAACTTGCCCTGATAACCTCACTTTCAAATCAGTGTAGGTCTGTATTAGGAAAGTAGCATAACATTTCTGTATAAGATATCTAAACGAATAGAGTTACTGCACAGTTACCAAAGATGTATTTGCTCTGGACTGCCTACATGAGTAAAAAAGCTTGAAAAACTTTATTTTGGTTGGAAAAGTAAGCAGACATGACCAAATACATAGAAACTGCTATTTTTATACTCCCTTTTCTGACCATAACCACAGTTGGATCTGTTTATCAGATGTAACTTGCTATTCAGAAATGTTAGCTATTCAGTTTTGGCAGGAATCTTCACACACACACACAGAGTAATACCAAGTCACAATTAGCTTTTTAAGAAAGCTTTTCTAAATGAACCAGCATCTGTCATGTGAATCACCTCTTGTGTTCAAAATAAATGGTTTTACCTCTTGATTTATCTGGTGAAGGTTAAGGTCCTATTGGATAATAAGCCAAATAAAATAAGCAAATGCATGTGTTAATTATTGTTCAACACTGAGTTAATTGATTAAATGTCTCAGGCTGCCCAAGAAGTCTAAAACAAAAAATTGTGCTTCATGTTTCAAGCAGGATAAATTTTTATATATATATATATATTTAACAAACTGAGCTTGAGACTAGAAAGGGAAAAGACTGAGGTATGGGCTATGAGATTCAGCACTGCTGGAAAAGGCAGAGTTTAAGCAGCAGATGCCAGGGGTCAATACTTGCTCAGTCACCTCAGCCAGAGCCCCAGCTGGACACATGGCACCTTCCAGCCTAATCCCCAAGCCTTCCTCATGCAGAAAGACAAAGTCACAGGGCCAAAAAGCTGAAAGAAAGAAAAGGAAGAAGCGGATAACAAGATCCAAGCATAGGGATTAATGTCTAGTTGAAAGCAGAAGCTCAGGAACTCCCCTGAGTCCCCCATTTTAGATTCAGCCAAAAGGATTTTGCCTGTCATCATACTAAATGCTGCAGATCTGAAGTGCTAGTCCCAGCGAGCAAATTCACCACACCAATCAAGGGTTTTGAGCCCCATGCAGTGAAGTGGGAGAGTGTGGCACCTGAGATGAGGCTTTCTGTTGATTAGCACCAGGGAAACCCAAGGACCAAGATGAGCGACACCTCCTTTGGCAATGCAGGCTCTGACCTACAGTCCTGAGGCAATCACCTCTCCAGGGATGGCACTCACAGGTAAAATTCCATGTGTATTTAATAACCTAAACTGTATAGCTTTAAGAAATTTCTTATTTCTTCACCTCCTATCAGTGCTTAAGAATAAAAATTAACCAGGGGCTACTACTTAGCTTTGTAGGCACAAGGTATGGTACGATTTGGCTTGAAACTACACAGTTGCACTTTCCTCTACCCCAAAACAGACCTGTGCAAGCAGCTTCACACCTTGACTGAGTGCTTTCATGGTACAAACATGCAAAATAATGCAGGGCATATGCAAAATACAAACCAATCTATATTGTCATTATATACACAGATGCATTCTCCTGGGGAATGAAAAGTATGGTTTTTAAGTTGTTGAGGTTAAAAAAGAATATGTGCTCCAAAGTGACTTGGTTGTGCTTGGTTCTGCCCCTTAAAATTCACAGACATTCATAATATTCAAACATACACAATTCACAATTCTCCCCACACCCAGAATCCCAGGTGCTCGGGTCTGGGTCCTAAACCCTGGTCAGGTAATCCAGCATTTATTCCTGCAATCAGATAATAGCATCAATCCTTTATGGTTTTCCTGTGTAAGACATATATTGTAACTGCTCTTTACATATATGTTATATGCTTACTAACAATAGTTAAGATTAATAACAAAACAATTCTTAAGTTACAGTATGAAAGCCATTTAAGCCATTTATGGCATAGTGCCCAGCAGCAGCGGATGATAATATAGCCCTTCAGGATCAGCTTGGAAAGAAATATTTCATATATTTTGGGGAAAAAAATAATTATTTAAAAAATGCAATAACCTATATACAGCACATTGCTAGTACTAGGAATTATCTGTCCACATTTTATCTGATCAAAATTTAGGTATTTCCACACCTAAATGCTTTATCTATAAAGGAGATAAATTTTGCAAACAAATGTGCATGCAAAATGGTTATTTTCATAAAAATTCTCAGTAATATCCATTTGAAGCTTTTGGGAAGGTGCTACATTGTAGCAATATATATGATTTTAGGATTTAAAAATCAATTCCTCGCTCAGAAGAATTGTTCCTTGTATATACTCAGAGTTTATTGACTGGGGATGTTAAACTTTTTGTTTATGTTTGTTTGTTTCCTTTTCTATTAGTCTTTGCAGCACCAAGATAGTCTGGAAAAGATAAACGTCATTGGTGGTACTGTTAAACAGATTCTAATGTGCTTTGCTTGTATTACTCAGGACCTAATTTGATCTGCAAAACCCTTACAAAAACTGTTTTGTGCAAGAGTGTAAGAAAAAATTAACTTCTCCTTGACCTTGGTCTACTAAAATCAAGTTGTGGTACTGGCCTTTGGAACGACCCCCACCCCCATCCCATCCCCGAAGCTGAATAAATTCGATATGAAACCACAGCCCCAGAAGCCCTTAACGTACACGCTACAGTTACTGAGCTAGTTCTCTGAGGGCAGTTACTTTCGATATTATCTAACCATTCAAATACGAATCCATTTGTGCTTCTCCATAAGTGTTTCATTTTTAGCAAATAAAGAAGCTTTTCATGCTTATTAGAAGATATATTCTCTAGGACAAAGTAGTCTGAAAATCAAAGGTTTGTCCAAATTAACCTGTGGTTGTCACCCTGATTTCATATTTCCTTTTTTCCAGCTGTTGTTCTTTTTTTGATTCAGAAAGCCTTCATTCCTTTGCATTTTTAGGTAAACTACAAAGCTTAATTACAATCAAGTGAATCTATATTTGTACATGTATTTTTAAGTACATTTCATCTTTATTATTGTTGAAAACCTTGAAAATATCAACCCAAACTATTCAACCACTACGGAAATCTCCAAACTACATTGATCTTTAAAACACCTGCTTTTTAAAGCAGTTCAATGATTTTAGTGCCTTCCCTCTGCATTTTTTAAGTTAGTGAAAAACCAAGGGTGTACTTAAGTAAAACCACTGAACATACCTGACTGAATAATTTTTCATTTCACTGGCTAAACCAGGGTAGTTTTTCTTAGATCTTTTTATATGTTAAATCCCAAACTGGAGAGCAATTTTTGGATTTCCTGCAGATTTTTTTTTTATTTCCAGTAATTGCTCTTATTTTAAAAATAAAATATTTTTGAAGGGTTTCAAATCAGTACAGCATTTTTACTTATAAATAAAACCATAAAAAATTAGTGTACAAAAAGAAAATAGTATCTAAACAAAGAAATAAACAAACAAAAAGGATTTCCAGGAAAATTTTGACAAAAACAATACAGGGATGTCAATGCAAATCCATGTATTGTTTTGTTCAATTTAAATGTGTGCTCTTAAGTAGGGAAAAGCTTAAAACAGGTTCTTTGTAGTACACATTACCTTTAAAGGATGTAAAATGGTTAGCCGACAGCTTCCAATATGATGCTTCTGTAAAAGAAACATCATTAAGATGTTGAAAAGACCCTACCAAAATTGATGCTGAAAGACCAGCTACAAATATTAATATAAAGAGGTTTAAAAAACTGAGGTATAGCTGTAGAAGTATTTTTAATATCTCTCAGACTGGTAGACATTTTAAAATGTATTTTCAATATGTTTAGAGCAACAAAGAATAAAATTAAGCTGGTCTTTGACTGTGAATTATACGTTATGGAATAACTTCAGCAATTTGAAAATCCAGAGACAAAAGCATCAGCCCTTTGAATTCCAGAGGATGAAAAGTTCCAGAACTTGCTTGTCAAGGGTAAATTCTCCAGGATTTCATATCAAAGAGGAGAACTTCTGCCTAGGGTCCTGTTAAAGATTTTAGAAAGCAACCTGAACAGAGATTCATCAGTTTCCTAGCAATCTCACAGACATGAGGAAGTATTAATAGCAGCTCAGAGAAAACACAAACAAGAAAAAAAGAACTCGCAGCTGATGGCCATAAAGCACTGATCTTTCCTGCTTGAAGGTTTGCAACCCCAGATACAGGAAGCTTGCCAAGACATCAGAAAAGATGTTATCAGAGAAGGAATCTCAGCTTGACTTCTTTTCAAGAACAAGCTTTTGGGTACTTTATTTGAATCAAAGTCTCCTTGTTTGGGATATGAGCTTTGTAATGCAGCTACTGGAAAATAGTCAAGTAGGGAAAGGGGACGTGTGGCTGCAGAATCAGAACAGGAACTCTCAAAGGAAGACTAGGGCAAACTGTTAAATTTCTTTGCTGTTTCCATTTCTTTATATGCTAAAGAGAAACATTTTACAGTACAGTTTTGTCTCTTAAAGATCTTACCACAGGTATTGCAATGCTGGTACTGAAATGACTCTGGTAACAGTGATTGCTCTATGTTTGCTGTGCCAATATAACATACGCACCTTTTCTCTATGGTATTTTTAGTATTCCATACCTCAACATTATGGCATCTATTTTTACAAAGTATCCAATCACCGCTTTTCATAGAGATTAATTGTTGCCAGTCTTTTCCCTTATAGGTGAAACTTGAGCATGGATGATTAGGCTTCACTGCACATTAAGCAGTGACAGAGTATATTCTTGCCTTAGCATATTCTGCTGAGTTTTTTGGTACTATGTTCAGCAAAAACAAGACTGAAGCAGAATTTAGATATCTATGGGCTAAAGTTACACATCTAAAGCTGTCTCCTTGTTCATGTGCATCAGCTTTTCTCAGCTTTCCCCAAAGTTTTAATCCCATTCTTCATGTCCAAAATGAAACTTAGAATTAAAGAATAAGTTTTTTGATTTGAACATCACTGCTAAGCACTCTGGTATGATGGTCAATTTCAATGTTTTTTATCAGTTTATTAAATAAAATTATCTTTTTAAAAAATCAGATTGCTATGAATTAACATAAAGCAACAAATGCATTTACAATAGAGGCATTAAAAAAAACTTACAGAAAAATACTTTTTTTCTTCTGAATAGCAGTTGTGGTTTATCCTAAACTGAAAAACATTATTTCTGACTTTGTATTATTACTGTAAATTTTTTTCAAGTTTTTCTTAAAATAACGATATGCACGTTAATACTCATTGTATATTTAACTCCCCACAGCAGTAACACTGGTTTTTAATTTAAGAATCTACAGACTAGGTTGAAGGACAAGTCCACATACACAAGAAATTTTATCTGACAGTAATCAATGAAGGTTGTCTAGGGAAAAGTATAAAAACAGAACCAGTTTGCAGTCATAGTTTCCTTAGAATGTTTTCCAACCTGCCAACATTTGATGGTCATCCAATTTTTGCTGCTATGAAATTAATTATCTTAATTGCAATTTATTACTTTTTTCTCTCTTTATGCAGCCTACCAAGGTTCCGATGTAAACAGCTAAACAAAAAAAATTGAGATAAATCAGCTGGACAAGGAATTTTCAAATATACAATCTTGTGAGTTGCTTTTTATTTTTGGTACAAAATGTTTTATATATAAACCCCTGGAAAGCAATAGCTTTTTCATATACTATGGGACAATAAATGTTCAGTGTTATAATTTTTTTTTACTTTTCCTTAAGAAGAAAAAACCCAACCAAACCAACCCAGAACCCAAGAAACCTTCTGTCCTTTACTTGATTTTCATGTAAACACTTGAACAAGCAATTTTTCATAAGAAAATAAAACCATCAGTTCTGAAAATATGTAGATTTACATGCCACATATCTGATTAGCTATTGTTTACCATTCCAATGTATTTATTCCCAGTAGATAAAACAATGTGGTTTCAATTCCTATATTAAAGAGCAATGGCAACATACTGTCTTTATTTTTGCCTGAGATTATTTTATGCACATGTCCTTCAGTTATGGAATCACTTCAAATAAACCACTGAGAATGTGCATTGAGCACCCACAGGAAATAGAAGGCTATGTCACTCAGCTTGAGATGATCAACATTTAAACTACTTTTCTTATAGTTTCTCCAGGGGAAAAAAAAATCAAATCTGGTATTTGTTTCCAAGATTAAAATAGCAAGTACACTATCTACAATTAATCTGTATTTTATGACAAGGATGGCTGATATATTCCCATTGAAAGCACTGGTGTAGAAAGCTGACTCTGTATCTGGAAATAATCTTCCGATTTTTAATGGGAGGCATAATTAACCAAAATTTGGAATGCTGTATATCACATTTAAAAAAAAAAAAAATTTGAGCACTAATTACTCTGGTAAACCACTTATATGCCTCATTGGCAGTAGCTGACAATGTATATGGAATATAATGTTTCCTTTTTTTCCTTTTTCTTTCATTCTCTCTCTTTTTCTTTCACTTTCTCTTTCTTTGTCCTGACCTCTTTTCTATTTTTCTCTTTCTTTCTCTATCTTTCTATTTCTTTCTCTCCATCAGCCTCTAACTTTCTCTCTGCCTTTCTGCTTTTCTTTCCTTCCTCCCTTTTTTCTTTCTCTGTCTATTCCTCTCTTCTGAAAGTTTTATAAAACAATTACAGAAGTCTTCCTGCCTATTGCCAATTTAAAAATACAGTTATATGGGCTAAGACCTATGAATTAATTCTAGGGCTATGAAACAAACACTAGAAGAAAAGTTTACAAAGTATCATGTATCTGGGGGCAAAATTTAGCAACTACAACCCCAGCTAGTAGGCATTTTACATGGCATATTGAGATATGCTAACTACCATCCTGTTACTTGCCTTCTTGCCTGACTTTGCAGACGCCAGAATGACTGCTGAAGTATGAAGTTATAGTAGAACCAGAGAAAATATGTCTCCAAAGTGCAATAGATTGTCAAAGAAGCTTTTTAAGAAAGTAAAGGAATAATATCTTGAAATGTTCTATCATTTACATCAGTTCATCCATCTAGTACAGATAAATTACTGGCCCAGTAAACAACAGCCTATGAAATCTTTATATCCAAGGCTCTCCTGTTACAGGGAAGTTAAAAGGTGGAGGTTAACAGTGGTGACCAGCTTTTACACTGATCACAGAGATCACAACTGAAGGTGTTACAGCTGGGAGCAGGCATTACAGAGGGACCCATCAGGAATATTACCCCGAGCCCGTGATATTGTATAAGCTCTGTAGCATCCTGTGGACCAAAGAGTAGTAATTGTAACAACTGTTGTAACTCCAAAGTTTTCTAGATTTTGCTTTTAGCCATTCTCTCCTCTACATAAAAGCTTAGCTTCAGAAAAGCATGTAAAAGTCTACCTGACATCCTGATTCTCATGAATGTTCACGCCACTGCTATGTTTTAGAAAAAGTATAACGCAAGTGAAGTTTCGATTTGCCCTAAACTTCATCCTTCATCATCAATAATATAAACTGGCTGTTGTTCTGTGTGACACATTTCAAGGGATAATAAAACATGCTTACAAATTTAAATCCTTGCCTATCTCCCATTAATGTCTATTGGACTACTCATGCTTTTAGTCAAGTATTTAAAAGAACTTTCTTGGGTCTAGGCAGATGGGATTATTTTTTATGAAAATGGAGAAGCTACTTCAAAGGAGGTTGACTCTGAAACATCTTACAAACTATTGATCAGAAACTCATAGAGTGTAGTGGAAAGCCTGTTTATTTATCCTGAGCCAAAACACAACAAAATTGATTAAATACAAATCTCACTCTTGTAAAATCAAGTCTGAATCAACATCTAGCTTTTGTGATGTAATTCAAAGAAGAGAATGTTAGGACAGTAAAATACACATTGAAACTAAGAATCATAGGTCTTCTGGCCAGCAGAATTCCAGGGAAATTGCAACCATGGTGAAATGAGTATTCAAACAATCCTGCCATAACTGCAACAGGAAGGAAAAGCATTTTTCAGCAGTGCATCACACTGTTTAAGCCAAGACTGATCACATGCTTGGTGAACAACGAGGCAATGACACAGCCTTCTTTGTAGGTAAAATCTTTGCAGGCAAGAAGGCTGTGGAATAGCAACTGCAGTAAAGGGATAAAGCACTTCATTCATTTTTTTTAAAAAATATAGGTAATAAAGCACAAATGTTCTATTTTAAATAAAAGAGTCACTGTAGCATATCCAAATTTAGTAAGCCAGAGAGAACAAAGAAAAAATTACAATAGGTTGTAAAAAAGTGTTCCACTTAGCATGCCTAAATAATAAATGCAGTTGTACCATCAGTGTTTGGAATGGAAGGTTGCCTACCCACAAATCTATTTTAAAAGGCATTTTTATATACGCACCAGGGAACCAAAAATGAAAATAAGGAACATAAGAAAACTTTCAGATATATTCTAGTCCAGAAAGTCTGTAAAAATATTACAAGGGAGGCAAACCATTGACAGCAATGATTCTATCATAAATAGATGGGAAAACATATTTCTGCTTGAGTTACACTGTATTTCTGCCATGTTATACCCCATATTTCAAACATATTTCTTTCTTGTAGTCCTCCAGCTGTACAAAGGAAGCTTTCCTTCCTGGGTGCACATGCCTCCTCCTGAGTGTACACCTGTTTGTCCCTGTGCTGCCTTCAGCTACCTTTCGCACAGCAGCCAGCTGGGCTGGAAGCGACTGGTTCAGCACTGAACTCCAAAAAGCACACACCCCGTTTTGCCGTGGTAAACGACATATGCATATTAACTGGTCACTAACAAACTTAGAATATATAATGACTCAATACTACAGGCTCTTTTCGCAATGGAAATGTTTACATGGGCCTCTCGCTTCTACCTAGCTATGAATTTTGGGTAGTATTCATTTTATCTAAAGCTAGATATCTATGTTTTTGGAAATTATGTCTGAGGTAATCACTTAGCTTTCATTGTAGCATTGCCAGAAATAAATAGGCATTTTGGGGCACAATTAATCTGTCTGGATAGAATAAACTTTCAGGGCAACTTTCAGGCTGCTCTCAAGGTATCCTGAAAGTATTTACATCCTCCTGGTCAGATGCCTACCTTTCTTTAGGTATGATCTTCAGATGCCTGCCTATGAATTCAACATAACTCCTTTTAGCTGAAATTTATTCATTGATTTTGGTTGCAAGAACATGATGAAATTAACGGTTGAAGAGAGTAGGAAAAAGTTCTAAGAATTAAGGAAATGCATCCAATGCAGCAAGAAGCAGGTAAACGGTAGAAATTATGTTGTTCTAGCACAGCAGAAGAGTTCTAATGAATTAGAAAACCATTCTGAAACCAGTGGTCTCACATGTAACTGCCATTTTCATATATTTATGATGTATTACAGAATTCTTGGGAATTTGTAAAAAATTTACTGTGGACTTCAGATTTTGGTTTGAAAGATAGATAACACAATGGCTCAGTAGAGGACTCAGGCTTGAGTCCATCCTGCAACTCTACAAGCTGAAATGAAGATTTCTTAAGTCTTAGTTAATCACAATTTTGGGGGAATATGAGATGTTAACTCACATTTTCTCAGTGTTCTTCTATGTACACCACAGCAAAACAAAAGGAGGACCTCAGCTGCAGTTTTTCAATACTTGTTTTAAATGTCTACTGTTTCACTTAATGGTTCTAATTCCCTGACACTGAAAACATGAATCAAGAATTTAACTCTGGGAAAAAAAAAAAAACTAACATGGCTTAATCACCATACTTAAGCTTTTCTAGTTTTCTTCTTGGTTTAACACCCAGGTTTGATATATCTTTATTGATATACGTAAAGATATCTCCAAAATTGCACCTGTTTGTTTCTAGAACTAGAAGTAAAAGAGGCACAACATTCCTGTGTTGGATTTGAGCTAATTACACTGTCTGAGATTAAGTGAAACCTGTCAGGTATACCATGCTAGTATGCATATATTTCTTCAGGAGCCAAAGGCAGAACTCTGAATTGTTCTACTCTGTTATGTGAATGTACTGATGTGATCAAGGGTAGCTAAGGGATTATTTTCAACTTGGAACATTAAGCAACTTCTTAAAATCTAAGTAGCTCAGGCGTACAGCTCTGTCATAGATTCCTTTAAGGGGACTAGTTCCCTAGTTTTAAAAAATCCTACAGGCCTTGCCTTTTACATTCTTTGTTGAATTTATCACAACTGATGAAAACAGAGGTTAATGGAGCTCCAAAAACAGAATGAAAAAATCCACCTGGAGATTTGCAACATTTATATGACAAATTGTGAATGCCATTTTGAACGAATTAAACTTCCAGAGCATGATCAATAATGAAATTATCTGTATTGCTAATATACATAGTGTATATAGAAGTTACATCAAACTTCTTACAGAATACTTAATATGAATTAAAACTGACTGGGAATTTGCAGGTCAGATATTTTAAAATCAGAATGCAATCAAACCAAAACTGAAAAACCAGTACCTTCCACAAGTCTCTTTATTCTGTTTTTAAGGAACTTTGAAGTTACAAAATCTGAACTTTTTGGCAGATATCAGAATTTAAAATGACATTCTCCAGTTTGAAAAAGTTTCTAGATATTTGAAATTAAAATCAGAATTAAATTGTGACAGAACTATAAAATAGAATAGAATTAAAATAGAATGAATCATTTTAATTGCTGCAATTCAATATATTTTTATTATCAGTTCCCCAAATGATCAGATATTGATATTTCATCAAGGAGAGGAAAAACCTAGAAAAGTAAAAAGGGAAAAAATCTTATGCTGATAAAAAGTAATTTCCTGTGTAGCCATGGTTCTGATTAGATAAGTCATGACTCAAGAGCTCAAAAGGTCAATGAAACCAGTGTTCTGGTCAGGAGGACACCGCACCAAAATAATAAATGAATCCACAATCCTACGTTACCTAATGTTTATGTATTTATTGTCTCTCTGATGTTCTTGATTTGTGTTGTTAGTGTAGGAATCCACATAGGAACATGTGGATGTAATATGTAAATCTGGGTATACGTTATGTCCATGAATAAATTTCTTAGTCTCACTCACTTCAGCTACTGGTTGCAGTTCTTACCCATAATATCCAGAAGGTGTTGTAAGGCTCTGTTCATTCATTAAACGCAGGAAATCTGCTGTGCTAGAAGTGCTAGAAGTCTCTAACTAAAAAAAAAAAAAAAAAAAAAAAAAAAAATGTTATGAGGATTACAACCCATACAGAAAAAGGGTATTTCTTCTATATAATTTCACAATCCTGTTTAATAGACTTAAAACATAATTAGGTAAATTGGGAACTTCCTTATCAACATTTTAAACTATTACAGCTATTAATGTTTGTTGCAGTAGTATTATAACTGGCAGTCATCATCATAATTTATTCTTTAACTGAACTATTGATTTTATTGATCAAAATCAAGTAATTAGAAGATACAAGAAGTACATTGTTTCTTAGTTCTTTGGAGCCAGAATTTCATCCAGAATATTTTATTTGGCTTATTTTGTTAAGATTAAAAAATATTTCTTCCTCAGTTTTCCACTGTCTTTCATTTTCCTCAGATTATTTTATTAATTTTTGGGTTTAGGGCTTTTTATTTGGTTTTGTTGCAAGTTTTCTGCAGAAGATCCTTCTGGGAAAAAATAAAACAAAAATAAACCAATAAAAAAACGCTGGGATTCAAAATAAACACTTCCCAGCTAAACCACCCTCAGCAGAGTAGCAAACTCCTCCCTTAAACATTCAGATATATGACTGTACATGAAAATCAGATGGCCATGAGGAAATTATTCCATCTGCCAAATGCAGTTTTGATCCATGTGGCAAACAGCTGCTATTCAGATGAGCAAATTTCTGAGAAGCTAATTTGCTATATCCAGAGGACCTTGCAGTCAAAGGTAAATACATTGTAGCACCTTGCACTTTTTATTTGCTATCGTCACCACTGATAATGTATAGTCTCTTATGACATACTGTTTCTTTCTCTGAGAGTAACCTACCAGGAGAGAGATAACAAGTACACAAAATATAGGATCTGAGTGGCTGCAGTTGCTGAAACATGCAGTGAGTGGGAACACAATTCCTCATAGTCACAGCAAATTACCACAGATATTTTCAGGAATGTGTGATAATCCAGGGTTTGCACAGAGGGCTGTTCCAGGAAGATTTCTTTTTTGTTTATGATGTTATCACTGCCACTCAGTGCTAACCTCTTTCTGCCTCAATGTATCTAGGGTGAAACCTGCCAATTGATTTTATCACAAACAGCTGCAAAGGCTATTAAAAATCCCACCTTTAACAATTTAGAGTATATATGCGAGGTGAGGTCTGCACTGTGTCACTGTCTGCAGCTTTTTCTTTCCTTTGAAGCCCTAAATTCTTTCTGAATCTATAGTGATTTTTGCAAATTTCCTAAGGAGCACTTCTACAGGAAAAGCGTGCATATTTCTTACCCTCCACAAAGCTGCCTCGTGGAGGGCCTCGTTGGACATGGCCAGCAGCAGCAGTTTGTGGATCTTCCTGAGGTAGGAGGCTTGGAGTTCTGAACTGAGACACCTTCCAAACATACCTGAAACCATGACTCCAAGCCAACATGCTGCATGTCTTGTCTCAGGACAATGCTCTTGATTGTCCTTCACAACACAGGTTTATGCAATGTCTTGCTTATGTAACTTATATAAACACATATAGAAAGCTATCCTTTGTAGGTATAAATCTGGTGACTTCACTGTAGCATACAGAGCAACATCACTTGAAAACAGCAACTGGTCTTACTTGTATGTCTTTTTCATATTATTGTCTTGTGATTAGTTTGGTGTGCAGTTTCTCTCGTGAACTTAAGATCACTCACAGAGATCAGCTCTGACATTAATTATAAAATTCAATAATAGCACATTCTTTCTTTTATTTCCACAGGTGGGCTGTGAGTATCTTAAGTGGGGAAGTCACAGACAGGGTGAAAAAAAAGGTTTATTGCCAAATTGTTTCTGAAATAGGACTATAAAAACTAAAGGAGGGAGAAAAACAAAGAAGAATGAAGCCAGATGGTCCATTGGAAGGCAGTGAAGAAGAACGCTTAGCAGTTCCAGTCTGAGCAAGGCAAAGTCTGAGAAAAATGGCTGCTATGTGGGTACTTACATAGTTAGGAAAATTTCAGTTCATTTTCTCTGTGGTACTTTTCATAAGAAAGACAAGGTGAGATGATAAGATTAATTATATTTAATGTACATATTTGTCAAGCATATTTAAAAGTCAAGTTAGATGCCTATTTAGTTTTGATTACAGATCTGATGTGACTTAATGCTTAAATATATTCCATTATCTTTCACTCTTCAACCAGACTTAAATGAGAAGACCAATTTTTAACCTTACATAACATAATATTTTATGGAGGCTTAAATGTAAAGGGAAACCTGACTGTATTTTTGTGTTTGTAACTTTTGTCTGTTGTGAGAAGACATTGTTCCATGTCTTTTCCTATTACTACTTTCTTAATTTTATTTTTTTTTCTCTCAGCCTTTTCTTCTTGATTGGAACCACTCACTAATGATTATGGGATTATTATATGCATGTGTTCCTTGTGGTCACTTGATTTGTGGCACTACATCATTTATCTCCTCTTTCAAAGTCCCTAAATTTGGCTACTTAAGGTCAAATTGTAGTTCTTGAAGAAATCCAGAAGGCTTTACTTTGAACTTCAGGACTTGTCTTGTTTTCAGAAAAGGAATCTAGATCTTCTTATGCTCTGCCTTGGAGATTTCCCTGACAATTGTTTTCTTCAGAAGAGAAGCACATCAGGTAAAATTGTAGAACATTTATTATTTAAATAGTCCTTGACTATGAATGGGAGCCTTGAAAATGTTTAAGTTGGCATTTGTGGGTCCTTTTTTGGGGGGAAGGGTTTAGTTGACTTACTTATAACGTATTCAGTGTAAATTCTAGAACGTACTTACTTTTAAAAGTCTCAGCTAATGCTCTTAAATGAAGAGTAAGGTTAGTCATCTGCATTAAGGATTTCTGAAACTCATATTTTCAAGAATATTGAAAAAAACCCCAAAGCATTAAATAGACAGCATATAACATTATGATTAATATATTTGGAGTACTCTGCTTGCCATAGTATTCTTATTTAGAGAGGATTTTCAGTCTTCTTTAAAAACATTATCTTGGCTTCAAAAATTTTTGGTTGGTTCTTCTGGTTACTGTTCTGTAAAGGAAGACACTATATCAAAGAGATTATGAGACTGAAAATTGTAATTTTCATGGAACCCCACAGAATGGTTGAGGTTGAAAGGGACCTATGGATGCCTAAGTAGGGCCCGTTAGACCAGATTGTCCAGAAGGGTTTTGAATATCTCCAAGGGTGGAGACTCCACAACTCCTCTGGGCAACTTATGCTGCTGCTTAGTGACCCTGACTGTAAAAAAAAAAAAAAAACAACAAAAAAAACCCAAAACTGTTTCCTTAAGTTCAGACAGAACTTCCTGTGTTTCAGTTTGCGGTTATTACCTCTTTCCCTGTCACTGGGTAGCACTAAAAAGAGCCTAGCTCTGTCTTCTTCCTTGTATTTATATAGATTGGTAAGATCTCCCCTGAGCCTTCCCTTCTCCAGGCTAAACAGTCCTAACTCTATCAGCCTTTCCTCATATGAGAGATGCTCCAGTTCTTTGATCATCTTTGTGGCATCTGTGTGGACTCTCTGCAGTATGTCCATGTCTCTCTTGTACTGAGGAACCCAGAACTGGACAAAGTGCTCCAGGTGTGGACTCACCAGTGCTGAGTAGAGGGAAAGGATCATCTCCTTTAACCTGCTGGCAACACTCTTCCTAATGCAGCTGGGGATACTCCTGTCTTTTTTTTTTTTTTTTTTTTTTTTTTTTTTGCCACAAGGGCCCATTGCTGGCTCATGTTTATCTAAGTGTCCAGCAGGATTTGCAGGTCTTTTTTTGCAAAGCTGTTTTCCAGCTAGGTGGAGTTGGATTCTAATTCAGACTAGACAGGACATTTAGACACATGAATTTGTATGTGTCTCCTTGTATCTGCATGTGACTAAACTCATTATAATCTCTGCAAATGTAGGGGACAAATTACATAATCTTTGCAAATACAGGTAGATACCCTGGGAATCTCAACTAATGTGGTAACATACCTGACCTCCCACCGTTGTGGATCTCCCATAAATCCTTTATGATATCTTCTAATCCTGTGCAATGGTCTTGGATGCTCTGCAGCATCTCAGATTGAACTAATCACCTATGTGTATGCAATTGAATCCAGTTCTTTGGTAGCATAGTCAACAGAGTCAAAAGAACCTAGTCAGCTAATCAAATTTAGTGCCTGCATTTAATTGATGTGAATTTAGACCTCCAGTGATGGTAATAGGATCTTATATACCTAGCTTATACACATCTACATCACGGGCAACTAAATTTGGGTAGAACCTTCAGTTCAGTTTCTCTGTAAACATCAAACTTTCATTATAAAAAATGCTAGCAAACGTTTGGGCTATTGCATGTTACACAGTAAACACATCACAGTATTTTTTTTAAAAAAAGACATTTAAAATTACTTTTAAAAAGTTTCTTTCTTTTCAAATGCATAACAAATATTTTAGAAAATAGAAATAAACACCATGTTCTTAATGAATTTTTGAATGAAATGGAGGGGGAAACTCACAGAGAAAATATGACTTACAGGTAATTAATAAAACTAGATGCTGCCCAAATAATGAAACACTTGCTTCCTTCAGTTCCATTAGCATTCATTCCATAACAGGTACAAATGATATTCCCTTCTCCTCTCAACTCCTAGTTTGCTGACAGTAGCACCCAGGAAACTGGAATAGATCAGAGCAACTGTCCAGTCCTGCTCCCTAATCTGAATTACTAAGTATAAAGGTTTTGACTCACATTGCATTCATACCTACAGATCAGTTTGGACCAACTTTGAGACCACTATAACCAGTCAATGTGACCTACTAATACTGTAAAGAGAAGGGGGAGGGGAGAAGAAGAAATGAGATATAAATGCCACTCATCAATACATGGCACAGAAAACCTGTGCTAGCTCATGATAGGACAGTATGTCTACTATGGGTAGGTTTAATTAATCCTTCTCAAAAGGACAGGAAGCAGAAAGAAAAACTGAAATGCAGAATGTGGCTCTCAAATTTACATGATCTATATTAGGCCTAATCAGATGTCAAGCTACTCAGCTAGGCATTGCCTCAAAGTTAGGCTTGTGACATAGGTTTTATATCTAAATAACAGGAGTTTTTTATTGTAAAGCCTTTGTGTCCTTCTAAGTAATACTTGTCCCTTATAGAGTTTCCAACTTGGGGTCAATGACTCCAAATCACTTTTTATTTTGCCAGCTAACAGATTTTAATTCTTGCTTCTTTCTTAGTTAAATTTAATCTTTTTAGGCATGCATTTTCCACTTGAATTCTTTCACCCTGTTATCATTTTACTGTTGCCAAAACCAACAGACTGAATCCATGATTATTTTCATTTCCATTAATACTTCAGGGAGATTAAAAGAATCCTATGAGTTTTACCAAGATTTATCATGCATAAATACTAAACAATCTACCTATTATATCTGCTGTGGGTTTCTTCTTCTTCCCAAAGAGTGATACAATCTAGTTTTCATCTTCAGATAATCTACCTCTACATTACTTTTCATATCAAAAGCATAGTAAAGAATGACAATGCAAAGGATGTTCATCATTCTCTTCAGAGAAGTGACTTGCCTACTGAAGAAATAAAAGGGTTCCTTTGGCACATCCTGAGGGCACCTATTTTAATGTACAGAAAAAATGGTTGAAGTATGGGCATCACTCTACAAAATTCATGACTACAAAACATACAGAAAGTCTGTTCTTGACGTTCTTAGGAAGTTATATCTGAATATAAGAATGATGAAAAAATGAAAATATGAAAAAATACATTAAAAATTGATTAATAAATCAATCTTTACCTTATGAATGTGAAAAAATTAGAAAGATTTTTCCAAAATTCTGCTGCTCTGATGCTTAGAAATCTTTATATTGTTAGTGTTTAATTTTCATGCTAAAGGTGCTCATGGCCAATTTCTTGTGCTTAAAATGCAACCTATCTTAAAATACTTTTCTGCCTTCCTGTTATTAATAGATATGCATTCCCAGAGAATAGTAATATTTATCTTTTACCAGGGCAAATGGACCGAGTTCTTTCAAGTAGTATTCATAGAGCCTAAATTTAGGTACCTGATCTTCCTCTGCTTCTGTGTTTATGACTGATGAACTATAGGGTAATTCTCTGTTATGAGGTTCACATGTAGCCTGGGCACATTGTACTGTTGAATTTCAATCTATTCCTAGCACTTCAGTCCTCTAAGTCATCATTCTTACAATGACAATGTTTATATTTAACCTGCTTGATGTTAAGAGTTCTCCTAACCCTACCTCAGGGCAAGATCCAGGCACACAGCAGTCTCATCTCTGCCAAGTTTCAATTTACAAAAGAAAGTCAGATATCTGGACCAGAAAGGAACTATGATATGTTCCAGGTAGGCCATCAATGCAAACAATTCAAGAACTGGGACTTTTGGTGGCTGTGTACTATAATGTGACCCCAGTCTAAACACACCCAGCATCTCCTAGTTAACCTACCATTAACAAGCTCTATGGAAATGTGTCTACATCTTGTTCTGTGACCACTAATTAGAAATACTAAACAACATTAGCTCCAAAGAATTGCACTTTCTCTGCCCTGATAGTTACCTTCATCAAAATCTATTGTTATCTTACCTTCACAAATTCATAATCTGTTTTATTGTAGTAAAATTAAGTTTCCTACATGAAATTATATCAAATGCTCCTTGGATAAATGCACAGTCTAGCAAACAGTGGTAGCAAAAGGTTCCCGTCGGCATGTCATGATTAACTTTATAAACTTATTGTGTATTATGTCAATTTCTGTTTATTGTAAAATTTTCAGTTACTCTTTCCTCCAGTTGTTCCATGTTACAAAGGTTAAATAATTGTTCCTCAGCCACACAAGATCTCATTTTTCTTCTTCTAAATACAAATTCTGCATTGTATAGCTTCTAGCTATAAAAGACAATCTTAAACTTGACAATTTTTTTATTATTCTTTGCACATTTTATGGCTCAGTTTTCTTAAAGGTCTGAAGTGATGCTTACCAGCCTTCCCAAATTCAGCATATAACTTCATAAGACACAGATGCAGGCACTGCCCAAAGACCTCCTACTCATCAATGGAGAAACTGGAGTTTTCAGATACCAGTTTAGATCTCAGGGAGTTTGAATTGCTATTTATACACTTTTTTTTTTTTCCATTGATTTTAAAGGTGTGTGGGAAAACTAGTCTTCTGGTTGCTTTGCTTAAGTGCTTAACACTGGGGAAACCACGAAGGGCTTTAATGGGCTCGGGAGCCCTAATGCCCCTGCCCACATCTGGGGCTCCCCCTTCCCTGCCCATGGCCCAGGACCTCATTCCAGCCCCCAGGACTCTCAGTGCCTGCCCCAGAAAGGCTGTAGGATGCTGTCTCCAGCCCTGTCCTGCCTGTCCATAGGCTCTGCTGAGCTGGGTCCAACCACAGGATGAAGTCCAAGCCTGGCCTCAACCCATGCCTGTCCCCACAGCCCTGCTCAGCCATCCTGGACTGGGTCTGACCCTGGTTCCCTACATTGGCCTGGATCCTGATCC
Source organism: Falco naumanni (assembly GCF_017639655.2). Taxonomy (NCBI): domain Eukaryota; kingdom Metazoa; phylum Chordata; class Aves; order Falconiformes; family Falconidae; genus Falco; species Falco naumanni. Next base: position 73,689,793 of record NC_054058.1, on the reverse strand, counting down.
CCACCTGCACACCAAAGCCATGGCTTGGTGTCAGCCTGTCACTGTCCCCAATGAGGTACCCGAGGCTTGGGGCTGGGGCTGCTTCAGCTGCCACCTTGGCCTGGCCTGCCCTGGCTGCAAGGAATGGGCCATGGCAGCCAGGCCTGACCTGCTGCCCTGGGGAGCCCCTGACAGACCCAGGCCCAGGGAGCCACCAGCCCCGGCCCACCCAGTGCCCTGACCGACATTGGATCTGGGTTTTACTTCCGTTGTATATGACTACAGATATCGATCTCCTCATTCCGACAGTTCCTCTGTTGAATGTTGGGGTTTGGTGCCACATGAGATTGTCTTTTATCTGTACCCTTCACTGAATAGGAGTCAGACTTGCAAGTTGTAGACGTTCTTGCTCACTTATTTTCCATTGTGAAGGCCAACAAAACTTGGCTTTTTGAAATTGTCACTTTGTGCTTGCACTTTTTGACCTTTAAAGCACAGCTTCCCTTAATGATCAGTCCTTTCCCCATTCCAGATAAGCTCCCTGTTTACTTCTAATATCCTTTTTATGAGATGGTTGTTTATCCAGTTAGGCCTTTAAAAAGCTTTCTTAAAAGATTTTTTTCTCTCTGGATGAGATGTGAGTCCCAGATAATTTTTGTACCTTTGACGTACTTAGATAAATTCCACTCTTGTTGCCCATTGAAATTTTTGAGCTACTTAAGTTAACTTCATTAATTAATTTTCTTAGTTGTCAAAGTTTGTACTTTGGAAGCAAAACCCAAAAACAAATCCTTAGCTCCTGACCCATTCTGCTGAAGTCATTTAGAGGGGAATGAGCCCAGGATGGTAATACTTCCCCCTGTTTGCACAATGTATTTGCAAAGTGATTTATACTAGTCCAGTCAAAATGCAAGCACTTCTGTTGATATTGAGTTTAATTGGGCACAGTAATGACTAAAGGCTTTTAAAGGTCACTGCATCCAGATGTTCCACTATTAGTCACCATCACCCAACAAACTTTTTACAGTAAATAAAGATAAAATAAAGAGACAGTGCAACCTTCAACAAAATTAGTGTGTGGGACTGGTAGGATTATATACTTCTGCTTTCTGGTCAGCTATGTTCAATTCCCCAGAACACAAAATCTTACTGAAAATAAGTTTTACCCTATAAGGAAGAGCCATCCTTTGCTTTATTCAGGCAAGTAGGCTTTACTTTCATGAGTAACACAATTACAGTTTGAAACTTATAGTCTTTATAACAATTCTGATGTTTTACTCATTGAATAAGCAGGGTCTTTCTGAACACTGTAATTTGTGTAAGCTCTTTTCTCTGAAAGTTTAGGCAACTCACAGCAGCTTCCTCAGTGCGGTTTAGGAACTAACATTGAAAATATTTTTTTCTTAGGTTTCAAAAATTCATCATTTTAATTAAGGTTTGTGTTAATTATCTTTTGCCTTATTAATACCTAATTTCTTGATCTTTTAAAATACAATCTTCCAGAAATTGAATAATTAATTACCATAAAACGTTTTTTATAAACTGACTTTCTCCGATATTTCATACTGTCATACAGTATTTTCAATTTTCTTCTTAGTTAATCTAAAATAATTTTTCAAAATTTTTTCTTCTCTCATCTGAAAGATGCACATAGGCCTTTTAGATTTCTGTAAGAGCTCTATATTTACAGCTTCTCATATTACTCCAGGTTTGAATAATTACAAAGAAATTTTCACTGCTTAGAAGCTAGTGCAGGATTTAGTTTTTTGATAAATCAAAAAAATTCAATTGAAGTTATTTTAATTTTAGTGGAGCTTAAAATCAAATTATTTAAAATGTCAGTGTTTAATCTTCTCTTCTAGACATAAACTGGTGAAATTTATTAAGTCAGAGTGAATGGAAACATAACTAGGAATTGCAGCTACTACCGAAAAAACATTCATCATTGAATCCTGTGCAAATGCTTTTCAGATGCAATTAGAATTAACATAATCCAAATGTTATGAGAAGGTAACATTTCTTCGATACTTTTGTTTATCATGTCAAAACTTGCAGAACTGCTATGAGAAATCTCTCATTTTAATCAGATATATACCACAGAACATTCCTACACTGAAGAAGGAAAGCAATGCTATTGAATCTTCTTTCCAATCCATCTTTACTATGTTTCATCCAAAAGGCTATGCTCCTTATTTATCAGCACTCTCCTTCCCCAGTGAGATAAACAGCATTCTTTAAAAGATATATTGCCATGCTTTACAGTAGAATTCATTTGCTGGAGTGATAAATCTAAAGCTAAGCCAGAATACAGTCTCATTTAATCTGAGAACATTGTCACAATTTATGTAATGGGCTGCTCTAAAGGTTAACAAGAAAACATCCTATCTTTTTTCAAATGTCAGCCAAATATTTTATAGATTTCTCTCCATCCCCACTTGTAGCCCCTTTAGTTAAATTAGCACAGCTGTCTGAGAGATCAGATTTAAGGCCTTTCAATGTTCCCTTGATCTGAGAACAGATGCCTCAGGAGTATTGCCAGGGAAAAGGTAGAGTAGACTAGCGCAGCACATTTCCTAAGCACATTATATATACAGAATTGATAGGTGGGTAGGTAAGGGTACACTCTATCTATTAAGAGACCTTTAAAATCCTGGAAACAAGCTTACAGCACCCAAAAGCAGATCCAGATAAAATACACAGGGTGAGTGCTGTCCTTTATTTATGGAAATACCTGGTAGATTTTTGGTTGGTTAAAAAGCCAGTAAAAAATTAGTTTAACAGGATGACTCCAATTTAGCATTGATATTGAATGGCAATAAGTGTACTTTACGAAAGGAAAAATTGAGACTTTGGAGAGCTCAGCTGAAAACATGACTTCTAGGCATACAGCAAGGAAAGTCGTTTCCATATTCTTGTTATTTTACCTTTGCTAGCTGTTGTAATTTTCTAAAATTACTCTTGTGGTCTAAAATGGAATCCAGTTTTGTGCTTTGGGCATGATGATCAGAGGTTGCCTGTCTTCTGCATTTCCACAAATGGAACCCTTCAGCCATAGACACCACCACCAACACATTTAAAACAACCTAGCACTGAAATAAAGGAGCACAAACTTCCTTTTCTTGTGCTTTTTTCCTATAAAGGGTAGCTGTACTCCAAGTAGTCTGCTTGGCTTAGGGAGCAAATCACCCAAATAGGAAATAAGGCTTCTGACTGTATGACTGCTCATGTTGATGCACCAAGTGAAATTAAAACACTGTAATGTGAGCACCACTGATACCACCTCCTACAGGGAAAAGGAAATCTGTCCTCAAATCTCTGACCATTAAACAGAAGATGAATAGCATAATTTTCAAATAAGAGTGATCGTTTTCCTACTCCTCCAAAGAACAGCCATGATTTTTCTCAAGGCTGTCTTCCATGCAAGGATGCTCGATATGTAGACCAACAATGTTCTTGGTTGTGCTTTAGTCCCTAAAGGGAGAGTTCAGAAAGTTGTCAGATAACTTCTTTCCATATCTAATCCTCTTATGGAAAATATGTCTACAGAGACAGGACATGTAATTATAAAAAATAAAGAACCATATTTTGTATGTTAATTAACCCTATCATGGCCAACTCTTGTTTTGAAAACACCTGAAGAAATGGGCTAGTGGAAGGACTGGAATAACTAAACCATACATTCAGCCTTTGAACTGGCAGCACCATAGCATTTCTGAGTATGTTATAGATGTAAAACAGAAGAAAATTTAAATCTTACTGGGGATTTTATAGAATCTAAGGTTTATTTAGCACATTGTCCATTTTTACCTGACCACGGTAACTCAAGGACCAGCAGAGTGTCTGCATTAAAAAATTACATACTGTCTGTTTTTCAGCTTTTATATTGCAATACTTTCCATGTCTGAATCATCAGTAAAGATGTCATCTTTAAGGATGACAACCAGCATTTTATAAATTAATGTCATAGTGTGGTCAACTATAGGCACAGAAATGTGTTTTATGCAAACATAAGACATTTATAAAGAGGAGATGATCATACCTAAGTGATTGAGAAAAGCTCAATATATAGCTGGAGCAGAGACACAATGTATGTTACAGGTATACACTGAAGCACCTAAAAAGTGTTACAAATAATGCAGTTTAAAGTGTTATCCTATAGTGCTGCTGTTGGCATCTGCCAAAATAAATGGAACCTACTTTACTAGATATTGTCTTCAGTTTCTCATTTGTGCTGTAAAATTAGCAACTCCAGCATTGTTGGGAACAGGGAGGAGAAAACACACTACAGTTTAAAATTTTCTGAGCTTTAAAAATGTTTTTTCAAACACTTGGTGTTTTACTACATTAGCTTAAGCATTGTGAAACATCCCATCCACCCTTGTAATTAAGCTACTGTTTATTTGTTTTTATGGAGTTTAAATTAAAACCATGATTTTTCCTACCTAAAGGGAAGCCAGGGTTGAGCAAACATCAAGAAAATCATAAAAGAGAAACTTCTGTATGATGTTGCTTGTTTTTTCCTATAAAATATAAAGGGTGAAATCCTAGCCTATTGAAGTCATTGGGAGATTTGTAATTGACTTTGAAGGGCTGAGATTTCACCCTTAAGAAACAAGGCTAAATTTTCCAAAAGCAGTCTCTGATTTGGAGTTGCCTGTATGTGCCTTCTTGATCCTTTGACTGTGCTGAGCTTTAATGCTCTAGAACTCAGAGTTGCTGACGCTCAGCACTTCTAAAATAGGCTCTCACTTGTCTTAATTTGGATGCTTAAATCATCACTGCACCAGCAATTAAAAGCTGCCTTTGGAAATTTTTACCCTACTTCTTTAAAAAGGGTTTAAAAAAAAACCATACTGTGCATATCAAAAACTTTGTTATTGTTATTAAAATAAGCTGTGTTGATTAAATTGAGAGCAGCAGTGAAAACTGGCAACAGATACAATCATGAAAATAGAAGTTTTTCAGTTTGCCCTGGTTTTTGTAACCCTAATTCACTGAACATGTTTAAAAGGGGAAAAGAGCTAGTGGGATACTTCCATGAGGCTCTTAATAGATAAGAAGAGTCTGAAACTATGAAAACAGAAGTGACACGTTTACAGCGCTTGCAAAGGAGAGGTAGAGAAAATGGGTTTGTTTAAAGGGCACATTTAAATTTAGATTGGCAGTTTCATATTGTTTAATCAATTTCCTCATCACAAACTGTAGTTTTTTTCTTCCTGAAGTCATGTGCTTACGACGTTGCTATCAATCATTAGCAACAGAAACCTGTAAGAGGAATCATATGGAATTGGAAATAAAAATCCTTAGATGGTATGGGTTGAATTTTTGAAGGTGTCGTACAAAAGGTACAAAATTATCTCTGCTTTGCTGTCTCCAGCAGGTGTTACAAGTTTTTTCTTATGCTTATTTCTTATCCTTTATTGTAACTACAAGGCACGGCAGAAGAGAAAAAGAAAGAATTCTCTAAGAAGGAACAAAAGAGAAAGTAAGTTCATAGTCCAACTGACTTCTTACTGGGACGAATTTAAATGAAGGAATTTAGCATATCTCCATATTGGTGGAAGCATAAGAGTTCAAGGGCTGTTTGAGTACATTTTGCTTCCACTGGAAGTATGGACTATTTGGGAAACAAAGAAGTAGCCAATGTGGCTCCTTATTATAGTGCACTGTATCAAATACCTACAGAGAAATCTGAAACATCTATGAGAATGTTTCACACTTTATCCAAAATCCAACTCCTTCCTTTTTGCCACATCAGAAAGAAGGCGAAGACCATATGGTAGGATAAGTCACCTAACAGGCCAGGATAGTTATAGGGCACCAGATCCTACATCCTTGGGAAGAAAAAGGTTAGTGTGGTTAGCATCACCTTTGATTCCTTCCCAATAACCTTATACAGCTGAAATTTAGGTGCAAGTCTGGGGTAAAGCTTGAACTCCTATCTTCAGCACCTTAGCAGATGGAACTACTAACTCTGCCACTAGACCTTTACCTCAATGGCTATTCTACACCCCAAATGCAAAGAAAGGGTGTTTTTCTCAAAAAAAAAAAAGCGATTAATTAATAATGGCATGTCAGAGACAGAATACATCTAGGATACAAAATATATGAGTCAGGGATAGCCTTATTTGATGGGTGATTCTTCATCTGAAGTATTATCTAAAGTAGACCAGAAGTATTTTTTGGGAGGGGGAAGAAAAAAAAAAGAAACACCCAAGCTGATGTCACTTTTCTTTTCTCAAACACACTGTAGCAAGTAATTAGTTTCAAAATTGTTTAAAAATTGTGTCAGTTATGAAGTTTGCTGTTCAGACCATCTTAGCTTAGTGGAACATCCTCCTCTTGGATATAATTTCCCACCTCCTACACTATAATTGTTTTGAGCTCCAAAAGGCAAGTTTTTATAGTCGGTACAAATGAGGTCTTGATTAGAATGAAAATGCATATACATACTTTTTTTTTTTCCTGTTTAAAAAAAAATTCCACATCTTGTGCCTTTTTTAAAAAAGGCCAGCCCAAGAAATAGCTGAGGTTTAAAAGTTTCAACATGACATGGAAATAGTTGACACTGTACTGCAATGTACAGTCTTGTTCCAGACAAAACCAGATACATGATTTGAAAATTGCCTGATGAGCACTCTTAGGACTGAAGTTCTCTTTTTTTTTTTTTTTTTTTTTTATTAACTTGTTTAGGACTTTATTCTGTTTCCAGATCACTTTACACAGTGTTAGATATACTTGTGCAGAATGAAATTAAACTGGGACATAATAAACCAGTGTGGTTTCAGCAAACTTTGTAAGCAAAGGAACCAAATCATAGCATTAACTCTAAATTAATTAATCACTAAGACTTATATTTTAGTAATATATCAACTATGAACATTCTTACAATTGCAACTTTTTATTGGGTAATGTCCATTTTTACACAATACAATGAGGAAAAAAACAGTTTGAAATGTCCTTATCTTGAAAATCTTTCATATCTGTTGTGTAGAACTGCAGTTCCTAAAAGTAAATTCTAACTTATTTCCTCCTGAAAATATATACTGTTTTTCAAAAGGTAATATTGTTTTAGAGGAAGAACATCCCAACAAGAACTAGCAATAATGAATATTAAAAAATATTTTCCAGTGTGTAACACAGGTAGATGTAGACCTTTTATATAATCTGGAAAACTGTAAAGACTATAATCTGCACAGTCAAATACATGCAGATAGTACATGTTCTTATGTGTAAGGGAAATGCTATGTAGGATCATTAAAAATGTCTGCAAATGGAACATCAGCTAAATTGGACCTAACCACATTACACACTCTGATATACTAATGTCAGAAAGACCAAAAATTCTACAATAAATCCTCCATATTACTGGAAACACAATGAAAATGAAATTGGAGTAAGAATACAAAAAACCACAAGTAACAAAATGCTATGCATATATGATATAAGAAGCATTAAAGACAAAAATGTTCTGTTATAGCAGAGGACATTTTAATAGGAAAGAAGAATATAAGCTTGCAAGGCAACTGTCAAAGAAAAATCTTTTATTTATTTACATATTATCTATATTCAGATTGTTGTACATGTATGCTTGTATCTACATTTTAATATGGAATTTTCAAAAAAGCAAAAGGAAAATAGATAGTAATATTCAAATAACACTCCTTTACCTTTGACTCCTTTGAAAACCCAAAGGAAAACATGCAGTCTGCTACCCTCATTAGCCTGCTAATTAGTCTTGTGAAGACAGACAGGAATGCTAAGTTGTACTGGTTTTCCATAAAGGTATGAGAAGATGACACATTCGTGACTACTTTTGCATTACCAGAAAGTGTTTTTCCAACTCAGTTATCCCACTGATTTGCCAAACAAAAAACTGTGTCAACAGTTCATGTCCCCAAAAAGACACGTTATTATGGTTGAATTTTTTTTAACATCTTCTCCCCAAAATCTGAACAACAGGGCCGAATTTGAGTCTCCATTATATTGTGGAATACTTAATCAAGAGAAAAAGCTCATTCAACAAGGCCTTCTCAGGCAGAGAGTAGACCATACAAGCATCTCTGCTTTACTAATTAACATATACTCACATGTTGAATCTTGACAACTTTGATGATTTTGAGGAAGAATAACATTCCCAAATGGATAAACAAAGTGGCACTAAGATTTGTGTCAACATTATGCAAGAGTGAAGGAAAGCACAATTAAGGTTTTTCCATAGCTGGGGTTGGCTGTTGCTAGAAAATGAGTTGTTTTGGAGGTGGACAGAGTTTCACTGATATCTTATTTGTATATTTATAAAAAAATAGGTAGGTGGATATTCTCCTAAGGCCACTACATGTGTCATTAATCAAATTTGTAATTGCATTATTAAAAAATAAAATAATTCACAATGTCAAGAATCATTGAAGGTGAAGATTACATTTTTTTCTGTGATCTCCCTTTCTAACATTAGAGTTTAAATTCACTTTCTCATAGCGCTAAATATACAACACTTATAAACCTAATTGATGAATAAATAAATAATACTTAAACCAAGATTAAAATGGCACTAAAAAGAGACATTTTTATTGCAGGCATGCTATGCAAATTTTTTGTGTCTGTTAAAAAAAAAAATTAAATTGCTAGGACTGTATTCACAGTTATGTACAGTTGTGTAGAAATAGTAATGCCCCACGTACTTTTAAGGGCACAGTTTCACTACACTTAAGAAAACAGACCTTTTTTGTTCAGTGGCATAAAAAAGCAACATACAATTAAATAATATGAATTAGTAGAGTTATTGGACAGATATTCTGAATGGCATAGGAGATTATACTTGCTTTGAAAGCCAACTGTTCTAATTAAACATTGTATTCTGGCCTGTCATTATATTTCCACTCTAGGCATTGTTTCACAACCCAAAAAATTCTTCTTTGTTTAAACACATCTGTATATTCTATGGTTTGATCTAAAATTAGCCACAGTGATGTGTTACAATAGCTGTGACAACGTGGCACATTAGCTGTTTGTGCTTTGTTCATAGGCAATATTTGCTCAAGTTTGGCATCATTCTTCACTCTTCCAGGAAAGCCATGGTTGTGATATTTCTGAGTGAAACTGAAGTAGTATTTTAGCTCTTCTGATTATTTTTCCCTTTTCAAGGATTGTGCCACTACTTTATTGTAAGAACACAAAGATCAGCAGAAAGCATAAAAACAGATAGAGAACTTGTAAAAGGCCACCCATTAAAAAAAAAATAAAAAGCCAACAGAGAAATAAAAATAATAGGATTCAGGGTGCCCTTTTACCCTTTAATTTTCCCCATGACATGTTATCTCATGAATCATCTCTCTAAGGGACTCTGCTGATGTCAAACAAGAACATTCAGTCACTTGGTTTTAAGGGGGACAACAAAAAAAAAGGGGGTCACACATTTCATTTTTAGATTTGGAAAGTACTGCAGATCTGACCCAAACAAAGCAATAAAGCGGTACAAGCCATCAATCCAAGTACAAGCTTCACAGGAAGAGTACCAAAAGAGAAGGGCGGCCTTGGTGTTCTAATTTCCCTGAGCAGCATTTTCCTTTCCTTTTTCATACACACTATGAGATTATAATTCTTGTAATTGAATTGTATTATAAATGTTTTATACAGAATTGGTGAATAAAAGAGAAAAGCAATTAAACAGAGGCCTAACTCAGATATTATTAAAATATTTGCCTGATGCTTAAGCATGTGAGCAGTTCCATCAAAATTTACTCAGGTATCTCTTTGAGTAGTGTGAACAACTCGGACAGAGAAGTCAGGCTCTGAAGTCTCAGGGAAAGATGAACTGAACTTCCATCACTGTGTGATGGGAGCACACTTGTGAATATTACAATGTCCTAAATACACCTCAGACAAAGTCAAGCAGCACCATCCTGGAGACAGTAGAAATACAGAGTGGGTGACAGTACCTGTTTTATAAAGTTTGCACACAGTATATTCATGAAAGAATGGAGGATGAGATTGCACAGCTAGTAGTAGCAATACATACCAAGAATAGAAATTGACTTTGTGAGCACCAGGTTACTGCCATATTAACTGTCTAGCTTTGCTCTTAGGTTGCTACACGCTAGATGCTGCAAGCTTGTTTTCACGTAGTAATACCATTGAACTTCAAATATAAGACTCTGGACAATAAATAAAAGTGCCTACTAATACCAGCTAGCCCTTATGACATGTTCACCGTTCCATACAAACTTTAGTTCTATAAAAAAACAGTAACCTGAGTATTAAGTGAAACAAGTACTCTGTGTACTCCTTCACTAATAATCTGCCTGTTCTGAGCAATTAACAATTAGTACTGGTGCTTGTTGAAGATGAGAATAGGACTACTAAATTTATATTAATCTTCTCTGGGTTCTTTCCTTGTGTGTATTTTAAAATTTATTGTTTTGTTTCTGTTTCTTGGCATGGTGCACAGAGCGCATCAGTATTTTTAGACTGAGTCACCATTACAAGAAATCCTTTCAAGGATTTTCACATCTAAAAGAAAGAAGTCTTTGAAATCTGTTAGGCCTAGGAGACACCTTCCACACGACTCATTATTAAATATAGACCAGGTCCAGAGATACATCAAAACTGACAATAAAATTTCATTAGTGTGGATGCAGCTTTTTTTTGTGGGAAAAAAAAAATATTCATCCAACATCTTCATGTGTCCAGAGTTCTCTAGGGTCATAATATGGATGCAGATTACTTACCTGGTAGTGAAGGAGTGCCAGAGGCACCTAACTCTACACATGCTAAAAATTAATGCAGATCAAGACTTCTGAAATTAGGTGAGGTTAAGACCACCCACTATTCCTTGGCTTGTAAGACCAGCAGATGAAAAAGCAGGATAAAACCCTTCACTTTTCATTCTTCTCTTTTTACTTTTTTAAGGGTGATTGGAACAACACAGTTTTCTTTTCCCAGGAAGGTTATTAATTTCTTCCTCAGTAGCCATCTCTCTGACCTTTCAGGTATATTCCTGGCTTTCTGTCAAAGATTACAAGGACAAGAAGGTTTCACCTTCTGTGCATCAAATTTGCATCTTTTTCATTCTCTCATGTTTCCTTTCCCAGAGTGTTCTCTTCACTTTAGTGTGTCTTTAAGAGCTTCACAGAATTGCCATGGCCTTGATGAGCTCTCTTTTCCATCTGCTGAACCAGCTGCCTTATTCTTCCTTCCTCCTCATTCTGCTGTTTCTTCTTTGTCACCATCTCTGAGTGACTATACTTGTTTTGCCTCCTTACTATATTAATTCCTTTTACTTTTCACTTACTTTCCAGAACAAATGAATTTAAGCAACATTTCAGAAGAAAATAGCTACATATTCCAGTGAATTGGAGAGGAGCCTATAACTTCCTGAAGACCGTCCAGCACATCAGTAGAAAAATTGAAGCCCATACTTGAAGTATTATGTTAAATTGGCCTGTGATTTGGATTATCTATTTACAACAAAGGTGGAGAACCGTAAGAACGGACAGGGAATGCTTATAGCTTTCAACCACTGACCTGCTGTGTTGCATTATCCTGTAAAAAGATCCTGGCTTAAGTTCTGTTTTAAAATTTGTAAATTGCTGTGCGTTAACTAATTTAGGAGTCTCAAGCTTATCATTATTTGTAAATTTACAGCTGTTCCATCCATCATCAACTTGCTAATAGGCAGTTGTGTAACTCTCAGGAGCCCACCATAAGAAGTAAAAGCAGTAGATAGCTGCTACAGCTGGGTTCCCATTCCACCTCAGGAGCTTCTTAACAACATTCTCAGATGTGTAAATGATCCATTAGCAACCCGAGGGAATTGCTACAGGCTTAAAAAGCTACCATTGTGGAATGAGATGAACCTTTCACATTTTGATGAGAAACTGCTGGAACAGAGAATCCCTGTACAACAAACCAGTAGAGCACAGGTCAGGAGAAGAAAATTTGTGAACAAATACCAAAGATAATGATGAAAAGCTGCTGAAATTTGATGAGGTCTGTTCTCCTATATAAGAAGTTTTATGGGACCTGTTTTATCTCTCTTTTCTTCTAAATCTTAGAGTACTTATAACATCTCAGTTCTTGACTTCACTGCAGAATAACCACTCAATCCAGCACGAGCCATAGTAGCTTCCCTCTGACTTTCTTTTTCTGGCCTGGCTCAAAGCCTATTTGATCTTCCTGTTGTCCTTAATGCATTTAGTCATTTCCCTTCTTCTTGGCAGTCAGTTTCTCCCTGGCCCCCATGATTGTTCTTTGCCGTTCATTTCTCTAACTGCTCTGTCAGCAGCCCCACTGGCAGCTCTGTTTCCTCATTATCAGCCATTACATCAGGACTCCCCCTTTTCCATGTTTACTTTCTTGTTTATTTATGTGGATTTTTGTCTGCCATGCCTAGACTAACTACTTAGAATTTATACTTCTATGCTCCTGAACTTTTAGAGTTATGACCTCACTCATACCCTGCCCATCTAGAATATCTCATCTAGAATAATTTGTCTGTTAAGGCCAATATAATCAGGGCAAGTTGTCTATACTACTTCCTTTAATAGTCCCAGCTAACCATGCTCTTGTGTCATTCGACCAGTAGCTTCAAATAATTTAAGACCTTTTTCTAAATCCACCACCACCCACTGGAGCAAATTCAACCCTTTCTTTCTCCACAGTACTCTAACCCATTCTTTTCCTACCATCTCTATGCATTTTAATGCACATCTTTTAGGTTTAATATGCCCTCCCCCCCCCCCCCCCCCAAGTTTCTGGATTAACCATTTCTTCTGCTGATGCATCATATCATTCCAGCATCTTTTCCTACTTTCCAGTCCATATATGACACAGCCATTGCCAACCTTTCAAATGGTATATTCCTTGTTGATATCTTATCAGTCTTTATAATTTTTCACCCCTATTCACTGTCCTCATGCTTGTTCCTTGATTTCATAGATCTATTGTTGGCAAACCAGACTAGCTGCCTGGTTTCACCCAAAAATTTCACTTCTAAAATTCTCACCTACAAAGAAAAATAAAAAAACCAAACCAAACCAAAAGCCAAAGAAAGAAGAAAGAAGGCAAGAAATTGTGAAGAAAAAAGTGAGAAAATCCAGGATCATATTAGTAAGTTCCTTCACTGGGTAATTGTATGATCTCATTGTCACGTTTTCTTCTCTCCTCGTGAGTTTCTGGCTTGTGACACATTGAGTGTAAGTGACATATTCTTTTAACATTTTTTTGTGAAAATCCCAGCAAATTCCTGGCCACACAGATAACACTTATAAATGGCAATTTGTTTGTTTTTAACATTAAAAGACAAAATTCTTTCTAGACACTCAAGTGAAAGTTCAGAATAAATTGGTAGACTTATTGACTGAGGTTGCATCTCTACTATGTAGTGGGGATCCCTCCACAGATCAATCTTAAGTAGTTATAAATTCTTAAGGACAATCACTATAGGGAGAAAACAAAACAAAACCAAACCCACTCTCTTTTGAAAAGACACAGACATAGTCAGATCATATCACTTGATCTTGTCTGGTTGTTATTCTGGATGGCTGCAATACCCAAGACTGCACTTTCACTTCCTAAACATTCTTCCAGTGGCAGAATGCTGTTGATGACTCAACATCACCTTCAGAAACTACAACTATTGTTCTCTAAGGAGTTTAGTTCCCGTTCTTTTTCTTTTGGTTAGATAATTGTAAAGTGGTTTTTTTTTTTCCCCCGTGTCTAACTGATCCAACAGCTATGTTAGCAAATACTGCTTTTCAAGCATGAAGAGTAAACACCTCTGATAAAATAAGAAATTTCTGCTATCTAGACAGTTTAAAGGGACATTGTTTTACATGCATCCACTTATTTTGTTGCTCTTCTTTTATTTATGGAGTGCGTAAATTACAGAGGGTGCTTTACCACTGAGTAAGATTACAAAGTGTTAAGAAATCCAGGAATTATTGATCTGACTAAATGATGATGACTGCAGCTAAGCTAGTTATTAAGACTCTTGTCACAGTCAGTGGAAAGAAGCAGTCATGTCAGAGTCACTATTCATTTCATTATAAGTGGGATATCTAAAACAGATATCCCTTTTTCCTGTATTTATAAAAGCAGCATGGAGTGGTTATTTTTGAAGTAGTAAGCTACTCTATACACATGTAACATCTACTAATTAAAATATTATCTTTATAATTTAACTCTTTAATGACATTGTGGGTCTAACTGTTCACTAGCAACAGATATACAGATATAGGTAACTGTTGCTTCCTCCAAGACCTTATTTTCTCATTAGTAATCTTTCAAGAAAATCAAATGACTGATCAAGTGAAAGAGGGTCAGCAATAGTTTAGCCTCTCTTTGCCCTAAATTCAGTTGGTAACTCTGACAGAAAATGTAACCAGACTGTGCAGGAGTGTCCAAAAGCCACTAATAAGCAGCCATAGGACAACTCATTATCAGATAAGAGGACTTAGGGAGAGCTAGATGTTCTTATTTTGTTTTTATTTTAAAAAAACTGCCTTTCTGCTTCACAATGTAGTGACTCAGATCTTAGAAATACATGCTAGCCAGGAAGGAAGACTGTTCTTTCTCCTCTCTCATCTGTTAAGTAGTTGCCAAAGATGAATTCCCAGTAGCCTCATAAGCATGAAACGTAAATGAATCTCTTATTTGTTGGTTGCACTCTATATATTCACCCAAAACCCAGGTTAGCTCTGAGACTGAAGAAAAAAAAAAAAAAATTGCTCGTGGAAGAATACAGAACACATTCTTGTGGTAGGCCTTACTGGATTGATGTCCAGGCTGCTTAGGAGTCCAGTATTGGATAAGAGGATAAAGCAGGCTTTTTTATTCTATGGCCATGGAAAGTTCACCTATAGCAGACTCCAAAAGCTGAGAGCTACCAAAAAAAAAAATATATTTCTCAAGGTGATTTGCCACTGCACGTACTTAAATCCCTTATCTTTAAATTCCTAAAATATCTATATGTTCTGATTTTCTTTCCATCTCTACATTCACCTTGACATCAAATATATTGGTGATTTAATGTAGACTTAGTCTGAGTTGAAAATGCAGTAAATCATGGTACTGCTCTGAAACCTGTTCCATAAAGCGTGTCTGTTCCACAGACATAGGGGATTTCTAAAAGAATTTAAAAGAAACTTCTTCTTTTCCATGTTTTATTTCATTCAGCTTACCAGAGTAGCAAGGTTCATGATGTCTTCCTGAAATGGGGAACAGACGGAGATAGACTGCCCATGCCATGCCAGTTGACCAAAAAAAACCCCAACAAAACAAGGTTCAATTGTAAAAGTAAGCAGCCTAATTTGCTTCCTCTGGTTGAAGGAAGATACTGAGCATTACCCAGCTACAGGAAGAAAAGGTGAAAGGGGAATGTGAAGCTTAAAAACATAATAGTGCATTATGGCACACCCAATTTGATGTTTGTGCTCCAAAACTAAAAATGTCTGAACTTCGCTGAGAAACCACTTCCTTCTGAAGAGATCTTTTGTTCAATATTTTTCAATTTATTTCCTATTTCACATTCTGTAAACTTATAACATTTGCAATTCTCTCTATGTTCATGCTTCATTCCATTGTCTCAGTTTCATCCATATTTGTTTATATGTATCCCTCCTCCCAATATAGTTAAACTAATTACAAATATGACTGGAAAGAAACAAAACAACTACCCATCTTTTTTATTTTAATGAAGATGAATTAGCAGTTGGGGGTGGGTGGGTGGGGAGGGAGTGGTGGGGGAGTGGAGAAAGAGAGAGAGACCTTTAGCCTCTGGTCTATCTGTATCAGGAGCAACCAGCTTCATGATTAATTCCTTCTTTTCGTAAGTGTAAGAAAGCTGATTAATTCCATCAATACAATGCAAAACAGAAGAGGATTTTGAGTGAAAACCAATAAGAAGTATAATGTAACACAAAATTGAAGGTTTTACATTAATATTAAGGAATTCTGCCTATGATGCTAAGGACCTTGCTATTCAGAATTCAGAGGCATAGATACTTCTGAATGCTTTGCTTTTTAAAGTCTGCTTATCAACTTCTCCCACGTTACTGAAGCTGCCATTTAAAAAGCTTGCGCTTCTGAAAAGTAACCCAAGTAAGTGTCTAAATGGGAATCTAAGAATCTAGTTCTAGCCATCTGGTTTTGAAAATGCTGGTTCAAAAGTTTCACACTTGTTGATTGGTGTCTAACTCAGAGGGAGATTTATTTGTCAACACAACACACATTCTCTGAACTTCCTGTACAGTTTTCAAGCAGCAAAACATGTTTTCAAAATTATCATTGTAATTGGGCATGTAATTTCCATTAAAATGAATAGGAGTGGCATGTCCAAACCATGGGGCATAATGCTACAAGGCACTTACTTCCTTGATCATCGAGCCCAGAACTTTTTTTATTACAGGCAACAATATCATACAGTTCTTTCCACCAACATATTAAAACCAGGCACGTTTCATGCCACCACAATCTTATTAAAGTTATCATAAAATCTCGCTGTTCTAGTAGTTGAAAACTTTCTTTTGATGACTGGCCTAACTGTTTTATATTCACCTATTCTGTGTTCTGTCCACCTCTCTTTATAACATGTTTCTGCTCTCTTGATGTTCTTAAATAAGAATATCTATTTAGACATATTCAAACAAATTTTAGACAAATCAAAAAAAATATTTGGAACAAAATCACTGCTTTAGGGGCCTGAATCATTGGTTGGAAACACTGATTTTGGCAGCTGAGAGCTTCTGATATTATCCAGGAAAAAAGAGAGTGTGAGTGAAGCCACTCAAAAAAATCATTTCCATTGTTTTGATCAAAAGCCAATTTGCTCTCCTCTCTACCAGCACAGTGTCCTCAGGTAATGAAACACAAAGCCCTTCTTCAGCCATCGCCTATACTGCTTACAGAGATTCAGCACATTAGGCAACCACTGTGTCATTGTTTGCAGTCATTATGACGTCTGGTTTTGTAGTCCTAAAGAACAAGAAAACTTGATTCTTGAAAATGCTCGTTTAACTTGAGTCATAATCACACAGGTCACACTGATGACCATCTACAGTGAAACACTTTATACTCTATGTACGCATGCAAGAGGGAGAAAGAGGCCTGAAGAAATACCGAATTACGTGGCACATTTTGTGTGCCTCTTGGAAAACACTTGAAGTTATGGATTTAAAACACTTAGCATTATGATTATCACAAGATGATTTACTTAGTAATTTATAACCTCATGAAATAAGACATATGCAACCAGGTAATCTATCAAATTACTTGTCTTTTAAGTACTGAACACCATCCAATTCCAACCACATGGCCTCGTTTCAATCTTGAAAAAGGGCAGAAGATTCAAAACCAGTTACATTTCTGGAAGTTTTGTGAAGATTTGGAGCACATTAGAAACAAGAAGGAGAGACTCCCCATGAAGAAAAGGCAGACAGAAGTTCACTGCACATGCATGCTTGTAGGTCAGGGCTAATTCCTCTATGTATATAAGTCTGGAACAGTCTATGCTAGGTGAGGACTAACCCCTACATGTGCCTCTTGGCTGACTGGGGGGTTCATATTCCATATGAATGGTATCATCCCTGTCTTGGGGAAGGATGTAAATCCATAGCGGGGTATAAGCCTTCTACTGCCTATGGAGTAACAAAAGAATCCTACTGTGAGGTCTGAAATACATGAATCACTCATACTAATGAGCAAAACTAGGTGACCAGATGGACTACATGATCTAATGGTATTTCCCAGCCTTAAGTAATAGAATTATGATAAAGCAACTGTATTGGGTTGGGATACGATATACTAGAGAGGACAAAAGAAATATCTCAAGTTTTCAGAACTTTCCTAATTTTGAATTACTCAGCATCACAAATAGATTCTTCAAGTTATAAATGGCAGCTGAGGAACCCAGATTACCTCCTGAATTTGTCACATAAAGGCATTTCAAAATCAAACTTGAGTTTTCCACTCTCAAGTGTTGTCCCATTCAGTGTTACATCGTTAGGTGAAAGATCCTTTACATGTAGGTATTGAACTATCATTGATGGTCCTAGAAGACTTGCTTTCTTATGACCTTCTTGAAGGCTAACACCCTATAAATAGCTAAGAAAAAGTAACCCTATTTACTAATTATTCTTTTTCAAATAAGAAATCCTGGAAGGATGTTTTGTAAATAAGGCATCAAAAGAAAGTAAACCTGCACTTTATTGACAGTGTCAGCAACTGCTGTAAGTTATGATCTCAAGATATGTTTCATAATATGATGAAGACTGAAAACATTCAGATTTAAATGACTGCCAGAAATCTTTTAGGAAAATATTGCATAGAGAAATCAAATAGCTACAGCTGCAAGTTTGCCAGTTTACTTTTCAAAAAATATAGGAACTTTTGAAAGCATACCTCTACCTACCTACTCCTCAGCTTTCAAGTGATCCCAGATTTCAAAGTTTCACCTTCTACAGTATGGGACAGTTTCCCAGCAGTGCCCATCATACCTGTATCTGGTCCCCCAAAAGACAGTCATGGTATAAAGATAACTAAGTTTAGCTAGTTTGAATTTGGCTTATAACTATTGGGCATTTTTTTAATTTGCCCTTTCACACCATTGTGCAGCATGAAAAGAGAAAGCAAATTGCACTATATTGGGCTGAGTTATCATTCAGATAAAAACACTAAGGAAATTCACCGGAAACATTTTTGTATGCGGTTACATCGTTGACGTCAATTCAGAAGTTCTGTGTATCTCAAGAACAGATGTCAGTTTTCAAATGTTTTGTATTATAAATAAATTGGCTTTTGACCCGAGTAATGAGATAGCTGTACTTTGGCTGTAAATATGATTACTTATGGCTAAACAACTGCAAATTTCCAGCTCTGAGACATGTCGACTTATGGAAAAACATGACTCAAAAAAACCCCCAAAAACAACAACAACAAAAAAACCCCAAACCAACCAACCAAACAAAAAAAAAGAAAATAAGGAAAAGGTAGAGACAAAATATTCTGAAGGTACAACACGTATTACTGAGAATTAGAGTAAATAGGTTTGAAGAATCCTATTTAATCAACAGTGAGAAGTATGAATGAAGATATGTTGAGATATAATGAATAAAATCTTAGTGGTTTCTCATTTTACTTTACAGTTTTTAGTTCTTTAGCGTCTGATCAGTAGGCTAAGAAAAAATAATAATGAAAAACCAAAACCCAAGCAAAACAAAACTCCCAAACTTCAAACCTGAAATGAAATGATCCAGTCTAGAAATATTGTTCTCTGACAAAATTCCTTCTTTGTCTTGAAAGCTGAAGCAATGCTGCATCACTGTCTCTTATTCAGGTGAGTGAGTTCCCCTTTTTCACAGATTGTAAAGAAGGGTTTAGTTGGCATGGGAAGCCACAGTTGCCACAACAGAAGGGGCTATGATCAGTTCAGTCAAGAGCTTGGGATCAGTCCCACAAAGTCTCACTGAAATATATCAGTCCAATCTTCTAGTCTGACAAGGTAAAATCTGAATTAAAGTGAAGGACAAAATCCAAAACTGATATAAAGCAAGCCACTACTTAATCAGTGTCCAAATCTGAATGGGATCAAAACTGGCCTAACTCCATGCCTGTCGGGATCAAAACCAAGTGATACTAAAAAACTATGACCATAATATCATTTTAAGGTATAAGTGACACTAATACCTCACTACCAACTGGCAGTCTTTCAAAAATGACCTGTTTAGTTCTTTCACCTATTTCTGTCTTGAAACCTTAGAGGATAAACTATCTGTTCTCAGATTTGATGATGCTGATGACAAAACTGTCTCAGTTCATTTTCCTTACATTCATTACACCAGTTCTGAAGACTTGTAAGGATGGAAACAAAACACAGTGAGTGAATTTGCACCCTCCTGCTGAGGTATTGCTTTTCCACAGCAGACTTGGCTTTTGCAAAAAGTTTATCCTGGAAGATGATGAATCTGTTGGCTTTGGGTGCTTTGATGTCCTCCTTTTTTCTCTTTTCAATGACTTCACAAGGGACTATCAGAGAAATGAACTAAATGTCTGCTGAGAAAAGACATTAGTCTTAAAACAATTACCTATCTAGAGGAAATACTCTAATTATAATAAGTACAGATACTAGAAATATTTCACTAAAAATTATTTTCTTTGAAAATAGCTGTTTCAAGAAGATATGTCTATGGACCTCTCCTTTACTACTCTTTGTGTGTGTGTGTGTGTGTTTTGTTTTTGTATCGAAGATCCAAAGCAAAAAGACTGAAAAACTGAAAACAGATAAATCACAACATGAAAAATAGTCGTAAGAATAGGAAAATCTTTGTACCTCTGCCTAAAATGTGGAATTGGAGCTTTTTAGTTAAATGTGAACATTTTTTAAAGAAAATTAAAGCACTTTCAGCCTTGCTTCCTGCCTCCACCCCCACCCCCCACCCCACCCCACCCCGCCTTAAAAAATGCTTTTTAAGACCAGTTCCCAAACATCTCTCCGTTATGGATTTAAGCCAAGGCTGCAGTGGTGGCCATTCAGGAAAGTGGAAGCTGGCTCAGCAAATTGTGTTGGCACAGGATTTGAGAGATTTTCTGTCTCTTTCTTGTCCTGGAGACAATTAGCTTCTCATTGCTTCAGTTCCACTTCTGGAAGAAAAGTGGAGATTTCCTAAACTCAAGAAGGTATTGATAGGACTGATAGCTTGAGAATTGCAACAAGCTTACCTAATAATGCAGTCTGCTAAGAGCATCAATTGATCGTTACTGGGTATCTCAGTCCAAACTCTAAATCTAAAACCATCATCTGCTGATGATTATTTATTATGATTAATTTTGGAGGAGCTGCAACTGTTGAGGTGCTCAAGGACCCAGCTGAATTCCAAAGTATCCTGAACACCTTGCACTACATCCTCATTATGTTCAGTACCTGAACAACTCAGCAACGGAGTAACACTTGATGGAGGCAGAGACTACACATACCATCTCATGCATAAGCAGAAAGGAGTTTTAAATACACCACAGATTTTGGCTATGTACATAAGAGAAGCCACTTCAGTATACAACTGACTGTGAAATGTACTAAGGAAATAGAGTGTAGGGTTTGTTGCCCAAACGAGCGTTACAACATTTCAGCTTGCCACAGTATTACTGGCTCTGCATTATGCTCCATCACACAGTGTGAACTTCCCTAACGGCTGTATAGATTTTATCCATGGGGTCCTCCTCACACAGAACAGAAAGATATATAAACTATGAGGCATTTGACAGCAGCTCCATTAGTGGCACTCTTTATAACTGAATTAATAGAAAGCAATAAAGGGAAAGTTCAGTGTTCTTTTGTTTTGTTTGGAAGTTTCTGTTTGATTTTGCAAACTCTGCAGCCTAGTCTTCATAGGCTTTTACTAAAAGTGCTAGGAAAACTTAAGGGGAAAAAACTGTTGGAAGTTCCATCTGGACCTTACTTCAATAGAAATGTTATCTTATTTATATAGAGAAGAAATTAATAATGACAATGCATAATATATATGAATCCCCAGAAAATCCTTCTGCAGAGTATAGGGAACTGACATTTATTAAAGCAGAAATCCCAGATGTGTTTTTGTCGTGTTCTAAATTATTCTAGCAAGACAGTGCTACGTGCACATCCAAAAACAAATAAATCTTTGACAAACCAATCAGGTTTTGAATGCTGTATTCTGAAGAAGAAAAAGAGAAATTATATGCTCATCCCCATAAATTAGAAAAATTAATTTATTGTTGGTTGGGAGAAGATTTGTTCCTTTCTGGAAAACAGAAGGATTTGTTATATTAATAAATTCCAAACGTTTGGAAACATCAGAACCACAGAAGGCTGTACTCTTTTTTTTTTTTTTTTTTTTTAGTCTGTTTTAGCTTTTGCTGGGACTACCTTTACAGAATTTAATAATTCATATTTTTAAGCACCCACTCATTTCCATTGAGGAAAGAAAAAGATCCTTAGGAGGCTGACACTAGATAGACCTAAAGCTACTTACCATAAAGCTTGACTAAAGATTATACTTCTTTGATTACAAAACTGCACAAGTGCTGGCCTGCACTTCCCCACTTGCAGTTCTCTCACCCTTTCTGTACAAGAGATGTCTTTGCTTTTCCTCATTATTTTAACTGCATTCTCAGCACTTCACTTCTTCAAGGTGTTTTGAAAAATATTAAAGAACTAATAGTATGACATTATAAATTACTGTAACCAGTGTAACACTTCATAGCTCCAAATAGGATTGTGATTCTACTTAATGGAAGGCAATCATCTGACCTGGCCAACCTCCAGTCTAATAAAGGGGTCAGGCAGAGGGTAGCACTACAATTGTGTGATGAATAAATGATTTATGTGTGATGAATGGACATGAAATGATGGAATGTTTTGCCAAAGATCCTAAAGGATACCTGTGGCTGAACCAGGCATACTGCATGGGATTAGTCTAACCGCACAGTGAAACCTGCAATGTGAAAGCATATACCTGTCTCTTACAGTCAGTAGACAGAAGTGGGCATCGGCAGGGTGAATGACAGCTCATCCTAAAAGGAGACTTCTGAATGTTATAAAGTGTTTAAACCCACTTCTTTCATCAGTCATAGACAGAAAGCCAAGTACGGAGCTCAACAGCAGACATCTAGAATATCGACACAAAAAGATAGGCGAGGTGGGTCATATCTTATGCTTTTATATTACAAGACTGCTCAGCTTTTCTTTGGCACTCCTTTGAAAGAAAAAAAAAAAAAAAAAAAAGATGAGGAATTGGAGAGACAAAGAAAAGAATAAAAAAGGCAAGAAAAGAAATACATATGGGCGCTACTGTAACTTCTTTGCAGACAGCAAAACATTTGAATGAGATCCAGAACCCTGAATGAGCAGTGGAAATGCAGAATTAGACACTTCAGGAATAAGTCTAAACAGCTATATGGAATTGGAACCTTTTCCAGAAAGTAGTCACCTCTTCTCCTTTTTTGTAGAAAATTAGCAAGGACCGATCTGTTCTTAGAATATCTTGAACTTTAGAAAGAAACCCCTACGTTGTCAGTGCCTCAGTCATCTGTACAAGGCTCAGGCTCTCTCAGATGCCATTTCCTTGCACTTTCCTTGGAAAGTAAATGTTATATTTATAATGGCATCAGTCTTGACCCATGCTCCAAATATTTTGCAAGCATTCAGAGATTGAGATCTCTTGCATAAAATCTCTGCAACAGTATAACACCTGCCTTTTAACAAGTCCCTTCAAGGAAAGAAAAGGCTTAAATCCTACAAAATACCTACCATCTCCATTACCTTTAACCCTCCCTTGCTCCACAGCTCCCTGCTAGCAACACAATCATGTTCTGTCTCACAAAGCTGCTGTTTATTTTTGCTATTTTCTATCTTTTTTTTCTGTGTATTTACATAAAGTTGACATCTTTGGACTGCAGGCGATTGAGGACAAGGCATCTAACTAAAGCATTGCGTTACACTAGCTGTGACATTCCAGAATACCCGTTTATGACTGATTTCACAGAGCAGAAGTGTTATTGCCTGCAACATCTTCATTTTCTTTTTTCAAACATGAAGGAATAGGTTGTGATAGCAGCTGATAGCAAGAGACAAGGAGGTAAATCCCCAAGTATTTCACACACAACCAGCGCCCCTTGCTGCTCAGAATAGTTCTGATGTAGGTGTTGTCAGGTTGTTGGCGAGAAGGCTCTGCAAAACATCTCACAGGACTCCTAATCTGACAGCCTGACACTGACTAGTGCTTCACTCTGGGAATGCTCATATTAATGGAGGATGTGAGTTCAGCTTGAGAAAAGGAGATGGAAATTGGCCCTATAAGAGAGTGATCTAGCCTCCCGGACATGAGTTACCCTGATCCTAAGGGAACCTCGATCTTGTTCCCTGCCATGGCTACCCGTCCTTCCCAGTTTCTTGCTACAAGGGAATCTGTTACAGGATTTCCACAGTTTTGCTGTTTCAACGGGAGGTTATCACCAAGAAACTGATCAGTGGAACCAGTGTCATCTCTTTGAGACATCTTCTTAAAAGCTGATATTTTCCCTGTGTATTTAGAGGAGCAGAGAATCATCAAACAAAAGGTGATGGTGACTTTTTTGTTTTGTTTCTGTGATCATTTTCTAAGACAAATTCTTCACACAGTATATTATTTAGAAAGTACGAATCTCCCAATGTAACAAAAATCTCAGTGCTTTGTATTGTCTTATTTTACAGGCATGTAAAGAAAACCTTCAGTCCTCTACTCAGATCAGCTTTGGACTGTGTATGTGACTATGGAATATGGGCTTTTGAGTAAAAAGCAGCTGTAAGCAACTTCCAGACATGTGAACAGTGTAGCTACACATGGAGTCCTAATGACCGAATATTCAGGATTCTCAAGGTTTTGCTTTACTTAGCTTTTAATTAAGTAATTAATTTGAAGAATAAACATGAAAAAGCACTTTTTCCAATGGTCATTCAATTTTGGAAGACATCGCAGAGCAAATTTTTTTCTTAAAAAAAATATTTTAAAATTCAATAGAAACTTGCATGGTTCCTGGCAGAGAAAGAAGGCTCAGAGCTTGGCTTTACTCACCACTGAAATCAAACCAAATGCTTGGCCTTTCTAACTTTCAGAAAACTTTGGCTAAGTTTCTATTATGTGCCTCAATTTTGCCGGAGGTGTAGATATCTAAATATATTTAACTAAAGTTATTTTTCCAAGGCAACAGAAGCCAAATTTCTGTTCATATATCATGGCTGAACATCACCCAGCTTGCCTTTCACAGCTTAATACTATTTACAGGATAAACAGTTAACATTAGAAGCCACTGTAAATTACACTGGGTGTATCTAAGCACTGGCTTATTGAATTTGCATTTTAAAAGCTTGCAGTCAATTTGAATTCAATATATGCAGGAAAGCATTCAAATTATCCTTTTAGCTTTCTTTTTCTCAGTCAGAAATATACACACATAGGAAAACCAATGGCCTAGCACTAAAAACCTAAATGTTTTTCTAGACCTTATAGGAAGTTTCAATGGCTTTACAGCCTGGTAATCTGAAATGAGAAAGGCCAAAGACTGGTGAGTCATTAGTTCAAAATCAAATTGATGAATAAGAGTCATAAGTCCTCATGCAGCTAATCCTGGACTTCAACAAAACTACAACAATTTATACCAAGAGGGACTGTCTTCCTTTTAAACTGGATCATTGACAGATAAGCTGTCAAACCCTTTTTTGCCTTTCCTATCCATGCAGACTTCTTTCCTTTTATACTCTCTGCCATAAACTTCCAACCCCCAGAGTGGCTGGGACACTGTTTTCCTGTGAGGGATTGTTTCCATTTTTAATGACTGACACTGCCTGTCTTGATACAGGTACTATGCTGACACTGCTGGAAGATTAAAGCAGAAATTGTTAGGCTGGATTTACCTTATTAACAGCTTCTGGCTTTTACATCAATAACAAAGTACTTAGAGCCAATTAGATGCCACTCACAATTTTGAGACTTGCATTCACTTCCAGGAGTGCTACCTCCAGCAGCTAGGTTGCCAAGATGCCGGTTTCCAAACCCCTGCCTTTGGGCAATCCATGTAGTGATCTGCAAAAACACAAACCTGTTTGTGAGGCTGCACTCACCGTCTCCCTGGGATGCGGCTTGTCACTCGTGCAGCATCCCAGCCTGTACCAGGCTGGCAGCAGCCTCACTCCTGGTGTGCTCCTGCTTTCACCAGGCACGCAAATATGAAAGGATTTCCTGAGCCTCTCTACCTGACCAAGCTCCTGTGGGTGAGAGAAGCCCCATTTGTGCAGCTCCTGCCTGCAAGGAAGATAGTCTTCCCATTTCTGGAGGGCAGAAAGAGTGTGAACACTTCTCATCCATTTTATCTGCTCCTGTACTTCCCAGGGCAAATTGCTTTGTCTGAAGGTGTGGAGGCTGGCTGGCTTTTAATCAGGATTCTTAGCAGATGAAAATAACACTCCCAGACCAAGCTGCATAATAAATGTTCCCATTTGTAGGTCAGGTGTATGGTGGTTGTTTATATCAAAGAAAATATTTAATATGGTCATATATACACAGCTCTCAAAGTCACGCTACGGTTTGCTTCAAGCCAACAACATATCAGTATGGATGTCACACCACAAGCATTTATTCCTACTATACACATCAGAAGTGACTTAGCTGAGCTGCCTGCTTAACCTTTTCCCTTCAAAATACCTGAGGGAGGTGAATGGACTTAGTTCGTGCCACAATGTTTTAATATCATCTCCCACCTCCTCTTGTTAAGTTTAGGCAGACTCTAAGTTCAACCTCAGGCCCAAACAGCGCTGTTAGGAAGATTTTTGTGAGTGTAGTTCACAATTGCTGTACATATTGTCGGCACAAAGATAAACTGACAGGAGGCACAGTGCCTCCTGTCAGTCCAATGGAAGTAGGCAAGCCCTGTGGGCAGGGAGTTCCTTGTCTCAGCATTGAGTGTGAAACTGGAGAGAAGGTACACTCCTATGCAAAATGTGAGAAAAAAAAGGAATAATTAATCCTGTGGAAATGCCAGCAAATTCTCAGAGATACACATTTTACCCCAGAGGAGTTGTGAGTATGAGCTGAGAGTGTGACCCAGACATTTCAAAGCCAGAGAGCATATTACGTTCTTTTGGGCCAGTCACCTGCATTACATGGGTTGCATTTGTGCAACACGGTCATGTATGTTCACATGGTTGTGTTTTGGCCCATTTCTCTGTTTTCTTCCCTTAGGCTGATTGTAACTAGAGATGGGATCAAAACTGTGAAGTACAGAGTTATGTCTAATCTACCCCACATCCAAGGGGGTTTTGTGATTAGCATTTGCAGCTTGATCCATCCACCAGCCTAATTTTTTAATTCATCCTAATGTCACAAAATAACTAGAGAATTGTTCCATATTAGGGATTTGGCTGATGCTTATACATGCCTGGTGAAACAGTTTTATCCATGCAGTCTCACTGTAGAGGTGTGCCTTTAGTTAAGGCTGTAGCCTGTGGTGAGCCAAAACTAATGTCTGGGGGAAATTTGCCTCTAATCTAGGACAAAGATTTTTTTATTATTTATTTTACTGTGTAAGCTCTTTGCTTGAATTAGTCTTACCATTGAATTCCTACTTCCCATTAAACACAATTAAAAGAGAAAAATGTTTGTGGTTGTGAGTCCCAGACTAACTGCTTCTGACCTACTGCAGCCCGTGGTGATTTGGATTCTATTAGGAGAATGTTGAAGTTACTGAGACCACCTCTGCTGCTCTACACAGATGGCATTTTGGTTACAGGTGGGAAGTGACCATCAGGTAGGAGAATTTTACCACTTTCTAATCTCCATAAATCAGTCCTCTTCTGATATACCCTGCAGCAAACACTCCAGTCAAAACTGTAGTTACAAAGGCTGTTTTTATGAGACTGCAGGAGCTGTTGGTGTTATGGACATGAGCAGCATCTAATAAACACAAACTTGTTGTTGGCAATTGCTTGTGAGAGCTCAGCATTCACAGATCTCACACCCATCATTTGTAAGTCCTACACCAGTATCTTTCCACTGTTACAGTTAGGAAAACACAGTAGCAACATCATAAACATCAGCACGGATATAGAACATGAAGAAGATAAAGACCTCATCCAAAACTGAAGAGAAAAAATAACAATTCAATTTTGCAGAAGTTGGATTAAACAATTAGTATTATTTTGAAAAGGCATACAAAAGCACTAACTTAGTGCAAGGATAATAAACACTTTTTGTTACATGCATACATGTGCTTTTTTCCCCTGTCAGCAGGAGAAATTCTGAGGACAGGGCTGGAAGTGAAAGTGAAGGTCCACCCTACACAACACTTTCCTAAGCAGTCTAACGGGAATAAGGTCTTAACCAAGAAAGACACAAGTTACAGCCTGGCCTGGGAAGAAAAGAAGAGAGTTAAAAGCATCAACAAATCCCACAAGAGGTAGGTTGCTTGTACCTGCCTCAGTACCATCATCTAACAGATTAGCAATAACTGTCCTGAAAAGATGCCCAGCCAAGTTATTACAGACTCATAACTCCAATGTCACAGTCCTTTCTGGCTTAAATAACATAATATTATGTTGGAGTTTTCAGGTTTGTTTTTTGGTTTTGGATGTTTTGGGTTTTGTTTTTTTTTTTTTTGCTGTTCTTGGTTTTTGGTTTTGTTTTGGGTTATGGTGGGTATTTGGCTTGTGTTTAGTTTTGGGGGTTTGTTGGTTTTTTGGGTTTTTTGGGTTTTTTTGGCAGGCTTAAGGGTTTTGTTGGTTTTTGTTTTTAACAGAGAATGTCCCTTCTCTAGTGTGTGGTGGAAACAGTGAGAAGAAAAACTTATCCTGATCTTTGGTGATTTCTGCAGGAAGAGAGGAGACACACTAAAGTTGCCATACTGAGTATGAACATATTTACTCTGTTATTCACCATAGGCAGAATCGTCAGCAAGCTGGTATTTAAAACACTGCATCTCCAAACTGATGAGATACTCGATTCCACACTTTACCTAACTCTGGCATTTACAAGGAAATGCAAAGGAATCGCTACCAAAGGAATGATTAAATGCAGGTACCTGAATGTGGAGCAGTGATCTCAGAAGTGTTCAAAAGAAATGAGAGTTTTGGGGTTTTGTATTATTATCTAAGTGCATGAACTTTTCAGAAGGGGAATGCCCTGACCTTAAATCCAACCTCTATTTCTTTTATTCAAGCACATGCATTACTCAAAGAGAAAGAAGCAAATTATGTACTTTAAAGCTATTCCTGGGTATATTGCAAGAATTCTTATTTAGATAATACAAGTCACACAAGCTTTCCACTGAAGTCAGCAGGACAGCTCACACGAGATGCTCATGTGCTCTAAGTCTGCAAGATACTGAGCTCATATATTCATGATTTATTTATATACTGTTATGACATTCTTGCTTCCATCTCATATTTGTATCTTCCTTGCACTTTAAACAAAGCCTCTGTTCATTTTATAAGTACGATTTTGTATTGAGGGCAAGATAGGTATTGAGTTTCAACGTTGACTAGAGTAAGAAAAATCTATCATTAATCCATTTTCACAGGATTCACAATAAAAAAAGAAAGTCACATATGTCTTATATTACGCCACATTCATCTTTCTAGCACTGATTGCAATTGCTGCCTTGTGGTTATGAAATACATTAATTTATTTGCTAGAAAAGTGTTCTGAGAAACTTCATGAGTCACTGAACAGCTTATAGTTTCTTGTGATTGGTGGGGCATATGATTTTGTAACAGGCAACACACTACCAAACACATCTGTTTAAAAAGGACAGTGTAAAATGTGCAGGTGCACAAGGGATGAAAAAGAAAAAAAAATAAAAGAAGTCCCCCTCCCCCCATCCCTGAAACAACTTTGCCAATTTTTGTCATTTTCTACCAGGATTCTCTGAATTTTCCTTGATTTTAAAAACCTGCATCTGGGGTCTAAGAAGCTTAGTTTTCTGGTTTTTTTTTTAAAAAAAACTTTTCTTCATAGAAAAATAGAAAGAAATTGGATTTGCATAAACAATAAAGGTCCAAACATGATTTCAAGTTTAATATATGGGTTGGTTTGAGCTGATTAACTGCTATTAAAACAATTGTGCTTGGTATTAGTCTGCAGTGATTCTGTCCAACAGTGGTTTAACACCATAAATTGCTTATTTATGAATGTGATAGTTTACATTTCAGAAGTAAAGTTTTCTCCTCTGGAGGCAGGTGTCAGACCCACATTTAGGGCTTGATATGCAACTGATACTATCATCAGTTAGTAACTCCAAGATGTGCTGATGCTCTTAAACAACATGCTCCACATCCACAGCAGGGTCTGAGTGTGTATGCTCAGGAGGCTCACACAGGGTGCAACAGACCTTTTACCTGTGGATTAACTTCACTGGATTTATTGCATGTGAAATGTTAAAACGTGCAGTTGTATAACAGTCTCTTTTCTGGAGACAAACAAACAAACTAGAAGAGTTATTTCATAGCCTCTACATAGCAAGTGACAAATGTGACTGACCTCTTCGGAAAGAGCCTGGCTTCACGGTGGAGTTGTTAGATACACCATCAGCTTTCCTTACACTATACTCTAATTTCACAAATTATTCATCAGCCTTCATTTGTGGATTACCTCTGACATCTGTACTTCATACAAACTGAAATACCTGTACTTCCTCAGACATATTAGAGACAAATGATTTGCTTTGGAAAGAGGTAGGAATATGGCTGCAGGATTTTCTTTACAATCTTTGCAATAGGGATATGAAATTGCTATAAAGAACAAAGCTCTTTTAGTACACTTTTAGTACATATTTCCTTTCCTAGTGAATGTTTGATGTGTCATCAAGTGTCACATAAGTCCTGACATGTCATAGTTATTCCAATAGGAGTTTACTGATAATTTTACCATTTGATGAAATACCTTTTTCTTCTTTTTTTGGTACGAGGAAAATTGTAATAGTTTGTACTGAGAGTTTAAGGTATCATTACTAAAGATGGTATGTTTTATCTTTTTTTAAAAAAGCATTAATATATACAACCCCAAAATAGTAAAACACAAAATAGTGTTATCTTGAGCATAAAGTAGCTTTGAAAAGGAGCATAACACAACCCACTGCAGACATCAATGTATTAGCTGTTAAATACTTCTATTCAGTGAGAGTATTTAAACACATACTTGGCTTTATGCATGTGCAATGTTCCCCCCAGCAATACAGTGAAACAAGTGCTAAATTTAAAGCAAGTGCTTCAGTACTATGGTTTTCAGACAATTGACTGCAACGATTGTTTGGTGGAGCAAGCAGATGGCACTACTAGAAACCTCAGAAAGCTTTTCCATAAATACCATTTGTACTTTCAGAACAAATGTTTTTTGAATTCCCACAACCAGAAGTGAAAATGAGGCTTGTGTCCTTTAACTGTTATAACCTACTATTAGTAACACAAAAGAGGTAGAGAGAGAGCCTGCTACATATATTCTACATCTATCAATCACAATCTGAGTCAAAAGGACAATCAGTTGTTAATCCACTCTGCTATCATCCACAGCACTATAATAAAAAGACAACGATTCTTCAGCTTTGCTCTGCTTTGGAGAAAACAAGAAAAAGAAGATAAACCCCATTCACATAATTTTCTTCTAATATCCATAATTTATAACTGTACAGACTTTAATTCATGTTTTACTAATTGAAATATATAAAAAAATATTACATTCAGCAAACATTCTTTCTTCTCAAGCTCTATCATGTTTTTTTAAGGTTAGGTCACCAATAGTGGAACCCAAGATGAAAGATAAATCACCTTTTAAAATATTAATCATGAATCGTAAGAAAACATGAGACAAAATATCAGTGAAGTAATTTAAAAAACATTTAGATGTTTCTATACTCTGTTTCCCAACAGCTGCATCTGGTTCTATTTCATATAAATGCAAGCTGGACATCTATAACCTCTGGGTTCGTAACAGATGTTGTCATGAAGTTGAACATTTTTACATAAGCAAAAACTAAACAAATTAATTTCAGGCCACCCAATGTTTCCAAAAGGCAATTGCCTGGCACTGCCAAAGATTGTATTACTCCATGCAAAACTACATCCAGACACTCTAGACATACTTTTCAAATTTTATTTGTGGCTTTAATTATGAATTTCATCTGTCATGTTTTCCTCTGACCAGTGGTGAGTAATGCCGTTAGATACAGAGACTGAGGCTAGTTCTGCTGTGTGTTTGTGTGTAGAAATGTTTGAAAGATGCCTGCAGCCACTGCAAGCAGCACCACGGGGGCTGCACTGCTCAGCACAGGGGCTGAAGCCCGCTAGCAGCCTGCATGGGCTAGGATGGCAGAGAAATGAGTCAGAAGTGTTGGTGGCAGAGAATAATTACCGTTCCAAATGACAAGATGTGAACAGGGTAGATACCACCTCACTGAGTATCAGCATGAACTTCAAAGACTCTCCTCGAGCCCTGCACATCATCCATGCAGAGTCTGGCATCTCTTAGTTTTATACTCTCATATGGATCACTGGCTTCAAGCTTTTTGCTGCCATTAGCCTAGAGAAACAGCAACTACCTTCACTAAGCTGGTTAAGATCCCCTCAAAGAATGGTTGCTTTCCTTAATAAAATATGTCTGCTTTTCAAAAGTGGCAAATCCTTTAATCTTCTCTTCCAGTTTTTGCTCTGAGAGGCAAATGTTTGGCAGTTTGGAAAATTCAAGCTCTTCCTTAAGCACATTATGATGCCTAACAGCATCAGAAAAAAAAAGGAACAGGACAAAGGTTTTAACTTAAGACAAACAGACCTTTAAGTCTTCTTCTTAAAATGACTTCTTAAGTCATCTATCATGAACAACACTGTAGCAAGAAATTGAGTATCTACTTACAATCTCAATATAATGTCATATATACTACTGATTGAACCACTTTGCATTTCTGATTTCCTCAGAATTGAAACTAGCTATTTGTTTCAGCAGCTGTGAATTTAATTTTACTAAGAATTAAAGCTATGTATGTGTGATAACCTATAAAACTATAGCTATTAAATTCCCTGTAGTTTTAATAAGAGATTCTGTATGTATTGGAGAAAGGTTATGTCCAGTATAGCACTCATTCTATGTTGCACTTAAAAATGAACTAGCTTGGCTTTATTTTTGATACAGGTTCATTACACACATTTTATAAACTACAGGAAAAAGCCCTCAGTGCAGAAAGACACTGACATGAAGCAATGAAAAATAACATGTTTCCTTATGACAATCGAGTCATGTGTATTTTTTGTTACTTTTAAAAGGAATTATAATCTCAGTGTTTTGGGTGGGTGGGTGGGTTTAGTGGGAAAAAAAAACCCTCAAAAAAGTATTCCACTGTTGCTACTATCATCATCATCTGCACTGTTTTGGAACTTGATTCTGGGATCCACTGGTCTGTGTAAATCAGCTGAACTATAAATTGCAGGGAAAAGCTTCAGCTAAGATGAAGGCAAGCCAGAGTCTTAGTTACAGCAGGGTGAATACAGCTGGGCTATAAAATACAGCATTGCACACTATTCTGTAATTTTTAAATGGCTATTTAAGCTATTAAAATAATAATAAAGCCCTCTTGTAGCAGAGTATCTATTTACATGAGACAACTTCTTCCTGAAACAATAAAGGTGCCTCTCTCTGCACTGCCCAGGACAGGTTTTCATTCAGAGCAAGGCCAGTTTCTATTTAAGACATTCCACTTGACTACAGATTCTAAAAGATCAAGTGTCACAGACTGTAGTTTCTCCTTCATGTCCTGCAAAGGCAGCCTTACATGCAGGCTGCTTTAAAGCACAGTTTGACTCGTGTCATGTGCCACAGAAAAGCGCAGCAGGGCTGTTTGACCTTGTGAAAGCAAAGCATACAGGCAGGTTGTTACAAGTCCATGGGTAGTTTCTAAAAGGCATAAAAATATTCATATCCACATAATTATTCCCAAATATCCCCCAAAAAATCTTAATACCTCAACCTTAGCTTAACACCTACATTCTGTAAGAGATGTGTAAGCAATTGAAAGCTATTCTCTCTGACTTACCATTTTTCTTAGGGAAATTTGAGGCATTTGAAAGCTCAGATATGATGTAGCTCATTGAATTCCCTGCTGTTAAGAGGGAGACAGATACACCAGTTTGCTTCCCTTAGGTGTACAGCTCTTCCCATCACTCCTGGAGAAGCCCCAGGCAGCGCTAGCATTGCCCAGCAGTCCCCTAGCCTGGCAGGTCCACCTGGGGGAGAACAGCAGGCGCTCCTGCGGTGCCAAACCTGCCTCCTCTGCAAGCTGTGACAACTAGTTCCAACTGTTGCAAGGATGGCCCAGCTGATCCTCAAAATATGCAGTCTGTCACCACTGTTCTTCCCTGCTGCTGCCTCAGCTACTGGAGGATGCAAAGTTGGATACAATCACAAGTGGCTACAGAATTTTTGGTTGAATCTATCAGCAATATATTTTCCAAGCAATAAAATAGTCTGCTAAAACCAAAGCTGGTGCTCGATCTTACTTCCAAGCGCTTTCCTTGTGGATAGGGAGACTTTTCATTCATTGAAAATTAAGAATGTGTTTTAAAACTTGACAGGGTGTGATTTGCTAGATTGGAATTGGACAGAATTATAAAAAAATCAACCAAAGAAAAACTCCAGTGATTAATAGTATAAATACCATTCTCAGAAACATCATCTAATTTCAGAATTCCAAATCATAGCACCTAAGATCTAAAATGTGACTCGGTCAAAATTTGGGACCCCAAACACACAAAACTGTGATGCTGAATATCCTGCACAGCACCACCATCTACATAGGTAGAAATACCTAAACCTTCCAGAACTCTCAAGATTTTCAAGTTTTACCTACCTCTCCATTTATTCTCATGCCATAAGGAAGCGATAATTTCTTAAAAAAAAAAAAAAAAAAAAGTCAATAGAAGTTTAAAGCTTCTTACTTTTCTGCTTATTGCAGACCTTTTTTCAACAGTCTGACAGCAAGACCGTTCAAGGTAACCATCTCACTTGCAGGATGTTTGCAAGTGGTCAGATTCCCTGTCCCATAGATACCCTCAGACTAAAGACAGATTTAGAAACAGATTTTACACTTTTGAGACAAGTCCTTTAAGTGGAAGCACATGGTACAAAAGATAAGTAACATCCCCTTCGCCACCACCACTACCTCCCCTCTACTTTGGAAGGAATTTAGCATTGGCCCAGACTGTGCTCCAACCACAGCCACCAAAACAAGCTTCTCCCAGGACCTGGAGTTTGGCATCTCTTCCACTATGTCTGCACAGCAATGGCTGTTACAGCAGCCGTAAGTCTGTATCATTCTCTGGTAGCTAAGTGCCTAAATTCCACATCTGTCTTCCCTTAGGTGGAATTTACTGAGCCCAGGCCTTAATCCTAGGAACGAGGAACTTGATCCAGCAAAGCAGAAGAATCAACTTTTGAATTAATATATCTCCACTCCTTGGTCTGTCTTTCTCTGAATTGAGCATCATCATGCCTCAGTTTCAAGAGAAAGGTTGTGTGTGCAACGGCAATCAAACCCTCAGGGGTTAGTCATGGGAACAGTGCTCCCTGCTGCACTGACTGTGCTGGGTGGATCTCCACCGATCAGCCCAGGAACACAGACACCGAACGAACCACCTAGTGAA
This sequence comes from Falco naumanni, assembly GCF_017639655.2. Taxonomy (NCBI): domain Eukaryota; kingdom Metazoa; phylum Chordata; class Aves; order Falconiformes; family Falconidae; genus Falco; species Falco naumanni. The sequence goes on along the minus strand of NC_054058.1, from coordinate 73,654,635 downwards.
TCCTGCCGTCTGTCATTTTGCCCCAAGTTCTCAAAGTTCTCATGCCTGTTATTTCCCATACTGGAATTCCCAAAAGATGCCAAGAGCAAATCCTGCCATCATAGGGAGCACCTTTATCCTTTGTGCCGGCTACAGGTAAGCAGGACAGATGAATGGTCACAACTTCCAGAGCATTTTAAGTTAGGTATTAGAGTACCTTTCAGCTGGAGCTGAACCTCAGTTGCCTGCTATTTTATCTTAGAGCTAATTGATTCCTGAAGATATAAGAGTTTATATGGGAACTGACTAACCCTTACCATAGTGAGTACTAATTGCCTGGACTGTCACAATAGCTTACAAGAATAATACATGCTAACCACACATAGCAAAACATAGCACTATTAGTCAGTGTTCCAAGCATGTTAATTACCCTTGCCATGGTGTGTGTGCGTGTGTATTACAATGCTTCAAAAATTTATGTTTAAATAATGAAGCCACAGAATGGAGGCTGAGATCACAAGAGTCTGGGTTACGAGAAGGGTCTGGGTTAAAGCAGCAAAAGTTGAAATGGAAATTCTGAGGCAGCTTCCATTCCCAATTCCCCACATTTTATTTTGTTTATAAAATAACTAATTCAGTGACAGAAAAAAAAAATAATTGAAAGATTTTCTTGAAAAGGAAGAGTAAATACCACCAAAGCTCTATACTTCATATTTTCTTTCTCAAAACAGCTGTTGGAGACTAGCAGCACTAAGATCCCATTAAAAAAAAACAAACAAAAACAAACAACGAAAAAAACCAACACATGAAAGTAACGGATAGAGTCGCAGATGCAGCTTTTACTTACTGTGATGATTTTTCTCTTTGAAAAGGTGTACTACTACAACAGCAGCAGAAAATTCTTGTTTTAAGAATCCACCTTCTGATCATTAAAGGCAGATGGCCAAAGCCTAGGTAGAACCAGCAGCTTGTAAAGCAAACTCCTAAACTCCTCACACTGCAGAGTGAACTCATGACTAATTGCAAACTACAGTTAGGTGAGACAAATCACAAACATGTTTACCATTCCCCATGGGAAACACTTACTACTAAGTTCAAGTATCTGTTCTATAAAACATGAGAGGTACACCGGAGATCTAGTCAAGAAAGTGCTTGTGAGATCCTAAGAAAAAGTGGTTCAAACCCCAAAAGAAACAGGTGTGGGTGTTCTATTTAAAGGAGAGACTTTACTAAAAAGCTTCTGGGTTTCTGAACAAGGCTTCAAAAGGAACAGTCAGCTTCTGAGGATATGATCTTCTCAATCAGGAAAAGAGAAATAAATATACATATAAAACATTTAGAAGAAATACAGTTAGAACTTGGATAAAATCATTCTCTGAAAAAAAGTCTCATTTTCCTTCCCTCCTTCCCCATATACACTTTGGGAACAAAAAGCTCCTAATAGCCTTTTGGAAAAGGAGACACTGTGTTCAATGTCTTTTGCAACAGGCAGAGGAGATGTACAATTCAGGGTGTGCATTTTGTTCAGTCGAGCACTACAAAGAGCAGTTGTCTAATAGATGTGACAGTGAAGGGCTTTTATAACATCAGTGTTATATAACATCTTGATTTTTTTTTTTTTTTTTTTTTTGGTAGATGGTTAGCAGCAATAGAGCTGCATTGGACAACGTGAAATCATCTCTCAAAATAATACAATATGACAGGGCAAGTGTATTCTGGCTTGATTTGAACCAGGGACTAGTACAGAATATCTCACTGCAGTGCAGTCATTCCCAAATCAAACTGATAAATTCAAAGATGCCTGTAAGTTCCAGAAATGGGGGAAGAAACCCTGTGTTTTCTGAGTGTCAGCTCCTGGTACATAATGATTAGTGTATTCTAGTATGGAATTTAAATTGAACATGTACCAGGGAGGGATTTGGAGGTTTTATTTAATTCTACATCTCAATGGCCCTCAGCATACAGAAATCATGATACAATGAGTTCAGCATGTGGGGGTAATCATGTAGTTAGGCAGCAATGTTTAATCTAGTTGAGGCCAGTAGTCTCTGGATGTTGATGCAGTGTCATGCGCTGCTTTGTAGCATTTCCACATGGGCGATCTGTTACTTTGCTGCATTAGAATCTGCATTTGATTTCTTACTGTCTTATCTGACTCCTGGGGGATTCAGTAAATCCAGCAGTACTTTACGACTGCCATTCTCTCTGTGCTTTGACACATTCACAGCCATGGATTAAAATCAGGCTTCTAAGGGAGTTACCACTTGCAGCCATCTGCCCTGCCCTCCTGACAGAGATCGCCAGCACCACGGCGGTACATCTGAACACCCGGTGAAGCAACTCCTGAACATCTCAAGCCTGTTTAAGGTACATAGATCCACTTTGAGTCTAATGCTCAGCTGAGAATGGCAGCAGTACAGAAGCTGATTCATAAATCATGCAGCAATCCTTGTCAGAGGTGGGGCAACAACTTGGGCAGCACCCATCTGAGCCATCCAATTTTATTCTGCTTCTCCATGTGAATGAACCCTTGGACTTCATCAATGTTTATAACTCAGTAAATGACTATCCTTCCAAAAGCAATTGTTTCAGAACAGGGCTACTTCAGATGCTTTGGAGACTGTTATTTTACTGAGTGCTTTACAGACTCTTAGTTTTTGTTGGTTACAATTTTTATTTTTTTTTTTTACTTTTTTGAAATTTTCACAGCCACAAATGAAGCAGAAATGAGGGTTTGCTTTGCTGCACATCCTCCTTTGAACCCAAATAAGAACTGTGTTAGATCATTGTCTCCACATTGGAAAACTTCTCTCTTTCAGACACTTGGATGCAATTAATATAGCAAATTCAAAAGTATTATATAGCAAATCATGTGGGCTCTTATTTACATGTTTTTATTTTACAAAGTGAACGATCAAAGTAGCTGTTGATTTTAAATGATAAACTTTTATTCTGAATATACTGTTTTTGCACAAGAATTAACACAACAGTTCTAGGATTATAAACTTTTTTATAACATTATTGTACAAATTTTTACAAAAAAATTATTTTTCCAGGCTTGTCAAGTTCCACAAAAGTGTCAAGAGAACACAAGAAAAGGGAGAAAGACCTGTTTGCCTTGTAAAAGCAACCAAGTCTTTTTTTGCAGAAACACACACTGAGCATTTCAATAAAAATACCCCAGAAAGCATGATCCAGACATTCCATACAACACAAGAAGAGAAGACAGCTTTGTCAGATCACAATCGCAATTTCATGGCATCCGAACAAGACAGTATCCCTTTAGCCTCAGTGAAGTTATTTCTTCAAGATGATGTTTTTCTTTTAAACCATAAACAGGACAGATGCAAGTAGCTGGGAAGAGGGTGAGGCTAACTTTTCAAAACTCTTGAATTGTTTTCAGACACTTTGTTTTAATCTTTTTACAATAGTGTACAACGTGTATTAACAATATTAACATCGTGGTATGAAAAAAAAAAAAAAAAGTCTGGCCTTTGTTAAAGGCTTGGGTGTTTGATGAAGCTAGGGTAAAATTTATACTAAGGAAGGAGTTAGTAAGATTTCACCTTCAGCTGACCTTCCAAAAACACCCAAGCGTGTTGCAGTGCCTTGTAGGCATTAATATACTTCTTAATAACCAGCGTGCTAACATCAGAATTTTTAGGACCAGTGGGACTGAGGTTTTGTTTTGAAATTAAGACATCCTAAGCACATTTTCTGAGCTTAAGTGTTAATGGGAACAAAAGGTCTTAATGTCTCTTCAGTGATGTCGAAAAACTCTCAACCGCAGCAAGTAACACTTGGGTTGCAAAGGTCACTTAAAAGGGATACTGCCTATTTGAACCCCGTAAGGCCAGTTTTGAAGTTAGTAAAAGGAATATTATAGGAAAACTTACAAATGGCAGCAACACTGTTTTTTGTCAAGTTAAGCAGTAAAGCCTCAAGCATTAGAAACATGAAAAAGATCATACTAAAGTCTTAAAGGTACAGGACCTAAAAAATCTTGTTGATCAAACCTGCTATGTCATGTTAAAAACCTGTTACAAATATGGACCACGGTCAGTGTTTTGGCAGTAATGCTGGTTGTTTAAATGAAAAACTAGAAAGAAACCTTTCATGTTAAGTCTTCAGATCATGTTTTGCACAGTACCATGCTCTAACAACTTTAATGGTGGTTATTTGTCAGACATACAATAGGCTGCATGACTTCTGTGTAAACTGAAACAGTCTCAACAGTTCCCTTAGTGCTATTTAAAGGATCTGAGCAAATATCAACAGAGCTTTTTATCTGGCTTAAAAAACCAAAACTTTTTACAACATCTTGTTATTTGAAAATGTCTCAATTTAAAGCCTAGGATCAAGTTTCTTCTCTCACAGACAAGAGGACTATTATGCATTATATGAGATTAAGGATACACTTCTGCATGAGAATACACAATTTATCCATGCAAGTTATTTCTAACAGATTGGTATCCACATTTTGAGATAGCTGAAGTTGACATTGTATTTTCTATCTGTGTTTTGTGATTTGCAGATATCTAGGCAGTGCGTTCTAAAAAATCTTGACCGTCACCTGGATATAATCAAAATATATATTGCTTTCTGCATAAACAAGCCAAATTATTTTTTTTTCCCTTTTAAAGTATTGAGTTCTATGGGGACAGTACTAAGCCCTTCCAGGAGGGCCAGATCCTGAGTTTTCTATCAGACAGCTATAACGGCTGGAAGGCTAAGATGTGTTTCTTCAGGTCTTATGGAGGGGCAGAGGAGAGGAACAAAAGACATTTCCCTCTCTGGATAACCCAAGAAGGCTAATGTGTCTGCATGGCACCGGCTGCTCCCTCCTTTTGTATTTGAGCACTCTAAGGGAAGTGGAGTGAGAGCAAAAGCCACAGTTGTTTCCTGTGGCAGCATGGCTTTGTGCCATCTTTATTTCTGCCTACAGACACTCATCAAATGTTTTTTAAGGAACTCAAAATATGGTCTACCAGCATAAGCAAATTGTTCCAAAACGTTAAATAATGCAACTTTTCCATGAAGGGTTTCTTTTGGGAAGCTGAGTGAAAAGTATAGTGAACTTAATATACTGACAATCTTTCAAGGAATTAAAAGAGCAAAATGCAAACTAATATGCGTTTTAAATAATCTTACAGTAAAAGCTATGAGTGCGGTATTGGCCTAATCCTACAAAACTCCCATAGAATTTCAATTGAGCACATTAAGGAAAAAAGCAGTTGCAGTCTTAGCATTAGAAAGACTCAAATCGATTTTTTATCAGGTGATAACTGGTGATAGGGTGAAGAGAAGCACAGTAATATGACTGGAAGGAAGAGCTCCAAAATTATCTTCACCCATATTATCATAATTAGCTCACCTTCCCTGAGGAGGATCTGAAGTCATCCAACACAGTTAACTGTACTTTTAACCCCATTACTTTACTAGAGATATTTTTTAAAAAAGCTAGATCTGATTACCAAACAAAAGGTCAGGTTTTATTTTTTCACTCACTGTATTCCCAAACATGAGAAAATACATAGTTGGAGCCAAGGTACATGAGAAAAACAACAAACCAGCCACGGGTACAACTACAGTAGACATCTGATCTTTTAAGCCATGCCATGGCTTTGAGTAGCTTCTTCAGTTTTCATAGGATATTAATGCATGCCCAATTATTTCTTTAAGCTTTTGGCATGATCAAAATTATATCAATCAATTGCCAGCATATACATACCAATGCTTTGCATTTTCTTATTTTTTTTAAAGAGCTAGTGTACTGTGCCATGTTAGTATTTGCATATTGCAGTTGTTAGCGGAATTGTACAATAACAGCAGAGTTGCACATTCATTGGTTTAGCTGTCTTGCAATACTGTTTAATTCTGAAAACTAGAAAAAAGCGCAAATCATATTTTGCATCAACACTGTGCTACACTGTAATATTGTAATTTACTGCACCAATCTGTATCACCAATGAGGTTGTAAAAAAACAACTTTTAAAATTATTATTCACAATCAAGTATCAATGTGCATACATATAGATTCAAGGCTCCCCATTTGTTTGGATGTCTTCTAATCTCGGCAACCAGGACGTTTTGCTGTTAAATATGCTATTTTCAATAACAAATAGCACAAAGGAGGTTTCACTCTTATGGGTGGTTTTATATGAAGGGAACAAAGGGGGAACCTGATATGAATCTTAGAGAACATATACTTCCAAAAATAAATGTGTTAAATCTGATTTTTATATACCTAAAATATCTGTACACAGGTATTCATGTGAGATCACTATTCAGTAAAAATTCCAACTCAACCCTTTTGTTATGATAGCTAAATTTACCCTATTTTCTCAGCTTTTTCATTGCACAGTATATTCAGAGCTCTGTTTCATAATATAATTTAATATGATTTGATTGCAACTTGCAATGTTCAGTTTCTCACACAATAAAAGAATCACTCAGTTATCGTTTCAATGAACTATACTCTACCATCAAAGAAAACAAACTGAAAAACAATAATATAGCATCATCATCATCATGCAAAATACCCTTGGAAACCAACGTTCAAATATCACAAAGACATTTTTCATTCACAAGCATTTTTGTTTGAGCCTTTGAAGGATTCTACTAGCTTTATATATAACTGCATTGTGAAAAGGAGGTGAATATTACACTGAAATTAACATTTTTTCTGACAGAAGATGACACCAAGTTTAAGATGATAATTAATTTTTAGTTAAACCCTCAAGCACCTTCGTATTTTTAAAAAGAGAAGTTTTCCTCCTTCCTTCCTTTAAACTGACAATTTATCAACCTACCAAAACTTAGCTGGCTACATGACTCATTTTGGAAGAGTAAACCACTCATCATAAAGCATTTCAATCATGCTGAACTTCTGATGAAGACTCGCCGGTATTTCCATTTTACTCAAATAGTTTGGACAAAACTGATGTTCAGCCATCAAGCTAAACTTGATGTTCAGCCATCATGGTGCTAGTAATCTATATCGGGGAGTACGTTTTCTTTTTTCTTTTTTCCTTTTTTTTTTTTTTAAATAACTGTTCATGTAAAAGAATATAAATCTCCAAGATATCCAAAGCTTGAAAGAAATTAAAATCATATACATAAGCTATTGTCAGGGGAGCCCTTTTACATGAAGTCATCAACATTACCACAACAAACAAACAAACAAAAAAAATTTAATATTCTTAGATTCCCCAATGGAGCACGTACAGAATTCTGTTTGGATGGCATAGATGATGCAGCATTCACACACGTTTAAGGATCCGACATGCAGCCACTGTGGGTGCCTTTATGAGTCTCACAACGAGTGATAACCAGACACGAGCACTGTTGTTCTGCTGCTGTCTGAATAGCTGACCCTTTTAAAAATGAAACTGAGGCTATCGTTTTGGCCGGGTCTTGATTAAGTTATGCAGGTTTTGGTTTAGCAAGGTCATAACTGGCAGTATCTGCTGCCAGATAACAGCCAAAGCAGGACCAACTGAATTCCTACCATAGACCACAGTGATGGACTCAGACCAGAGACACCACCGCAGTCAGCTGAATCTTCCTGTTGACAAGAAAAGAAAAAATCATTTAATATTCATTACAATTAAATTCCCTGAGCAGTAAACTATATTTTAGTCTTCAACATGTTGAACTATCCTTGAGGCATCCTTTTTGGTCATATATATGTTATTTTGCCTAAAATAACAACAAAATAGTTCCTGGAAGTTTGTCTGATTTTTGATACAAAGAGTGGCATTACTACATTAACTATAAGCATGGGAGGATTAAATACTTACAAAGCTTACTGCAGTCATTTATGAACTAGATGGGATACTTGCACAATCAAACATGAAATGCTATGGGGTATACCTGGAGGGCCCAATAAACCACATATATATTCCTTAAAATTACATCAATTTGGATATTTTGAGTACCACTTTATTGCAAGGCAGGATGGAAGAACAGTTAACTTTTCAAGATTAGAAAACAAATGCCAGAATATGTTCATGCCCATTTTATCAACACGATTGCACATTAAGACAAATATGCTCTGCAGGTGAAGATATGACCAAAGAGAATGAAAATCCTTTCTTTGTCTCTGATGCTGTATTCAAGTACAAGAACCAAATTTTCCATGGGCTTTTTGTATGCATTTGACGCAGTCCATAGAGAAGACACCCTCCAGTTTGAGGGCTCACTCGTAGCTGCACTGCTCTGTCACACATCCACAGACCTAACTTAATTATGCCATACAGCAGTCACTCCTCTTTTCCCCATTCCCCGTGCTGTTATTTGGTCCTACTTTGCCTATAATGCATAATATCTTCCACACTATAGACTGATTTGTTAGTCTGGCTGAAATACATTCAGCACCTGTTCTGGAGTCTGTAATATCTTTATACTTTCTTGTTTCTCAGGACTGACATAATCTATGCTTTAGCTGCCTAAAGCACCAGGACAATGTTCCAGCCACCCCCTGCACTGCTCTGTCCACTGAGTCTGAGATTCATGGGTAGCTCTGATGGCTGAAAATAATTGGTCTTCCTCTTGTTTGCACGGTATTCTCTACCTATAGTATAAAAAGACACTTTCTATTTTCCAAGAGATCCCAAGCCTCCAAGGACAAGACAGCAGTGTAGGGAGGGGTGACTCTAGGTATAGTGGGAATGGAGAAAACTTCTTGAACAGGAGGAACGTGTGCAGGGAAGGACAGACTGCACCTTGACAGTAACAGAGCCCAGCTGATGGCACAGAGTTTAACAAGTTTTTAGAACAGAAAACAGAGGAAAGCCAACGAGCACGGAACAGCTCCTGATTCAGACTGACATGCCACTGGGGCATGTGTAACTAATTTTCAGCATGCTTCAGGAAAGGCTGGGGTGCGGGTGGAGGTCAAAAGTACAATCAGGATACATATGGAAGGGTCATTAAAACACCTTTAATTCATTGGTATACATCCTTAAGCAAAACTTTCAAGTGCTTCTACACCAATGCTAGGAAAGTAAAATTACGATGGGGGAATGAAGGCAAATTATCAATAAGCCATCCCAAAATAATACACATATCAGAAATCTGGTGGAAGGAGAATAATCAGGAGGACAGAACATTGTCAGGCTATCAACTCTGTAAGAATGACAGTGTAGGACATACAGCAGAAGGGTGGTACGTGAAGGATAATACAAAGTGTAATAGCATAAAAGTCTTACAGGAAAAGGAAAGCATGATGGATCTCTGTGGGTAAAAAATTTCACAGTCTAGAAATAAAAATGTAATACTGGGATTGCACTGCTGCCCACCTGATCAAAGTGACAATATCACTCATGAAACGTGATGTGAGATTAGAGAAGTCACATATAAACTGGATCAATGCCTTATCAAAAAGAGATGTAGAGATCACTTTTTTGGGTGTGATAAATGACGGCCTTTTGGATCAGTCTTTCAATCTTTAGTGCTTCCCAGGGCCCTTCTCAAAATTACTAGTAGAGAGCTACTCTGTATAGCTCTAGTATAGCTAAAGTAGCTCTGTAGACCACAATGCAATAGGATTTAGCATTGTTGTGTGAGACATGAGGCCAAACAAATCCAAAACAAAAGATACCAATTTCAAGAAAGGGAAATACATGAAAATTACCAAAAGCAGTTAAAAAAATCCAAACAGCTCCGATTCCAAGAAAACAGAAAAAACTTATCAAACAGAAAAAACAAACAAACAAAAAAAAAACCCAAACAGAAATCAGGGAAGAAAACTAGAAGCAGCATCTTAAAAAACAAGCTCCTTACAAGGATCCAGAAGAGTATTTAGCAATTTTGCATTAGATATCCAGGTAAAATGAATGTCACAATTAGAACAAGCAACCACTTCCTACACCCATCACCCCAAACCACAACTCCTATATAAATTAAAAAACAACCCCACATCCTCCACCACCACCAAAAAAAAGACCAAAACCAAACCCCAAAGAAACAACCCTGCATGAATCCGTAGGGACATTTAGTACACTGTCTCAGCGAAAAGGTCAGTATTTAAGAAAGTAATATTACTGAAATGGGCAAGAACAGGAAAGCACATTAAATTGGCAGATAAGCTATAAACAAGAAATGAGGAGGTCTGATAAAGAAATTTTATGGTCATCGTGAAAAATACGCTGAAAATTATAGTATAAAGTTTTGAATACAAAGTACAAAGTGAAATATGGTGTTAGGGCAACTGCTTGGTAACAGAGGTGCAGAGAGGGGACTTGGGTATTACAGGGCACAGCATAGAACTTCGGTTTTGAGGGTGAAGACTTTAACAGGATTCCCACCACACATAATGCATTGTTTAAAGCAGAGAAGTCAGAGGAATCAGAAGTTTGGCATAACTATACAGAAAATCAAATAAAGCAGACAAATTAGATACAATATGTCATCAGGAATTACAGCATTCACCAACAGTCTCCTTTAGAAACTGAGATGTAAAAAAAAAGAAAAAAAAGCCAAACAACAAAACAGCATCCAAATTTTTCAGGAAAAAAAAAAAAAAACCAACAAAAAAACAAGAGAAAAAATTTCTTTTCATTCTTTCCTGAAGCAAATAGCTCACGTTAGCTGCCGCTCTTTATCAATAAGAGCCATTTCCAGATGTGTCTTTGCCATCTGTTAGCCTTATAATTTAGTTGTATAATTCTGGCTAAAGCTTTTTTTTTTTTTTTTTTTTTTTTTTTTTTTTTTTTTTTTTTTTTTTGTAGTTGACTGCACTCTACAAGTTCAAAATTCCTAAGGTTTCCGGTCAACAAATAAGTCATAAGTGAACTCTGCTGCACCAGATTTGGAGTAGGATGCTAAGATTTGAAGATGCACTGAACTTTCTGGTTTATTTAGTTTAGCTCTGTCACTTTTTGCATCTGCATTGTGTCCTGTCATGTAGCTTTATTTCTATTCAGAGTACCTAAAAATAACCCTGTTGTTTCTTCCTCACAGCAAGTACCATCAGAAACAGAATTATCAGTAAAGGTTCCTTCTCACATGAATTCAATGAACGATACTGCGTTACCTCTTGGTATTTAAGATTCTTATCACTGAAATTACTTAGAAGTGTTATCTTTGAAGAAATAGCCTAAAGTAAAGCATAAGGTTTAAAATTTTCCAACAGAGGGGAGATGCCTGGAGAGTTAGAAAGGTCTTCAACAAAATTGTGCATAATAGGAAGGGGAAAATATCAGTGTAGTGAAAATGACATCCAGTATGTATACAAAGTAGATGGTCCTGTGCATATAGAATTATACAGTATTCAGCTTTCATGTCACCTCTGCATTAGACAAAATATTGGGTAAATGATGTTAATTAATTCATCCCACTACTATATGTATTAGAAAAAAAACCCAAAAAACAACCCATTCTGTTGCCCTTTTCTATTTGCTTTTTGAGATATATATTTTTTTAAAACTACCATCACAATTTATGGGCGCTGCTTTTCCATTCAGCAGTTATACTATGTAATATTCCTACTGGATGGAAAAGAAGTATTTTAATATCTTTTGCTCTTTCACTAAGACTACCCAGAACAGTTTGTAAAGGATTCACAACTTCACAGCAGTGGAGAATGTCTTGGGAGCCTAATGCAGGAGAGGCATCTTCATATTATGAATGACAGAGTTAAACTATACTAGACAAAAGCATACAAGGTTTATGCACATATTTCAGTGTTGGTGAGATTTTAACCTCGTATTGATCAAAGTCATATTGCATTTCTGAGGTTTGTAGACCAATTTACAGTGGTAAACCAGCAGTTCAGCAAAGAACAATTTCTAAATATTCTCTCTGGAATCAGTTATTCTTTTGTGTCCTAAGCCAAAACAAAAATAGTAGTGGCAAAGAAGGTACAGTAAATCCTACCTAAATTAAATTTTCCTCCCCAGAACTGCACATTGTAATTTTCTTGTGTACTTTAACTGTTGTGAAAATCACAAGAAAATGGGGGGGGGGGGGGGGGGGGGGGGGGGCGGAGGGGAAGGAGAAAGTGTGATTACAAGCTGATTTACATAAATTCAAAAAATCAACTGTTTTATGGAAATGAGAAGGACCCTGTCATTAATTTGCAACCAGATTGAGCAAAACATCAATTTTGAATGATCTTCAAAATGTCTTATTTGAAAATACTTCCCTATTCCTGAACATTAAGAAAGCTTCTCAACTGTTTTTTGTGTTATTTTTAAGATTTTTATAAAATTTGTTGTAACAAATGGCATAGCATCATTTTATCTTATCTTTACCTCATCTTTACCTCTGCCACTGCAGTTACACACTGAACTATTTTTAAGCAGTTTCACTGACATTTTCCAGCCCATTACATTAGTCACAGAGAAAACCTGAATAACGAACAGATCAGTTGGGGAAGTCCTCTCTTTGTTGTCTTCAAAATAATGTTCTCTATATTATTTCTCTTTGAAGAGAGAAAGAGTTGGAAAAGAAATTGGAAAGAATCCTCTTTAGATAGTTCCATTTCATCAGAGGTGTATCAGAAATTTCTTGCATTACTGTCACATGTCAAATTTGCTTGCATGCTTGAGGTAGAAAAGCGTCAAATCCAAATGTCATCTCCTTCATGTCATGCCTTACTATGATAACTCTAGAGAGGGTTATTTTACAGCATCACACACCGTGAAAATTATTCAGCATTTGCAGAATGGAAATGAATGCTTTTATAAAACCACATCTTAATTGTTAATATCAAACCTGTATATTCATTGCTATAAATCAACATTTCCTTGAAGGCAGTGCCAGTCCAAAATTTTAAAGACACACACAGAAATATAAATACAAATATATACACATACATGTCTAAGCCTATAAACATACTAGATACTCCTTTAGAAGTACAGTATAACTATTTAATGTACTAAAACTTTGTCTTGCAACCTTTATCATGTGTCAGAACCCACTGTGCTACACTGACTATAAAAAGGATAAAGCAACAATATTTACCAAAGAGCTTCTGATCTGGCCTTTGATATCAACTGATTACCTCAAAATTACACTTTTCATAAGCATATGTTTTAAATGCTTCATATTGCATGGAGAACACCTTTGCTTTTTTGTCAAGAGTCATTTCAAGTCCCAATGCATGGTCTTTCAAAAATTTTGTGTTACTATCCTTTGTCTGGGCTACCACACAAAGCAAAGCTGTACAGGTACCCACATGTAGATCAGGGATACAGCACACCCCATCACAATGTATACAGTTGTCTGGGCTGCTAAGCCCCCTCAAAGCTCCCACCAACATCCCTGCAAACTGACAGAAATTAGGCATTTCCAGAAGCAGCTAAAAGCTTGTAGACTTCTCTTCATGGCATGATTAACAAAACCAATGTACAAAGTAAAAGCAAGCTACTCAAGGGGGTGAAAAAGACGGGTTTGTTATCCTTGATGAAAGAAAAAAACCCAGCTGCTGTTATTGAACCTGATCAGCTGGTTTGTATCTGTGTTGGCTTCAGTGATTTTAATAAAGCTACACAGACTAATGTCCAATAAGAAGCCATTTCCCAAATCACAGTGTTATTAAAAACAGGATGGATGAACAAAATTACCTTATAACTTTCTGCTGCCAAAAGTCTGTCAGCTAAAACTATATTTTGTGTGTTTCCCAGTATTTTGGTTTGCCTTCTTGAGCAGAAAGACCAGTTTGGACGTAAAGAATTCAGCTCAAGGTGAGTCCCTGCTGCTTTATGTACATGGGACAGTAGCTTTTTAATTAAAATAATGTTACTTGCAGACCAAAATGCATGAGTAAGAACATGAGATGTTTAATCTTCTAGATGATAATGTGAAATAACACTGGCTTGGGGGAGGGGACCTCCACCCTTCCTTACAACCTTCAGCCACGTCTGTGCAACTTCCTAGGTTTGCTAGACATTAGATCATTTAAATACAGAATAGGAAACTTCAAAATTACTCAACTACAGCTGTTAAACAGAACTTCAAGCTTTTTTTCCACTGATGGTTCAAGTCATATTAATTGAACCTTCCCCCAGGTATAAGGAGAACACAAAATATTGAGAAAATGAGTGTTCTGAATTGTTACAATTTTCTATCTTTTACTACACTAACTGAAAAATTACCTCCGAGTTTCCATTTCTGCCTCTGCTGGCTTTACTTTGATAGATAAGTTAGTATCTCCCTCTAGTGGTTTTCTGAGTAATAATATTGATCAGAAACCCCTCCAGTGTGCAAGGTGATGAATTTTATTCTCTTTAGATCAGCAGTTCCCTCGCACACACGTCACTAGCACAGCAGTGCACACACTCACACCATTAAGTGCCACACAGTCTGAAACGCCAAGGCTTTCACTAGGAACCTGACTCTGCACTGGGTCAACATGCAGGACTTCATGTATCCATGTATTTCATCAGAAGAAAAAATCCCACTTTCTCCTGTAATTAGGCAATGAATATGTGTAGGTTGCAAAAAATTTAAAAATAAATAAATAAATATGATTTGACTGAATTCACAGTTTAACCAAATTGATGCACACTATTGCTTACCATCATTAACATGTATTAACTTGAATGCTGTGAAAACTCATTACTTTCCTTGATAGTAACTCTTACTTTCACACAGATCGCTCACCCTTGCTATCCCCAAGTATAGCTTTATTTTCACAGGTATTATAGTATCTTCTAATTACTTTGTACCTTTGCTTGTTTCTGTGGAGAAAACTTTCTTGTTCTGTTCATTTTAACAGGAACACGGGGAAAACTTTTTGCCAGGAATGTCACTGACTCAGTTGGTACATGTGCAATCCCAAACCATATAAATCCAACAGGTTCCCGTGTCTTTGTATTTGCTGTGGGAGAGGCCCTTGTGTTCTGTAATTGTGATTTATAAGGCTCCAGACAGGGTTTTTCATATTTAATTTCCCTTAATATTGCAATAGTAATTTGCTCCAGATTGTTGCTTTTGGGACTCGTTTCATTCTGTTTTCTTTTGTATGCTTAGTAAGTAAAAAAGTCTGCTAATTTTTTAAGCCATGAACAAAACAAAAAATTAGAGAAAGTAACTGACCATCCACACCACATGAAAACTTGCAGAAAAATGAAGATAGGAGCAGACGTCATGGCAGAGGCACGACTCGTTGTGCATATAGGCTGATCCTATTAATAACGGGCAAAGTAGCAAGTAGAGGAAAGGAAAGAAAACACAGAAAAAAAGACATACAAGATGAGATATCATGCAGATTGCTGGCAGTTAGCAGAGTTAATGTGAAAGCATCCACCCAAGAGCAAGAGATTCACAGCAAATTTTGCAAATAAACTTAACTAAAACAGTCCACTGTTACAAAACACGTGACTTACACACTGATTAGCACATCATGCTAGTAAGCAAGAGTTGTACTTTCACACACAATCGTATCAGGAGGATTTAGAATATTTACAATGGTGAAATAGCTTTTGGATGTTTTTTGCAACTTCATTTAACCTTTGTTGGCCAGTAAGAAGACTTTATTTTTAAAATAAAATCTGGTTACTAGAAAAATGCATTGAATACCAACTCTGTGGGCTTTTATAACACTACTGACATCTCAGTAATTGTGCCTTATTAAAGAAAAACAGATAATATACTGGAATAAAACTTGTTACACAGCAGTTATAGCCAACTAACTGCTCTAGTCTGGACAATCTTTCCTTTGCAAAAATGAGATGAGGTGTTACAAAATCATTTTAAAAATATTTTCTATAATGGCAGGTACTTCCCTGTTCAGTATTTTTTGTCTTGACATTTATGCTGAACAATTTGAATTCAATATATTTGCTTTCATACAGCATTTTGAAAGGTAAGACAGAGAGTATATTCTGGCACAGCTATAATTTTTCTTCTTAAAAAATTAATATATACAGTACAGGGAGTACTAAACAGCATAGTTCTGCTGATTGCAGTAAAGCAATGCACTTTCATACCTGTTAAGAATATCACCTGTTAAGAATGTCACCTAAGGTCAATACACATTTACAGAATTTCTAAAAGGAACAACATCCTAATCAAATATAATGTTTTTAATCATTTAACAACACCTTTAATGTTTGGTAACACTAACATAAAAATACTACTTCTAAGCCAGGTTTCTCATGTATTTGAGAAAGCTACTGAACTGAATTTCATAGCATTGTAGACAGACCACCAGTTTTATGCTCACTGCTGGGTTATTTTTCCTAGTGGGAATCATGTGTGAAAGTGCAACGGTTATAGGAAAGGCAGATAAAAAAGCAGCTGTTAATTTTATGTTAATTATGGGATACTTGAAATAGAGTGGCCATGGTCCAGAATGAACAGTATGTGTTTAGTGATAGATAGGTTACCAGGCACCGAGGTACATTTAAACATAGTTTTTTACAGATCTTCTAAAACAACTCTACAATTGTTTTTAAACATAGTCCTAAAGTCTTATAAGTTCAAATTTACCTGTTTGGCTTCATCAAAACAGACATCAGGACCCTTTCTGTATCTAGGTTGTTTGACCATTTCACAAGGATTTGGCCCTTCATCTGTTTCCCTGGTTAAGGAGCGTGACTCTTTTTCATGCATTGTGCATTAGCAGGATTAACGTTCTGTTTTTACTTTAGTGGGCAAAGAGAAGATTTATGATAATTCAGATAGTATTAAAATAAACATCAATAATCACAGTTCCGTGTTTAAATTAAACAAAATCAAACCAACCCCCCAGATAAATCAAAATCAAATACTCTTTTTTTAACACTGTTCTAATCAAGAAAAGAAACATACTGCATGACTTTTTAGAACCAGTACTTCCAGAACTGTACACATAATAAAAGCTGAGGGTTTTTTAAAGATTTTTTGTATAGCCTTTATTACCATTCCATAAATATTACAGAAAATATTTGATAAAGTAGTAAACTTTCAATGGTTCTGAGTGGTTATAGCATATGTTACCACTGAGTTATTCTGCTAAAATGAAGATATACAGTAAAAGTGAAGAAGCCTGTTTGGAAGAGTAATGCTATATATTGCAGTGAAGGCCTGGTAAGAACTACTGGTTTTATTATGTATACACCTATCTTACCCCAAATATCATAGACAAGATCACCCCACTGTAGGCTTTGATAGTAAACAACCAAATCTAATCAGATCTCATTAGCATGTCAGTGATGCAGACAGAGAAAATGCTGTCCGAGCAGTGCAACAGCAGGATAGAAATGGAAGCAGTGACATGCTATTAATTAGATAACTGTAAATGTGAGGTAATACTTTAGCTTATGTCTCTGAAATCTGTAATTGCTGATATTGAAGTGTTAATACTATACTCCACATTTGCCACAGGCTAACAAGGGACACAAATCATTGCGGCATAGTTGAAAAGCATGGATAGGGTAAACTGCAGAACTGTCTTACGTTGAAACCTGCTTATGTTACCATTCAGTAAGTTAAGCTGTTTTTATTCCACAGTTGGTAGTACACAAATTTAAAGCTAAGCTGGTGTTTAAAAAAAAAAATGACCACCAATACTTTATTTCTCTTAGTAGCTCTAACTTGTACTTGAAGCAATCCTATACATGCACTGTTGTGTACTACAGCAGCTTCATTGCAATAAGTGGAGATACCCAATGAAAGAGAAGGCAAGAGGACTGGGAATTTAGTTCTACAGATCTACATCTGTCTTCATTCAGATGTTATCAGACCCACCTCCCCTTTCCTTTGCCAGGCCCCAGCTGAAAGGGGAGTGAGTCAAATCGCAGAAATATTCAAAAAGACAATGTGCACAAGCAAAGCTGTACCAGCAAAAAGGAAGCAGAGTCTAATAATAACCATCTGAATAGCACCCAAAGGTCATTCTGTCTGCTTGTGTGAGGTTATGCTACATCTGCATTTCACAATGTACCTTAGTTATAGAAAATAGAGAATGGCTTACTACTGCATAGTTGGAACAAAAATAAAATAGTTCATTTAGTCAACATAAGCCCACCCAGCTGCTCTGGCTGCCATTTGAGGTCATTTATTGCTTTCTAGAATGTTTGGACCCCACAGGGAAATGCACGTTATGTGCCCATTTCCCATCCAACGTGCTTCATTTTCTATAGCGAGTCCTGACTAGGAATTCAGACAGTGACTACAGTTAATCAACCTGTCAGGGACTGGAGTGAATTAGAATATTAGGATATGTTTACACAGCTCTGTGATGACATGGATATTGCTTCCACCCCAACCTAGCTTCCTTTTCAGCCAAAGTGTAGATGGAATTCCAGTTTTATTGATGTGGCAATGAAGGCATTGCTTGTGCCAAAGAAACTCGGTCATCTCTACCATCATCTGCTTTTCTTTCAGGAATGGGAGAGGCTGTCTCAACTAACTTCCTGACATGGACAAAGGTATTGCTAATTGTTTTCCATATTCTGTCACAATAATCCAAATTATGATTTGATTTACCATCTCTGGCGTGCTATCCTCAGGCACATATAACAGAGAAAAACTGAGGTTGAATTTCTCCTTGCCTAGAGTATGTATATGTTGGGTTTATGTATTTCCATCACCATCACCTACAGGTATCTACTGGAGTGAACAGGCTAAAGGCATAGAGATTGGCATGAAGGTGGTTGCAAATTAGAACTACTTTTTACATGTTTTTAATTTTAATGCATGGTTGCAAGGACTCTGCTTAGCATGTATACCACCTATGTCTCCAGCCAGCTCTGAAGAAATTCTGTGCTAACAGCTGGATAAACTTTAGCTTTTGATGGTTAAAGCAGTTTCCACAAAACGCAGTTCTCACTGGCACTGAGCACACACTAAAGCACTTTCATCACTTCACCTCAGTGTTGTAGGCATCAGTGCAGTATTCAAACTTTTCAGGACCAAACACTCTCATGTTGGTGTTGCCCTTTTTTTTTATTTCTCTAGACAGACATACCCTTGCCTTTCCTAAAGGCTGAACAAACCCAGGAGTCTCAGACTCCCCTTGCCTGTCCTGTGGCTCCAGATGCCAACCACCTTGGTGGCCCTTCACTGGACTTCCCCCAGGATGGCAGTGTGGTACTGGGAAGCCCCAAACTGTACACAGCACTTCAGATGTGGTCTTATCAGTGCTGAAAAGCTGGATGGATCAATTCTTCCAGCCTGCTGGCTACACTCTTGCTAACATAGCCCAGGATGTGACTGGTAAGGCATAGTGGCAACTGATGCTCAATTTCTTGTCCATCGTGATCTTCAAGTCCTTTCCTGCAAAGCTATTTCCAGTAACTCCACCCCCAGTGTGTCCAGCTGCATGTCACTATTCTGTCCTGGATCCAAGACTTTGCATCTGCTTTTTGGAAACTTCATTAAGTTCCTGCGAGCCCTTTTCTGTTTAGGTCCTCACAGCTTTGCTCTCTACCTCAGTGACTGCTGCCTCAGACGATTTGTGATATCATCCACAAATATCTGCTGCTACAAGTACTCCAATGGCAACCACACTACTGATATGTACACAAACAGGCCGTTTTCTCCAAATATATTCCAGTATATCATAGTAAAAAATCAATCTGCATTACTAAATAACATGATTTTAAAGGATACCCGGCTTCTCAGCTTGCATAAGTGGCTTTGGGTCACAGGAGCGGCACAGCAGTTGGCTGTCACTAATAATGAATACTAGATTGGTGTTGGAAATCTTCTCTGCATGATAAAGTCTGTAAAAAAAGCCAACAAAAACCTATGTTTAAATGAAGCAAAGAAATCCATGTTTGAGAAGGACACACAGCATTGGAACAAAAGTAATCTGACTTCACAGATTCAGTCTGCCTGCTACTGTTTATCTTTCCCATTAATGAACAGCGAGAAACATTTATAATAAATTTTGTAATCTTTTTGACATTTCTATGGCTTCCCCTTTCAACTAGACTTATTAGTAGAAAAAATGGAAAAGAGCATAAAATGACTTTAATTGAGTTAATAGCTAGCTCTGTACTGCTGCAACAGTAGCTGTACTGAGAAATAACATCAGTTCAGCATCATTTCTTCCTCTAACAACACCGAGAAAACCCCCAACCACAAAAAGAAAGAAATAAACAAAACCCCAACACATAAACCTATCTGTAAGAAGGGTGAGAAAGAGGTTTAGGGAATGTTTGTTCTGTATTGGATTTATATTTTTTGTATTTTTATGTACATACAATTCCAAGAAAGGCCTTTAAGTTAGTACAGTAACTTTCAATTTATAGATAATTGAATAGGCAGTATTATATCTTTAAACTAAAGATAATACGCTTCATGCCTCAGATACTAAAGGATTTTTTTTCAAGGATAATTTTCACGTACAATTGAAATTTATTAGAAAGGAAGACAGGCCTTCAAAAAAGCAGAGAAAAAAATCTTAACATTTCTTAGTCATTAATAAAATATATTCCATCTGTCAAACAGAGGTAAATTCAGTACAGTCTAATAGGTTAATTGCTTTTAGTGGATTCTAAATACATTTTCATACACATAAACTAGTAAGTAAGACTTTTCATATGGGTTGTTACCACTCTATACAGGCAAATTTTATTACCTAGGTGTGAATTGATCAGATTATTTCTGAAATCTCACAGATGTTCATACCACTGATTAAGTACAGTAAGAGGATAAAATACCTGTTAATTAAATAACTGATGATGTGATTACATATCTGGTTTGTTTTAACCAGCTTAAATTGTCCTTTCATACTCATTCACACACTGTGGCGCTATTTTTGCAATATTAGCATAATAATTTCTGTAGTCTTTTAGTAAATTGAACTAAAGAATGCTTCTGTAAACTCTTCAGATTAAGAAAAAACCCAAAAACAAAAAAGAACAAACCACACAATCAAAACACAAATGAAAAAACTACAAAAAACAAAACCAAATCCCAAAATCCCAGCTTATGAGTTCTCTGTGCAACCAGGTACCATGCAGATACAAACTAGCAACATGGAGGAGGAAGTATGGAAGTGGGAAAAAAAGGTCTGAATGTTTTCGCTGTATCCACCATTCTCCAGTGTCCTGTCTTTCTTTCCTGGCTTGAAATATTGTCTTCAAGAAGTGTGAAACCCCACTGTTAATTTCTAAGACATTCTCAGAAATCCTAATGTATGCAAACTTTCAACCCAGCAGGCTTTTGCATGAAACACAGATCTAGGTCCAAGTCACTATGTTTCTGAAGTATCTGATTTTTTTAACATTAAATATCATTTTGAATGGGCATATGGAGCCTGAAGAGTAAATCTTTTAATCACAAAACAAAACAGCATGGTTTGCTTATTAAGACCCACAGCTCTTAAATTATGAGTGCTACTGAACAGAAGGTAAATTTGAAGATAAATTGCATCATCTTCTTGACCATCAAAAATTCCAATACATAACCAGATTAAAGAAAATTATCCCATTCTGAATATTGCAGCATGCTTTTAAGTTTATGTAATAAATTAAAAGAAAACAAAATGTAACAGGGATAGAAATACTATTCTCATGGAGCATATACAGGCCACAAACCAAAAATTTTAATAAAATGTTTCTATAATTCTTTAATTATTACACTTAAAATATACTCTAAAAAATACAAAAAGAATGCAATTTATCGTTTTACTGCCTAGATACTTCCCTGTCTTGCTTATGTAAGGTTGGTGTAACGAATGCAAAATATATTCTTTATTCTTCTAATAGTGTCATTTTCTTTTGTAAAAGAAATGAATATCCAAAAATTATTATTTATAGTTAAGAAATTTTACCTGGAGCAGTTTATACAATCTACAATCCCACCAAAGGATTTATCATCATTTTCAAAGAAATACTGAGTTTGCTCAGTGATACAGCTTGTTTTAGGCAGGGCAGCACTGAAATCATCATCTTCCATGTCAGCTGATGAAAATAAAAAAATAAATAAATAAACAATGACATTTTTTAAGTCACAGGTGCAATGGGGAGACCCAACTATGGCAGGACTTACCTGCTTCAAGGAAACGTGGAAAAGTCAAGCTCAAAAACAGCTGCTGTAAGATAGACCTGAACACAGAAAGACAAGATACATCTGTATGTTAAAGACTCCGTCTTCTTGGTATTTTAACAGATGCTTAAAAACTCCTGAAATAAGATCTATTAACAATGACATTATCATGGCTTATTATCCTTTTGCCAGTTATTAAAGCTGTGTTACTTTAAGCCTTACAGTTTTGACTCTGGTTTTCTTTTCACACTTTCTCCCACGTCTTCTTTCACACTCATATTTTATTCTGCTAGCATTTGTGCCCATAATTCACATAATGGAAATGTTGTCATGCCATCCATGTCCTCCTCTTACACCTCTGTGGGAAATGGAAGAGGCACGTTGGCATTCCTCTGACACTTAAACCAGCCGGAACTCCTTTTGAGCATACTTGGGGAAAATGCTTCTGAATTAGATACTTTACACTGATTAAAGTTCATTAAATTACTCAGAAGGAGACAAACACTGGAATATTGCAAGTGTATTATAAACATCATTACTGTAGCAGCTGGCTTTTAAAATCATCCCTATTCCTGCTCTCGAGGTACGGAATATGTTTTTTCTCCTAGATGCTACTAAAATGCTTAGGCTTAGAGAGCTCCATTTCTTTCAAATTATTTTTCTTCACTCATGATCATATTTTCCCTATTTTCTTTACTTGAAGCAAGTACCAGCTTGCCACATACATGGCCCTTTCTCCTCTACCAACTTGTTAAAACAGCAGTTGCACCAGTTACATTCCTTGACTCATTGCGTCTGCTTAAACCTTCCCAAGCTGTATTTCCCTGTCATCACATTTTAGGTTTGCTTCTACCTGATGTCTCCTCATCTCATTCTGTTCTAATGTCTACCCTGCAGAGAGAAGGGACTGTATAACTTTACTCAACCTCAAAGATTCTTTCCTTTTCTCCTTATCCAGTGTGATCCATGTGTAAAGAAACCGAATCTGCCTGTCACCTTTCCAGCGGAGGCATTGCCTGAGGGAGCTCTGGATTCACATCCACAGCTTTGCGCCTCCAATCATCAGACAGTACACTGACCATCATGGATGAGAAGAGACCCGATGCCATGCAAGTGATGCAATTTGCTGACAGAAAATAGTAATCCTTCACAAAGGCTTATCACAGAATTTACTGGGTACTGACTGAAAAGGGCAGCCTGGGAAAACTTAAACCTTCTGAGTTAAAAAAGCATGAAGGAGAAATGACACATACTCTCTGAACTAAATGCTGATGGATCCCACAGAAATTTTGAAGATTATCACTCACACCTTTATCCCACATTGTTGCTTGAAACACTATAGTTTTCTTTAACAACCTGCTTTCTCCTATTTCCCTGCATTTGCTTTTGCCAGGTGCCTCACCGAGTCCATTTTTGGTCAGCTTTTTTCACTCTGCTCGCTTAATGGCCTTCTCTGCCTGCTTCTGATCTAGATTCCATTAAAAACATGTCCATAGAAAGTACTTTCATGCGGTGCTTTCAAGTTAAACATCATACAAAATAAACCTTAGGTCTAAATTGAGTCCAGACCACTGAGTCTGATTTGAAAACTGATAAACAAAAGTCTCTCTGCTTGAGAAGAGCTCAAGTTTCTCTTCTGGATTATTGCCCATCGCCAGTTTTTGAGGTCTGCTGTTTTCCAAGAAAACTGAGATTTTTGCTGTTGCTCTTAACCAAATGTAACCAGCAATAAAAACCAATATACAATTTTCATAGTGCTATCTGTGAGAACATTACTGTGTTTGTTCATCTGCTATATACTTTAACTCATAAAGTAGGTAATTTATTCCATCTTGATAATTTGACAAAAAAAGTAAGCATCATTACTTTAGAAAAGGGAACAGTCTCCAAGGGGGCAATTCACACCAATGCAAAAGTATCACATCAGTCCCAATTACTTATCCCAATGTGGTGCTGAAGAAGCAGCTGACAGAGGTGTCTATCTACGTGGCTCTCAAATAGGTAAAGTTATTTCTTGGCTATTATTAATAATGCCATATTATTAATGGTAATAACCAAGCCAAAATTGATAAAGTGAAAGATAAACCTAAGTAGCGGTGCAACCCTGCCTCTCTCAAGGTCAATCCCAAAACTCCACAGCAGTCCAAATATAAAAAACTTTTCCCCTCAGCTACAGAAAACGCTAGGACAATGACTATAGAATTATCCCACATGCTTTATATGTATTTGCTTCCTTGAAATAGTTCAGTGGTGCTTTTTAATTCCATTTCAAAGAACGAACAAATAATTATCATGAAAACTTTTAACTGAACTGTGCCGCCAGATAACATACTGGTTATCCTGCAGTCTAAGCAAGACTTCTATACATTTTGTAGTACAGAAGGTTCATTGCCCACAAATTAGCGGGTCTCATTGACAGAGCTTTAAACAAGACCTACAGGGCTTCTACTCCAGAAAATGAAGGCCAAAGAAACTGTACCTCCCCCCCAACAAATGAGCAAGAACGGCAAACTGGTAACAATGAGTGAGGAGAAGGCTGAGGCACTCAACAACTCTTTTGCCTCAGTCTCCACTGGCAACCTCTCTTACTGCACCTCCCAAGTGGATGGACCATAAGGTGGGGACTGGAGGAGCAAAGTCCTTCCCACTGTAAGGGAAGATCAGGTTCATGACCACCTGGGGAACCTGAATATACATGTCTATGGGACCTGACACAATGCATCCCAGAATCTCAAGGGAACTGGCTGATGTAGTTGCCAAGCCATGATACTTGAAAAGTCACAGCAGTCAGGTGAAATCCCTGGTGACTGGAAAAAGGCAAAAAATTGCACCCATTTTTAAAAAGGGTAGAAAGGAGGACCCTGGGCTACTGACCTGTCAGCCTAACCTTTGTGCCTGAGAAGATCATGGAACAGATTCGCCTAGAAGCTACGGTAAGGCACACAGAGGACAGGGAGGTGACGATACAACTAGAATGCCTTCACCAAGGGCAAGTCCTGCCTGAACAACGTAGTGCCCCTCTCTGGTGGAGTGAAGAGCTATGGATGTCACTTGTCTGGACTTTGAAGGGCCTCTGATTTGGTGCCCCACAACATCCTTCTCTCTAAATCAGAGAGATATGAATTTGATGGGTGGACTGTTCGGTGGATAAGGAATTGGCTGGATGGTTGCATCCAGAGGGTAGCGGTCAATGGTTTAATGTCCAGATGCAGACTGGGGACAAGTAGTGTCCCTCAGGGAACCGTACTGGGACCAGTACTCTTCACCAATGACATAGTGGGATTGAGTGCACCGTCAGCACGTTTGCAGATGACACTGAGATGAGTGGTGCGGTTGACACAACCGAGGGATGGGATGCCATTCAGAAGGACCTGGACAAGCTGAAGAAGTGGACCTGTGTAAACCTCATGTGAACCTCACGGATTTCAACAAGGCCAAGTGCAAGGTTATGCACCTGGTTGTGCAACTCCACATATCATTACAGGCTGGCACATGAAGGGATTGAGAGCAGCCCTGCGAAGAAGGACTTGAGAGTACTGGTGGATGAAAATTTGGAAATGAGTTGGCAATGTGTACTTGCAGCCCAGAAAACCAACCATGTCCTGGGCTGCATCAAAAGAAGCGGGGCCAGAAGTTTGAGGGAGGTGATTCTGCCCCTCTGCTCTGCTCTTGTGCAACTCCACCTGGAGTACCACCGTCCAGTTCTGGAGCCCTCAGCACAGGAAAGACATGGACTTGTTGGAGCAGGTCCAGAGGATGACGACAAAAATGATCAGAGGGATGGAACATCTCTCCTATAAGAGAAGTCTGAGAGAATTGGGGTTGTTCAGCCCAGAGCAGTCTCCAGGGAGACTTATTGTGGCCTTTCAGTACTTACAATGTGCTTATAAGAAAGATGAGGACAGACTTTTTCACAGGGCCTGTTGCAATAGGACATAGGGTAATGGTTTTAAATTAAAAGAGGGTAGATTCAGACTAGATATGAGGAAGACATTTTTTACAATGAAGGTGGTGAGACACTGGAATAGGTTGCCCAGAGAGGTGGTAGATGCCTTATCACTGGAAACACTCAAGACCAGGTTGGACAGAGCTCTGAGCAACCTGATCTAGTTGAAGATGCCCCTGTTCATTGCAGAGGTGGTTGGACTAGATGACCTTTTAAGGTCCATTTCAACTCAAATTATTCTGATTTGTGTGGTTTTGTAAAATGATTCATTGAAAAGCAAACACTGATTTTCTTACGGCTTCTTGCTAGAAAAAGGGAAAGACAATATTTTGAAACAGGGAGCCAAGTGATCAATAATTCTAAAAGTAATAATTTAACCTGAACCTTCACACTTGTCAATCAGGCTTAGACTATTAATTCCAACTCTGTTTCCTGAAGCTGATTTTGTAGAGTCAGAACACACAACCACAAAACCTAGCAAGAGTAGTTTCAAATTCAACTGTTGACAGAACACAGAATTTTTCCAAGGAGTTTGGAGACATAGTTAAAAATTTTCACCATAACAAACAGCAGAAACAAAAGGTTCACAGCAGTTCTACAGAGGGAAGAAAAAGACTAAGACAGTTTCAACCCATCAAATAATTGTAGTTTGGACATACAGAATTCCTACATACTTGTACTTACCAGGCAGCTGCTGAAGCCCACCATCCTAGATGCAAAATATCTGTTATCGTAGGCTGGGGGAAAAAAAAACAAAAACAAACAACAACAACAACAGAGATTATGCTATTTGTATAAACACATGCAGACTTTTATGGGGATATCTGTCACCACACAAGGCTCTACTGACCACATAAGCAGAACGAAGTCCAGCTCCTTGCTTTGGTTCTTCTTCGGGATCGCAGACTGATTGATAGTCATACGATTTGTTAAAGGCATACAGGGACATGTTAATCAGGTTTCGCATCAGGCCAGGATCAATCTCACCAAAGAATCTTCCAATCTGATGAGGGAGAATATACAGAGATAAGTTAAAGTATTTCCAAGTATTTTTCTCATAAAAAAGTGAACAGTTCTGATTCACTCCCCCCCCCCCCCAATTCATCCAGTTGTGCTACTCATGTTTTTATTTCTTTCTTTGACTACTTCTCTCCAAAAAGCTTGGTTGGAGAGCTCAGTTAGACAGTAATTTTAAATGCATTATTAGTGAGACCACCCTGCTTGGGGAAGAGCAAGAGGAATATGAGAAAGAAGGTGTGCAGATACCATACTACCTGCCCTCACCATCACAGCTACATTGGCAGCCTACTAGACCAAAGGCAGAGCACAAAGAATGCAACTTGCTAGAAGTATGGCATCTTGAACCATAAACAAGGCTGTGAAAAAGACTAACAAAATAACTGGAATTTCTGAAACAGCAAAACTTTTATGATTCAGAAATGTTATTCTTAGGGTAAGCTGAAAGTGAAATGCTGGCTTTTTTCTCTTAAAACTTCTTCCTATTGTTTTCTATGTGCTGTCCTTAAAAATATACATACCTGTTGTGTATATTCATCCCGATTTGACATCAAAAGAAATCCACCATCATCAAGGATAACACAGTCCACATGCTATTGTAAGAAAGTGAAATATTTTTGCAGTAAGGATTTGTCAAGAGAACTGTAAGAAACTATTTTTTATTCAGCACTTTGGAAGCATCTTCAAATCTATGTGGCTCATGCTAAATCACGACCCCATAGTCAAGGACCAACATTAAGTTATAACAAGTAACATCAGTGTTATATCAGTGTTTCTATCAGTGTTATAAAAGTCTGTACAGATCTAAGACTTCCTTGTGGCTTAATTATTAAAAGTTGCTTTGTAAATTCTTATTTGCGTAATACTTTTTTAGGTCTAAGAGTGCTATATCCTTATTAAATCTGATTATAACTTAATCTCAACTCATAATAAGGGACTACAACTTCACATGTGCTTCAGCCATGCTTAAAGTCCTTTTCCATTTGCACCTTTCAGTGGTAAGAATTTTAAGGACAGACTCTCAGCTGGCTAGTCATGATTATTTTCACTTGTCAAGGATTGCAGTGGGTTTCTTCCAGGTGTCAGGTGCAGGAATGGAAAGCCCACTGGTTCCCTATACTTCGCACTTTGTGAAAGATCCTTGCAGTCAGAGGTTGGAGAAACAGCAATGAGACCAAACAGAGAACCTCCCAGAGTACCATTTTTGCTGTAAGTCTTGCATTTAATGATCTTCACACTCCACAGAAGAATTTACAGAAGACCTGAGCAGAGAAAGCTTTGAAGCAGGTGGCAGAACCTGATACTGTGATAGCCCCTGAAGCTATGCTCTCCTGAATGCTAGCAGAGCTATGGGATTCACAAATCCTGAATGGTCTGAAAGCAGAGGAGAGGAGGATGACTAATGACTGTTGAAGGGCACATTATGTACTCTGATGCTTTTCAGTTTGCATTTACCCTTCTCTAAGATACTTCTAGTGTTCATTTTCTCCAGTTCTTTATTTTTAATACATTCCCTTGCCTCAGGATTGGGTTCTTGCTTTGAAAATTACCATTATATTTTTCTCACATTTTCTTCACATCATTCTTTATTGCTTTTACTTTATTTTAATTCATCCCTCTAGTTCTTGTAACCTCATTGCAATGATTCTTGCAACAACCACTTCATCTGACTTTTATAACCTCTTTCACCCCCTCCCCTCCTAATCTTAACCTTTTTCAAGACACAAATAACTAAGTACTGTTTTCTGTAAAATTAATCCTTAAATAATAATGATAGAAATGTTGTCTTAGATAAATCCTGAGAGAATCAGTGAATTTTTGTAATTTGCCATATATTCATAAACTGAATATATTCTTACCATACTGTTTCTCTCACAGCCACAGATTTCACTGTTGCACTAAAAAAGAGAAGTACAGTAATCTTCACAAAAATGTTTCAGAAGAAACTGCATTTTACAGTTATATTAATCAATCAAGACAAGAACAAGTGATATGATTTTCAATACCACTAGATCAATTTAAATTAATTTTGACTGTGTGTCATTTATCACACATATCCGTGTGAACAACCCATATTCAGTAATTATCAACAGCACAATCTCTACTGTCTTTCACAAAGTCCCTCATACATCTCCCTTTTAAAGTATACTCAATATATTAGAAATAAAGTTTGGAGGACTTGTCAGATGTCAGTGTTGTGAGTATAAAGCAAAAGAGAAAGAACATGTACATTTCCATGTGTTTGAGGTATGGAAAGAAAGACTAGAAAATATGCTGCAAAGTATCTTTTTCGACCATGAAATTTTTGCCAGTATCAAAGCATGTGATAAAGGAAGCCCACCATCTCCAGTAAGCTTTTATGGCTTTGACTACTAATTTTTTTTTTCTCTTTTTCTTGCATTAAGTATATACATACACATGTAACTGTCCCCTTGCATCATATCCCGAGCAAAACAACTACCAGATAATGCTGCAGTCATCTCAAATTAATTCTGAGATATTCCTTTCTTTCTTCTTTTTCAGTTATGTATTTTTGCCCTTAACTGTTCTGACATTTAGGCAATGCATTTGCCTACCCGTTGAACTACAGCTCTAATACCTACAACGGCCAGACACTGTTATCAATTCCCTTAATATACAACTAACCAAGCAATGTTGCATCACACAATTGTTCCGTAATTGCCCTTATTTTGTGCCTCTCCTTTCCCAGTGTTCCATTAATTACTTATTTTTTCCTTCCGTTTAGCCTTTCCCCCTTCCCATTTTCACCTAAGTTTTAGATATAAGGAATGAAAGGATTAAGCACCTATTTCATTAAGTTCTGCTAAAATGCTGTGATGTTGGTTGCGATATAAATCCTTACTGTTGACTGCTTACCTATCTTTCATATTAAATAAATATAGACTCAGCAAATCTTTTGCAGATCTTATTCACTGCTACAGCATAATCTTATTAGGGAGTCTATTGGCTGGAATATGCCATTTTTCTTTGTCTTTACCCATGTTCTATAATTATGAAAGCAAGACACGTACAAAATACAGCCTATTTCAACATAGATTTATTTTGTGCATTTGGATGATTTAAATACCACAACTACTTGGCAACTATGCATCAGTGTGACTCCGGCACAAAGAGCTATTAGACCTATTTGTATCTGAAGCTTTGAGAAATGCAAATAAAGTTCAAAAAAAGACTCGGTCAATTGCTTACCAGGCTCTTGATTGTGGTTTTTGTGAAATTTTCCATCCAGCTGGTTGCGTCAATTTTTATCCCAACAACTAACAAGAAATACATGAAAGTCTTTTTTAGTAAAATGAAAAAAAAAAAAAAGAAAAAGAAAAAAGGTAACTGTAGAATCCTCAAAAAAAAAAAAAAAAAAAAAAAAGGGTGTGTTTTATAATAACATCTAAATTATTAAACTGGAAAAGGAGAAAATATGATTTTTGCTCTGTTGTCTGACCACCAATATCCTTCATGAGACTAATAAATTAAGCACTCTTACTCAAACACAACCAGATCTTTGGCTTGATTTCCACCAGAAAGATTAAAACAGTCTCAGAGAAAAGAATGTTATATAAAGTGAAGTTCCTTTGAAATCTCAATTAAATTTCTAATTCACTGTTGAGCAACAACCAAGTAACTACTGTATTTAGAGTTTCAGCACCACTCTGTCTTACCTGCTGGTTTCAGAAGCTTCCCATTAATTGTTATTTCCACAGCCTTGCTTACCATAATACCTGTTTCATAGCTATTGGCACCACTTTCTGTGAGTATAGAAAGGGGGGAAAAAGTTAGGGTGTAATAAAAGCCTCTTCCTCTGAAACTGAAATTAATGATTATTCAAATACCCAGCATGATTAAAAAAAAATATCCTTTTTCAAAAGCACTGATCCAGCTGTACTATGCATTTATCATCTGTAATAGCTCAGATCACAAACATCTGGATGACTAAAAGGAATAGTTTTGTTTACTTTTCTCCATTCATGTTTTGTACATGGTTTCACTGCTTCAAAAAGTTACTGTAGCCTTTTTTTCCCCTGCAAAAAGAGCCATGAATAGCTTAACACATGTGAGCAGCTCTGTTAAAACCAGGATCAGAGCCAAAGATTTTATCCTTCTGTCGTCTGTGTATTTTTCAATGCAGGGTATACTGACACCACTCACTAACCAACAATTACTTCTCTGACGAACTTCAGCCTGTTTTCAACACCGCTCAGTATGAAAAAGCAAGTTAAAAGTACATTCCCTGGAGCTCTTTGAGGAACAACAAAGGCTTCAGGGAATTTAGTTAATAACCTTCCTAATATTTTATTGAGAAAAGATGCAGTAAGTAAGTATGACATAAGAGCAATAAAAGATCCCATATGTTTAAGAAGGAGTATGTCATTTGTCGTAGCATCTGCTTTTAAATGAGCTTGGCAAGGTTAATGCTGCTCACATTAGTAACAAGCACTTACTATTGTGCATATATAGGTTTTAAATATCAGAGTATTCCAGGCAAGCTGGTTTTGGTGAATAACCGCAACTTGAAATCAAATTCAGAAGGAAAGTTTAAATTAAGCAGTGGTGCAGTGGACAGAGTTGTGGTCTCTGGGTCCTTATACCTGCTCCCCCAAGTTAGGTTTGGTGCTGAGGAACTATATAGAACTCAGCTCAAATAAGGTTTTTTTTAGTAGTGTTATTGTCCCTGAGTGCATTTTTCTTTCACTTCCTTTTAAAACAATTCTGCCAACACATGTCTGTAAAACACTGTTTCAGTATAATAAATGAACACCAGTACTCTGCATGTTTTCAGCTTTGTTAATTCTGAGTGTACACGGCCACCCGAGTCAATGACAAATTATGATGCCCCTTGTTTAGTGCCCTCCTAGCTACCTTTTCCTTAATAATGGATGATGTCCCAAGATATTTTTCCTTATGAAGTGTCCCACTTGCATCCTTTGTCAGTGACCTCAACTGCTATGGGAAACTTCCACAACTACACTTACATTGGACTAGCCAGCTCTGACATTTCTAAACAGCGATGACTTACTGTTGTAGTACGGAGCTGTGAAAATATAGTTGTCATTATCTAAACTCCGTTTATAGAAGCTGACTTCATAGGTTTCAGCATTTTCCAACCAATCTTCTCCTGCCCTAATCACAAAAAAATAGAGATCAAAAGAAAGACAGAATCTCATTAAAGTTCTGCTGCAGGTTTTTTCATTGCTTTTTGTTTTGTAGTTGGTTTTTTCCTTCCCATGTTTCACAGTTGTAAATGTGGGATTCATTCATATAGTCCTCAGACTTTGTCAGCTTTCACTGGTTAACTGCCAGGTATAATTAGAATTAAAAAAAAAAAAAGAAAAAAAAAAGAAAAAAAGAATTCTTGGACCAACACAGATCTTGTCCCATAATTTTTAGATATATTGAGACAAATATAAATGCAACACTACTCACAACAAAATATAAACAAAACTAATAGAACATGCTCTCTCTTGAGAAATCACCCCAAAATATTTTTAATAATTAATAACACCAAAACAGAAAAGAAACAGAGTAAAATTCATTGCTTTTTTTCCCTTTTTGGAGAAACACAGAATAACCTAAGAAAATAGATAAATTTGCCATTTACCAGTATATCTGTACTGGTGTCCTCATTATCCCCGGTCACTGATGTGGGCATCGAGTTCATTACACAACCATTTTCACATTCCTTTTTTGCCCTTTGGTAAAATACATTTTTCTCTCTTGAGGTCCCTGGACCATTTGGTCTGCTCTTATTAGTCTAAAAAAAAAATTGCCTACGGCTTTACAGTATTTGCAGCCTTCCAGCCTGCCAAATAAATGAGTGCTTAGGACTAATTAGGGATTAGCATGGCCCCACTACTGCTGCAAGGGCACTGGTTTTACTGCTGCTTTACAGTGATTTGAAACTTGGATTACAAGGACCTGTTATGGAAATAATATTACAGATCAGTTTCAAGCAGTGACACAGGTAAAATCAAAGAAAAACAAGACTTCCCATTCATTTCATAGTTATCAGTACAGATGATTTTCATTCAATAAATCCAATATTTAACATTCCACCCTTTCAAGTTTCAAAACTGCCATAGTATACTACTTTATAATAAATATTACCTTTTGGGGAACACTCTAGTAATTCCACCATCTGTAACAACAAATTGCGCAACAACTCCATCACTGTAAACAAAAATAAGATTTAAAATGAAAACTGGCTGAAATCCTTACAAGTTTCTACATCAAGGGTCGCCATTTAACTGCATAACTGTGAACTAAATATCTATCTTGTGTAAATGTTAACTGTGTATCTAGATATGCACACATGTATTTTATTATCAAACTTTGAAATGAATCAAAAAATCAGTCAATAAAAAGAATACTTACAGAGACAATTTACTCCAGTAACGTTGGGCAAGTTCATTTGTAAATCCTGCATCCAGCAAAACTCTAATAACCATATCAGTATTACCTATCGAAAGAGTTAAGACAATCATCTGAAACCATATGACATGGAGTTTCATTAAATGGCTAAAATTTAATTCTTACTTTTCAAGATGCTACGGTCACAAAAATCAGGCTATTTCTATTAGACATACTGTCTACTTCAAATAACATTAAGTATGTGATGTTAAAAAGATTGCTGTCACATTGTCGACTTCATTTAAACTTTTCCTTCAGTGTATCCTAAGAAACTATCATTGTGTTATAGGAATAAGCAAGGTGATAAGGGCACAGGTCCCAGCTTTGCAAAGCTCCTATGTTGAATTTGAAATTAACCTACTTTTAAAGCATGTTTTCATTCAAATGCTTTTTATCTCAAGTTATGCAATGAAACACTAAATTCTTTGTTATACTTACTCTTACATGCTACAAATTTTAAGTCAAAGCCTCTCAAAAAACCCTGTCTGCCATCTGAAAATGGGTACAAGGAAATAAACTGATTTTGAATTAGTAGCTTAGATGG
Organism: Falco naumanni; assembly: GCF_017639655.2. Taxonomy (NCBI): domain Eukaryota; kingdom Metazoa; phylum Chordata; class Aves; order Falconiformes; family Falconidae; genus Falco; species Falco naumanni. The sequence continues at coordinate 73,620,796 of NC_054058.1, read as the reverse complement.
ATATGCCATTTTAAAAATATCTTTGAAAAGATGGTTCAGTGCTTCCCAAGCATCTTTTTCAGTAGCATTTTGCAGGAGAAACTTCTATGAATAGTAAACAGAAGTAAGCACACACTTTAATACAGGTTTTGACACTATAGAAAATAAAGCAGGGCTAAATTTGAGCTGAATAATGTAAAGGGCTCTTGGTCTTCAATGTCACACAGTAAATCGGCGGTAAATCAGTTGTTCCATGACTAGAACCTGCACCTCTGAATTTTGCCAAACCCCAGCTGCTCAGCCTTGATGAGGAGGCTGAGAACTCCTGGGGAAAAATAAAGATAAAAACCCAACTTTTCTTCAGTTGTTCAATAGAAAGCCATGACATGCCCTGTGCTTCACCCTAAGTTTCAGATTCCAGAAGACTGATATTGACCTTTTTTTAAAAAAATGCCCTAATTTAATCTGTTTTCACAAAACAGATCAGTAAGGACATGGATTTGGGTTTTGAAAAGCTTCATAAGCTTTAGCTAAAAGGCTTTTTCATAAAATCCACTGAAACCTGGATGTGTGAGAACACTATGCGCAAAGCTAGCAGCTCTGATTTACCAGCAGGAAGCACTGTCTCATATCACCTTAATACATTAATTTAATTCTCTTCAGATATATTTACATAGCTTAGCTAGGTAAATTTGTAAAACTGCATTGAATGTCACAGACTCACCTTCCCTATTCACAAGCACAATGTCATAATGCAGTATGCAATATAAATTAGGGTACTGCTTTAAAAATATTTCTTCAGCTGGAAGTAATGACAAACCTCGACTAACTGACATGAGGATGAAATTTGGAGGGCCTTGTTGCCTCCACATTTTCCTAGAAATTAAACTGATATTCTACCTGAATATAAGCATCAAAATATGTCTCTCTCAGAGTGGTATTTATCTCTGCTGACACCGACTCCTTATATTTTACTGGATGCATTTTTTTGTTTAGGACTCCCTTGCACTGCAGGCACCGCCCCAAAGTGGGACTTGCTTACTTACCTAAAGCAGATGTTGAAGACAAGTCGGGTGAATTTCCCCTACTGTCCCCTTAATAACAACAGCAGTAGCTGTTGCACTTTCTGGCTAACTTCCATCAGGTTGAGTTGGATGGGGTGAGTCAAAATATAACAGACATTACACTTATAGTATATAGATTATTTCAGTTTGAGGATTTGACTAGTTATTCCTTTAGGAAAGCATTTTTAGCAGATAGAATTTCTATAGCCAGTGTTTCTTTTAGTCAATGCTGTCTATTTATTCTGGAGACTATTTTTCAAGTAACTTAGTTATTAGAAAAAAGAAGAAGAAAAAGTGAATTTTGTTGTGGATTCCAAAGTGAAATATAGTGATAATTTGATAATATTTTGGTGTACTTACTTGCTAAGCCCTAGTGTATACTGCAATATCACTAAATGTGTCCTCAATATTTGCTTACAGAACTAGTGAATATAAACCTAGATTTCTCAAATTTTAACTGGTTTAATTATTTGAGGCGAGTGCTTTCATTTCCAAGATTGAGTCAAGGGACTCAAGTAAAATTTCAGTCAGTCAGCAAAGTGTCAGTGAATAAGATCATCCTGTTAAAAACAACAAACACACCCCCACCCCCACCCCCAGTAGCCTTTTGTGAGATCTCCTAAGTGGACATTCCTTCAGTTACATAGTCTAGCAGAAAGATTTTTACTGAACTGATCAGTGTTCTCTGACAGCAAAATGTTTAAAAGACTCAGGGAATGTAAGGCAAAAAAAAAGTTTATTCCAACTGTTTATGAATTATTAACAATGCTAAACAGACTTGTACAGATAAACAAATCTATACATTGAATTTTTCATGAGAACAAGACTTTAACATGATACTGATGGTTTGTTCAAAAGCATAACTCCTTATTTATTCTAAATGGAGTTTAAGGCCCAATTTCAAAACGTGAATACCTTCCCAAAGCCCACTGCGCACCCCTGCAGCAGTTACATGAATCTGGGATCTTAAAAAACTCAAGCTCAAGCAAGATCTCTTTAACCAAATTGTGAACCAGCAATAGAACCTCCTTACCCTCTATGCTGGTTATTGGTTATTTAGGTGGTTGTGCTCCTTTTCTTTACTTCTTTGGGTTATATAAACTGACAAGAAAGAAGACTGAAGATTTCATTACAAGATTTTGCAGTCTATTTGAGAGTTACTTTGGCTGATATCCTTAAGAGAATGAACTATGTATTTAAATTACTTGGGAGTGTATTAACATGAACAGGTAGTTATTTGCTGCTAGAACAGAGTGCTGAGAGGAATGTAGAAAACCCTGGCTGCAGTGTCCTGCGAACTTCCTCAAATAAACCCAGAAAACTGCAAACTACTTTTACATTCTCTACCTTGGGTAGAAAATTCCAACACTACATGTATTTCTACTAAAAAATAATCAGTGAAGATAAAAACCAAACTCACATGATTTGGCCATGAAAGCTGCCATTTTTTGCTAATTCTCATTTATAAGTATTTTCCTAAGGAAAAAAAATCAGTGAATTGAGAATAATACTTACATGATGGACTGCTTGGAGTATTTCTGTCAATAAATTCATTGAAATTTAATAGAAATTCAGTGTTGTTTTCTGATTTTTTTACATCATTACAGTATTCTCTGAAAAACAACAAAACATCAGTCTTCTCAGATGTTTCCTTTGCTACTAAAGCAGATAAATATGGCTCAGCAGTTATGAAGTCCAAAGAGGATTGTGCAACTACAATGAGGTGAATGCCACTGCTATATCCATTGACTACCATAGTCAATATTGAATGCTGACCGTATCAAATATTTCAGGCATCTACAGGAAATAAAGTGTCTGCCTAAATCTGAATTACAAGACAACTCCATATATGAGGTAAGGCATAGATTCCCAGAAAAAATGTAGACGAAAGAAGCTGGGTTAATTAACATTGATAATATACAGCTGTGGGCTGGCTTCAGGGGCGGTGGCTTGGCTGATAATGTGCAGCCATGGCTGGTTGCTGCTAAGTAGTTAAATAGCTCTAAGGGGTATGGAAGAGGAGCAGCCAATAGAGAGAGATCTGGAAAGGGAGGAAAGAGAGTGTACCAGGGCTGAGAAGGGTCAAGGAGAGAAGCAAAAAGCAGTGTGGGACTGGCCTGAAGCGTATGAAGAAACAGCACGAACAGTAGATAGACCTTTGAGACCTTGCAGGGGATTGATGACTGTACTGGGACAAGACATGCTAACTACTTATTGACGTTAACTTGGTATGTGATGGTGAAAGACCTTGTTGCAGCTGGCTAGTCTTGGGAGTGCTGTGACAAAAAAAGCACTCAGGGCTAGTGTAGGCTGTGAAATTAGGAGATCATAGTCTGTAAACTAAACAAGAAGATGCCCAGTAAATTTAGATGGCTCCTGGGTTAAACTGTACTAAAAAGTATGTGAGCTGCTGATTAAAACATAGTCACATCATGCTCAACTAAGGCCAGATTTATGGGATGAGGTCCTATCCTCTGAGAAGTCTTAAAGGCAATTTTGATAGGGTACATAGCAGATAAGCATAGAAACACTCTTTTGACATACGCAGAACAGATAAACAGTAGACTACTGTCCTTTACATAATGTAATAAAATAAAGCAATATATCATTGGGTAATTCACTGAATGCAAGCAAGCATAATGAAAGTCACTGGGCATCTTGAAGGCAAATATTAGGTGGTGAGTGGCATTAAACAACTTTAATTAAAATGTAGAGCATATTCAGCAGTAAAGCAGGGAGCTCTCTTTTTAAATGAGCTTTTTATATTAAATTAATATTATGAACAAAAGAAGTCTGTTCAAGTATTTCATATCAATAAGCTATCTTATTACCCTTTACCGTGATCCTGAAAGACTACATGCAGAATTTGCCTTATTGTACCAACACTCACGTTTAAACCAAGTTCCATATAAAACAGGCTTTGCTCATGTAGAATAGCATAACAACTAAGGACTTGCTGGAAACTGCTACTTGGTACCATTGATTATCAATAACATCAGCCCTTCAGGAAAAATTAAATTATACAGTTAAGCTGAGAATACATTTGAAGATAGAAGACTGGTTTACATACCAATCAATTTATTCAGTGAAATCAATCTATTCATTGAAATTTAAAAGGATATTTATATGATAAATAAGAAATTAAACACTTCTTAATTGACATCGATGGTACAGTATTTCCTTTATCATAACTACCTTTTCAAGGAACTTAATTTTTAAGAACTATTTATCATACCATGTTTCCCTTGCAAATCTACATTTACAAGGGCAACAAGGACATCACACTTTCACATGAAAAAACAGGGAACTAATGAACTTACTTGGTCAATTTTCAATGACTCAATCTTTTTATGTTCATTGATTCAAAAATTAATTAATTCTTAAGTGACAGAGAGCTTTGAAACACTATCTTGAAGTTTGGAAGTATCTCGAGGTAAGTATTATGGTACCTATTTCACAAATGACAAGCTAAAGTACAAAGTTGTAAAACCTTAAAAGTCACAACCACAAGAAATGAACAGACGTGTATAAGATTTCCATTAAAACATCAATATCAGATTTTAGAGCTCTCCTTGATTAATATAAATAGGAATTAGAGCCTGAAGATGTTATATACACTCCAACAAGAAACGACTGATCTTGTAAAACAAGAATTTAATAAGTAGTCTTTTACTTAATATTTTTTTCCCCAAAATGAGGCTTTATTGGTCAAGTCTGTATTTTGTAAATGTCATTAATTTGATCAAATGCCTATTTACTGCTGAAATAATATTTATTACTGGGAAATTAACCAACCTGGGTGCTATAAACGTATAGCCAGCTTCATCAAAATGATCAAGCTTCAGTGTTTCTGAATCTACAAAGATGAAGAGTAAATATCAAGTAAGTAAATTGGGCTTTTTGCCACCATTTTTCTTCTCAAAACATGTGATGAGCTTTTGCATGCATCCACGAACTTAGAAATGTTTATTTTTATACACTTTCTTACTAATATACTGTATATTTCTCAGTATAGGACAAAATTACTTGATTATTATATACAACATACTCCTGGCAACAATAATGTATTTAACAACTTAGAGAAGACATTTCATTAGCATGTCAACATGAAAACATATGAGATGTTTTCATTAGAATTACAATTCGATACAAAGAAATATTTGGGACACTGAGTTGTCAGAACATGAAGGAAAATGCTTGTAGTATTTTCTGCAATAAAGTCTAAAATATTTATCCATATAAGCATCACTGTCAACGCTACTGATAATAATGGCTTTAAAAGCTGGTATCACTGAACACTGATAAGACCAGACAAAAAAGGATTAGAGATTAGCAACATATTGAAATGTGCATGAAAACATAAAGAAACCTTCACATCTTGTTTTTGGTTTCTTTGTTTTTTTTTTTTTTTTTTCCTTTCTATTGCTATGGTACCCAATGATCATGGGGAAAATCCTGAGATGAGGAATACAGAGGAGAATATCCAGTAGGAATAGAAATATAAGTGAAAAATATCAACTGCAGTAAAACAGAAGGAAATTGAGCAACAAGAATATACTTGCCCTTTTTGATTGCCACTATCCATCAGAAAGAGAAAGCAGGGAAACAGAAAAAAACAGGGTAAAGCAAAAGGGGTCACAAACCAATATTTTATTCAAACAGACCCTTGAATAAAAATATTGTACATAGATCAAAGGTTCAATTTACATACAGCTGTAGTCTGGAAAAAAGACAAACATCTTTGAAGACCGAAGAATATGTCCTCCTCAATTATTTCTCAAGTACCTTCTATATACTGTGGCTATTTCAAGGGTCTGTTTTGCAGGTTATATTGATATGAGTGCAAAACCAGATGATCTAATCCATCAAAAGAACTATATTTACTCACTAAAACTTCAGTTTTAAACTATTTATTATTTGACAAAGTTACAAAATAAAACACTGATTATTAAAACTTGCCATATTCTACTTCATGTGCAGGAGCCCATGGTAGAGGACAGTGATTTAGTGCTAACCAAGTTTTCCCTAAACTAACAGTATCTATGCCTGTCAGAGAGATTCATAGTGCTTTTCTAACTTTCTATTTAACTGCAGATTTGTTCAAGTTTATCGTAACACTTGGATAAAGTTAAAAGGATGTGATGGGTCCTATTTTGTCTACTATCTAAATTAAAATTCAGCTACACCTAATAAACAATAAGCATTGGAATACTCACAAGTATAATTTCCAATTATCTCTCCAGAATCTGTAAATAGCTTAAAATTAGTCTAATCCAAAAATACATTACAAACATCCACTAAAAGATTGCAAAATGCAAAATAAAAGCCTAGCTGCAAGCCAAACCAAGCAGCGTTTTCACATTAATCTATTCCTATGGGCAGCAGAGGTAATTTGCTAAATATTATTCTGTAACTACTGTAAAAATAATGAAAAAATGCTTTACTATTATAGGCTATATCATGACACTTAGCTAAAAGAATGAAAAGAAACAGCATACAGACCCTTAAAATGACAGCAACAGAGGATACACAAAGCAATGATTCTATAGGCACAGAGCAAAGGGGAAGGGATTGTCAGTGGAGCTGGGGTACCTGCACATATTCTATTTTTATAGAATATTTCTTGTACCTTGGGTGTTGCAATGGGTTAGAATCATTGCTGCAGATTTGGGGTGCATCATGATAACATCAGCAAATTCCACAAAATTTATGAATTCTAAACATTGCTTTTTTAAGTGAATCTGAGACTTGGCAATACTGGACAAAACCAGGGAACCTTCATAGTACTTACATCTGGCTTGAGTTATTGGTTCTTCTATTTTGGCTTTAATATAATAAAAGCTGTATGATGGTAACACCAATGCCAAACTGCAATAGAAAAGACACAAGTAACACAATTATCTTATTTAAAGCAGTTTTCCAGTTTAAGCTTCTATGTGTTTTGAAAGCAATTAACAATTTTGGGTGTTGGATCATCATGAAACGAGATTATAGTGACATACCAGCCTCACACTTCGTAATAGGCACAAGCAGGTTCATGAAGTTCCCCTGTGTTTGTTTTCATTCATTTCATTTTATCATTTTACGCCCTTAAGCATAAATGCACATTTTAATAGATAGGCAAGGAATTTCCAAATAATTGCAAATAATAAAATACATTTTTTCTTTAACACATTTAGTATCCCTACTAATTTAGTATTTGTGTAACACAAGCCAGAGTGATCATTGCCTGCAAAAAACACCACATACTACCGCACTGATATGCCATGCATGGCATAATGACAGACTTTTTGTACTAATAAAACAACTAATGATCGGATGTTTGTTAGGACAAATCGGTGTTCATTAAGAAACATATCTGTCAATATCTGAATTCGTATTACGTTCAAGACGAAAAATATTTTCTTGAATCATGCAGTCACCACTAAAACCTTTGAACATCATTGTGTAATAACATTTTAAGATTGGCAAAGCATTTGCAATGTATTTTCTTTTCAATTATAGTTAGTTTTGTTCAAAAAATATAGGATTTCTTTCTGCAACTAAATTCAATACGTGTGTAGAGAGTTCAGTTCCAAAAAAGTTAGTAAAGGACAGGAGGTATGAGTAATCATTAAAGTGGTACCATCTCCCATATTGCATCCTTAATTTTAGCACTCTGATTTCATCACTGTAGAGCTGCAATGCTTTCTAATGGATAGCTGCAGAAATTAACATTTAAAAAGTTGTACAATTGAGTCATAAATGAGATGACCTTTAATGATACTTTTGCCACTTAAACAGAATGTAAATGAGATGCTGAATATTTAGTGATAGCCTTCTATCAATTCTCCTCTAGGGAAATCAGTAGCAGTTTACCTGTCATTAACAGTTACTGCTAGTAGAAATTGCTAATTAAAATCTATAATTTTATGTTTAATAGGTTTTCTGCAATGTGACTCCATGGATTTATTGCTGTGTCTCATGCCAGGGAGCTCAGTAAGAATTAAGAAGTTGTATAAATCAAATTTCTTTACTGGTTGCTAGATGGCATAGTCTGATAAAAAAACTTTCTTTTCTTACAGAGTAAAAAGATCGAGGCAGTTCATTATAAAAATAGGATGCTGAAGAAAAGATCCTACATTTGCATTCTCTTGCTAAAATGGATTTATTTTGTTTTATGTACGACTTAACATTTACATTCTCATTGGCTGTACACCTGTGTAGAACGTAACAGAAAATGGGAACCGGCTTGGAAGAGGACTACTGTAATTCACCACAATAAAGATACTGTTTTGGTAAAAAAAATGACTCAATATCTATACCATGTAGTTTTGAACTAGAGTAGTTTAACTTTTCTGGAACTTGGTAAACCTTAACTTGTTTTGGGTAACATCCAGTTTCTACATTCCTTCTAATGGTACAGAGCTGTATGCTTAAATGAGTTTGGAATAGTATAAACACCAACATTGTGTTCAAGGGGGGACGTGCTTTCACCCATTACTCCATTTGCTCCTGCCACCATTCACTATTTAGTTTTTACATACAAAGCAGTGTCAGTGCTAAATAGTTTAAACTTGTCACAAAAAGATACAGATTTCAGAGGTAATCAGTAGCACGGTTCCTGGCCCTAAGATCTGACATAAAGGTTAGCAAAGTCGTGATATAAGCAATGGCTGTGCCTGAAAAACATTTGCACAAAATGTGTCACATTTTTCATTTAGACCAAAATATAGCATCTTTGTTTTTAATATTAAACATATTAAGCATATTAAAACAAGAACATGGAGACAAAAATCCAAAGAAAAGATGAAAGAAGAGGAGAAAGCATATAGTTAAGAATCAAAGTATATGGTGACATCAATTAATCATAAAAAGCATTTTTTTTCCTGCATGCTGAAATACGCTAGTGATAAATCTCAACAGCTGAATGAAAGACTGAGTTTCTGGTCCTTACACAGAGCCACAATTCTGAACTGTAAAGCTGTAAAGGAACCCAGAAAATCCTAGAGGCCTGGACAAAACATGCTCTGGTCCTGACTAAGCTATTATAGAAAATGTAATGCTAAATCTATTAATCAAAATAAACAAAAAGGACATTTAACTACACAGAAGTCAGAGAACATGAATTACCTGTAATCAGTGCCATTCACAGCTGTCCATGTATATGTTCTGTTTCCTTTATCAATGTATCGCTACAAAGAAATATGGTTAAAAAATAAATTAACAACTCTGGAGCTTCAACAAGCATGACCTTGTCTTGAGAAATACAGTGTAAAATCAAATACAAATCTGTTGAAATTCTATTTATTGTTTTGCTAAAAGCATGAGTTGAGCTGCAACTCCTTTTCTTAAACATTTTCCGAACACATTATGCAAAAGAATCACCTATATCCTTTTTACTGAACATTAATGAAATGCAAATTTAAATAAAATGAGTCAAACATGACCTAGCATTTTCCCTTTTAAATTCATTAGCCGGGCCTATGCAAACTTTTTTCTATGTAATTTCAGTTTGGTAAATCATGCTGTCTCCTTCATGGACCATTTTGCAGTTAAACTATGAAAAGGAAAAAAACTTCAAATATAAAAAGACTTTGTAGGTAACTCTTTAACAACAGAAACACCCCATGCCTGTCCTTTCAGGTCACAGTACCACTGGCTAAATGCATTTAAATTTGAGACATATATACAGAAACAGACAGGCAATTCTCATGGTATAGGCACCCCATGCTAAATTTACATGTGTTTCTAATCTTATTAGGGGGGTCTTGAATTTGTGAAAAAATGTAAATGAAGTAAATGTTTATTTTTATATAACTTAATACAGGAGGATAACCTTTACCATTTGTTTTCTTTTGGTATGAAAAATAATGTGATAGACACAGTTCCCTATAGATTTAATCATTAGTGCACCTGGCTGACATTGTTTTACTCAGTTTTCCACTTTGAAAAATACAAGTTTATGCCAGCTGCAACATATTACTATTTGACAAACAGATATTTGTAAGTATGCCAGCAATGAAGTCTGGGAAACTGTTGCAGTACAACATTACAAACATTGGTGAAAGGTACCACAAGTATACCACAGATGTATACTAAACGCCTACATCTACATTCTCCCTTTCCCTGTGGTAAAACAAAAGCGTGAAAATGAGTGTGGTTATGAAAAAGAGGTGTCTTCCTTGACATTTATAATTTGAAACCTTTGCATTACCCAGCTTCTGATTTTCAGTACAGCACGACAGTGTAAATAATTTAATAATCACTTTGGAAAAAAAAAAGAAAAATAGAAAAAAAAGGAAAAGGTAGGAAAAAAAAAAAGGTGCACATTTCAGTGTCTAATGCCCTGATATATTTCATATTCAAGGTAAAAAGGTGGCTGAAGAGATCCTTATGCAAGCCTATTTATATTTAATAACGTGCCTATACTATTACTTCAGCTCAAGAATAAGTAATGCTTGAACGTAGCACTGGCAGTCCCTGCAAACCAGGCAGAGCACCAAGGGTTGCACTCCGTGTACGCTGGCAAGAGAAAAGCAGTGCCCAAGGTGGAAGGGAAGGAAGAGAAGATGAGAAAATCTGGGTTCTTGTTAAATCCTGTTGCCACCATGCGGCAGTGTGCTCACTCCCCTGTCTCCCCATCCTGACCTTTATTTCCCTAAAAATGAACCACCGAGGGTGGTGATGGCGCATGCCTCTGGTCCAGATGGCTGTATTCACTCGAAGTGGCTTTAGGGGGTCGACTTGGGCAACATGCTTATCTCACAAAACATAACTGATGCCGCCTAACAATCAATCCAACTGAGTGATGCCCAGGGTGAGGTGGGGGCCTCACAGCCCCTTGCTTCAGTAAAAGACAGGAAGACCCGTGTATGCCTGTACCAAACCCCCCACCCTATGCTGAGCTGTCGGGCCTCCCTTGCCTTCCAGAACTGACAATCCTTGCTAAGGACCCCTGGCACACAGTATTTGACTTGGTCCCACCTCACCATGGTATTTAGAATCCTCTGTTTTGAGGAAGAGAACTCCAACTATTGGATGGGTTGATGGGCTTGGATGTCTCCTCCCCAAGAAGGGACCTCTTTGGTAAGACTTGTGCCTCTGAACACCTGGTGAAGTATTGCTAATAAAAGTGCTAAACTCTCAAGTTGCACTTGATTGTTGAAGTAACTGCATTTCTCAGCAGCAATTCTGAATTTGTTATATCTGTGACTTTAATAAATCATCTTTTTTTTTTTTTTTTCAACTTTGCGAAACTCTTTCTGGGAAAGTCCTTGAGAGGGCTCTGGGAGGCAAATGTTGACTGATGAATGGACGTATCCTTTAGGCCTAAACCACTGACTAAGTCTGAGACTAGGATTGGATCTAGCTGCACCTAGACTCCTCTCTGAGGAGTTTACAAAGAAAGAAGATCCCTTCTGAACCTTGTGACTCAGTGGGAGGGCTCTTCTGATCCCTGGCCACACTCATACCCATTATGTGACACATCAGCACTGTAAACATGCTCAAAAGCAAATTGGCTGAAACTTCTCTTCAAAGATAACTCAGCAGATCACATGTCCTCATATGTCACACCCCATTTACCTTTGTCTATTTCATTACTGAGTGGTTTGAGACCACCTCATCCCCAGCTGGTCACTGCCAAAGAAACTACACATATTACTGCACTTTTTGTGACCCTTCAGTTTTCACTACTGCCCACTCCAGCTGCCCAAATGTGGCAATGCTTTTGTTCCTATGGCATCTTCTCTGTTAGTTGGAAAGCCCCTGAGGCCTTGGGAGACTCCAGCGCACCCCACCCATGCTTGCTATGAGTCCAGTCTCTATGCTGTAGTATGAGGTCATCTCCCAAGACACTGCTGGGGCCAGCTGCAATACAAAAGGAAAGCAATGCAAACTTAAACCAAAAAGCAAAACAAAAAGGACATCAATTTTAAGCCTCAAGATTACAACTGTCAGTTCAGAGCGACCGACAACATCAGCCCTTTTAATAAGAAAATATATGAAGCTATCAAGTCCTAAGTGATACATGGCTCATGCACGGACTGTGGTCTAAAGCAGCTTTGTTCTGGGTCTAGCAGCCTGGAGCTGGGAGGCTGCAATGGCCTGAAGCAGTCACCATCACTAACCATCTCTGGCTGCTCCCTTCTTCTCCCAGAGAGGTCTGAGTAGCGGAAGAAATCTTGGGCCATGATGCAAAGGAAGGTGAGGGAAATTAATTTCTTTGGGCACTTGAAGCATCTGGGATCACAAGGCTTGGGATATTCTATTCAAATAGACTGTGGTCTGGGCCATATATAACTGACATACTGTCATGCACACAGGGATGCTACATTTCCCTCTGCCTTGATGCCGTAGCTGACTCCAGCATTTGCAAGTGTAACTGCTTATTCTCCCTCCCTCTTTGGGCAAACAGTTGCAGGACCAACTGCTTCACGTCTTTTTTATCACACAAACCGAGAAATTCAAGCACAGCTTGAGATCTCTTCAACAACGTTGCCATGAATGCAATTTCTTGTATAACCCAAATAGTGTTACTGTAGTTTTATGACCTTCTAATTCTCCTTTTTCTAACAACCTACACAAAGACCTTTTCACCCATAGGCTTGGAAAGGCACTCCTTAAACAAAACAATTACATAAATCTGAAAAAGTCCAAGTGAGTCTCTGCCTTCGGGAGCAGTTTATCCCCAGCTGAGATGCCAGCGGGACTTTGGACTCACTGGCAGCAGGTCAGGAACGACCCAGTCTCCCATCAAAAGAGGGGAACAGGCTGGTGGCTTCCTAGACAGGATGAGCTCCTGACACAGGTGAGGTAGCAGAACTGAAATGAGATGGGCTTTACCCTCATTGTCCCAGGAACGCCCTATTCATTCACCATCCTCCAACAGTGGAACCATCGAGGAAAAGGCACATTGTTTTTGCACAGCAGGATTTCTCCATAGATGGTAAAGCAGCATTGTAAAGCCTTACTCAAGAGGCCTGGGGTGGGGGCTTCATTGTGAGAAAGCACAAAAGACAATCCTGGCAGAAGGCAAGGGGATGCTGGTGCAGGTGTCTGCTTTAGAAAAACATGGGAAGAGGTGAAAGGCAGCAGGAAGATGGATATAGAGAAGTAGTGTGGGCACATTTAATGAGATCGTAGGACTCCACAGCTTCTAGGACCATAACTCAGAGGCACATTTTGCACCTGGACAATGTAAGTGCATAAGGCTTGAGCTAAGTTGACCTCCCTCACAGAGACTAAAGTAGGGAAGTACGACTGCTGCCTACATGATTACATGATCATCATTATCATCATTTTAGCTAAGATCATCTACAGTTACATTTGTCCACCCCCACTGTACCTGAGGTTCTGTACTCAAGAAAAGAGTCTGCACTTTCTGAAAAGGGCATCACAAGGAAGGCAGACAGTGCCCAACACAGAGTCAAAATCCCCTAGACTCTTCAATACAACAAAATACTATGACAATCTTTCTGCAACAAAGTCACAATCTTGTTAGCACAGAGTTAAATGAATATACAGATTTTAATCTGTCTCCTCACAGGTGGACACACATGCAAGTAAAGCCACTGGTCTCCTCAATGACACCCACAGCTCAGGTGTAAAAAATGCCTCTGATGGATTTGCAGTCAAGAAGATCTTGAGTATGGCTTGAGCACATCCTTATTTACACTTCTTTTAAAATACAGCATGAGAACCAGCACATTTTTTCAAATCCAGTGTAGATACTAAGAAGATGAGGAACAGTCATAAGATGTCCAGCTCTGGAGTCCTCAGTACAGGAAAGGCATGGACTTGTTGGAGCAGGTCCAGAGGAGGGCCATAAAAATGATCAGAGGGATGGAACATCTCTCCCATGAGGAAAGTCTGAGATAACTGGGGTTGTTCAGCCTGGAGAAGTCTCCAGGGAGACCTTATTGCAGCCTTTCAGTACTTACAATGTGCTTATAAGAAAGAGGAGGACAGACTTTTTAGCCTGTTGTGACAGGACAAGGGGTTTTTACACTAAAAGAAGGTAGATTCAGACTAAGTATAAGGAAGACATTGTTTACGGTGAGGGTGGTGAAACCCTGGCACAGGTTACCCAGAGAGGTAGTGGATGCCCCAGTCCTGAAAATATTCAAGGCCAGGTTGGATGGGACTCTGAGCAACCTGGTCTAGTTGAAGATGTCACTGCTCACTGCAGGGAGGTTAGACTAGATTATCTTTTAATGTACTTTTCAATCCAAACTATTCTATAACTTTATGATTCTAAGTTTGTTCCCAAAGGTCTGTTGCAGAACCAAGTGACCATGAACTTGACATTGTGAAATCACAGCATGGATGAACAACTAAGGCATGTTTCAGAAAATCCAGCTCCATTTTCAGCCTCATCTAACAAAGAAAACATGTGCATTGCCACAGATTTTCACCCACAAAGACAAGTAAGTTTCTACCTTGTTTAATGCAAAAATAGACTAGGACTATGAAATATTATTTTTTTCTGTATCAGAATGAGAATAAGAATAAAAGAATCTTCTCTCAATGCAGAATTGAGTCAGAGGACTACTGGTAATGGGAACTTCCCATCATTGGATGTTGCTTGGTGTAATCTGACCAAAATTTAAAACAGAGTTTAAAAATTGTGACCATCTATTAGACATTAAATAGAATATGTGCTGGTTTTAACAGAATAAACACCCTTAAACTCTGAGGCCTGATTTCCTATCAATTTAACCTGATTAAATACTATAGCATGTGCCTTGTGAGAAGGAGAAACCTTTCATTGGAAGATTCTGCCATTTAAGTACAAAGAGCAGAGGCACTGGAGATATCAAAGTTACAGAAGATCAACAAGACAGGACAGCTAATACTACACATGAACAAATAACTGCACAGTTCCAAGCAGTTCTGCTGAGTATTGTTATGGTGTGCTTATATATAGAAGTGTAGTGCAGCGTCTGCTTGATGTTATATTTGCTTCACATTCTTCTGCCAAGTCATTAAACTATCTATCTTCATGTTGTTTTACATTCAGAGTAAAACAGTTTTTAAAAGCTGTTGTGGAACTGTAACTGTGGGGCACACCCTGGACAGAACTGCTCCTTTGGCACACCAGTCATGATTTCTTCTCATTAAGGTCCCCAAGAAGTAAAGCATACATGTAAGGATCCATATTAAATCTGAGTATTTCCTACTGCTAGGAAATGTGTCTGTCTTATTAAAGAAACCATGAATCTTTATCAGGAATGAGCATTTTGGACAAGAAAATAAAGAAATCAAAAATCTGTTCAGAAAGCAAAAGGACATAATATAACTGTAGGATTAATTCGCTTATCCCAAAGATTCTTCATTTATGGCGTATAAATATTATATTTTTTTCTCACTACTTTCTTGCCATTCAACCACAGTACAAACTACCAAACCCATCCTCACACATCTCCACAAGCAAATTAAGTACTTTGTTTTAGGATTCATACACAGAAGTAGGCTGGGTCCATTTTCTGGTGAACAGAGTGTAAGACCTCATCAACAACTGCCTGACTAATGATGTACCAAAGCAACCAAGAAACAAAACAATTCTGCTTTTCATAAGTACATAATTTCTCTTACTATAAGCCAATACAACTAGCAAATCTAGATGGATAAATGATACAAACTGACATTACAAAATGAACATCTTTTCATCATTTCACAGAACTTTTCTTCTTTTGTTTGTTCCTGTACATGTAGTAATTGCCTGTGTTCCTATCTTACCTCATCTTGGGACTTGACCAGTGTTTCAAATGTTTTTTCTCCGCTTTCTCCATCTATCATTTTTTTCCGAATCTATTGTCAAGGAAGAAAAAGGAAAGAACAGAAAGATCTAGGAGTTGCATGTAAACATGAATAATCTTCTCAGCAACCCAAAATATTTCATAAAGACAGAAAATGGTAATGCATGCGAAAGTCATAGCTCTTAAAAAGTAAGTTAAGTTTACGGTTTTCAGATTTTTCTGATTTGAAGTTGCTCTATCCAAATATATACTGAAACAGTATAGAGTTATGAAGCAGCAGTTCTGGTAGACTTTGCACAGCAAGACTGTCCCATAAAACCCCTTGATGTTGGGCACTAGAGAGAATTTGAATTCTGTGTGGATGAGAAGGATTTTTGTCTAGCATTTCTTGTGCTTCCCAGCACATCTACGTGATTCTGGTAGCAGCAGTGATTCACAAATCATTTTTACACCAGTTTGACAGTAATTTCTCTCTGAAGCAGGTGTTTCAAAGAAACTTAAGGAAGAATTTAACAGATACCAAGGAATGCTGATTAGTGTAATTATAAAAGAACCATTTCAGACAAAGCAGAAAAAAATGTTTAAAAATGTAAAATGTTTTAAAAGCCTCCATTTTATTTGACAAAATAGCAAACTATTTTTTTTAATATTCTCATTTCTGAATGTATTACAAAATTAGTAACTGAAAAATATACAAAGGAATTAATTTGCTGTCAACACAACTTTATTGCTCGGTTCTCTCACCACAGCAATATCCTTGTGTTAGTAAGAGAAAGGGAAATACTTATAAAGTATTTCAGGTAATATATTAATATCCCATTAAGAAGTGTTCTGTTCTAAAAATTTTTACAAGCCCCCTCCCCAGGAATTGCCACTAAATGAAGAAGAATTAAATGGAAATCATGGTGTCTTTAAAAATGAGTGGAATATAACGCATTGCCCTTGCCTACGAATGATACCAGGCCTCAATTTGCTTCATTAAAACTTCACCTCTCTATAAAGTCATCATCTTGACAAATTTAACATTGAAATTTATAGCAAAATATATACCTATTCAAAATCTAGAACATAAATTGCTTTTCAGTTATTGTACAGTGAAACACAAGTTGCAACAGGTACTGAGAAACCAGGTACTCTCACCTCAACTTTAATATCATTTTCCAATTCAGCATCTAGAAAATCCAGCGTAACAGGCTCCTGGGATTTAGGATTCTGAAGCAGAAGATATTGAATGATTAAATAATAAAGACATAGTACCATAATGTTACAAATCATTCTAATCCCTTAATTTCAAAGTAAGCTACTTAACTAGGCTTACTTACCCATCTATTTCAATCTCTTATAACATGAAGTACAAGTGGCCCTTTCTCATTTATTTTATTTCATTGGGCAGAGAGGTTAATTAGGTAAGTAAAAATCGAATTAACACTAACAGCCAGTGTCCGTCTACAGTCTGTCATGTATAGGGCTCATGCTGGGAAGCTGCTTCCCCTGTTGCTGGTATGTCACACACTAAGTGGGAGAAGACGCATCAGAGGAAGCATCAGATGTGAATTTTGCATTAGGTGCCCTGCCTCTGAGAAGGGAGAGAGAAATCTGGGGGAGTTTTCCAGCTGACCGGTAAGATGGGGTAACTGTATTCTTCTGCAACGTTGCCAAAAGCAGAGTACAGACTTGCTGTCATGAGGTGGGAATGAACTGTGGTTCAAGACTCAAAGCAGCAGCAATTACAGCAACCATTTTTTTTTTTCATTGTTATAAAAAAATAAAATTCACTTTTATTGTCAGCTTTACAGGTTTTCCCTGAACACCTTGCAGCTTTGAATGTGTTTCTCTTGACAACAGTACTGTTGCCTCAGTTTAAGAGATGGAAACCTGTAGCACAGAAATACTGCAACCCAGAAGCTTCAAGACCTAAGAAACATGATGTTCCTTACAACATGATGTTGACCCTCGACTATGGAGCACAGAGAAGTTTGGTGGTCTGCATCTGTAGTAACCCTGGTCCCGTAGTGGTGTGGGAAGACCACTGTAGCTCTGCTGAAGTAGCTCAGATCACCCTCCAGCCTCTGCTCCTGTCTCAGTTGTAGTCTGCATTTACTTGGACAGAGCCATCTTCCATATGAGTTCTTAGGAACCCAATGTTGTTTGTTTTTTGAGTAATTCTGGCTAAGCCCCATTGACTTTGTATCACCTGAGGTGTAAAAATCCTCAACCCTTATCACTCAGCACCCACCTAATGAAGTATCTTTAGAAAAAAGATATGGAGATATATTATTTAACCATTTACATCTGATAGTTTAGAGTAGAAGATGAAAAAAGTCCTTTTCTTTTTTTAATTGATAATAATTTACTTTGTGTAACAGGACAGTGCATACATGAAAGGATCGCAGGGCACAGTTTTCTCAGTAACTGTTTCTCATACAAATATCAACACAAAAATTGTCATCAGCTAATTTATTTCAAGACTAGTGTAATTTCTGATAGCGACATTTTTAGGGGATTTCAGTGATTCAGCTATAATAATTTATTTACAGGGTAGACTAAAGTCCCTTCTTTCAAAATGGTGATTATATTTCTCCCATCCTAACATTCCTTGGCAAAGTTACATGATAAAAGTACATGTGAATACTATATCAAAGAATGCAAGCATGTTTTGTCAAAATATCTGTAGGTATTTCCAGTTTTTACTGGAAAAAAGTAACACTGAACAGCTGCTAAAAGATATGTTTGTATCAGGAGGACTATTGAGGAACAAATATACATGTTTCTGGGTATATGGAATCATTTCTGTTCTTAGCAAGTAAGGCTTAATGTCTGCTAAGAGAACAGCCAATAATTTTTTTCTCGGAAAGACAATATGCACTAGAGAGACTGCAGACAAAGATTCCGGATATTTCTTTTAAATGTCTACTGATAACTTCAAATAAATTTTTATGTTCCTATTTATGTAAGATAGATAAAACTAGCAACTTTAATATAATATCATTAACATATGCTCTCTATTAATTCAAAACAATTTAGTTACTGTTATGCAGTTGCCTTTCCCCCCCCCAACAAATCCACACTCTTAAAATAAATACCAAAAGGAAAAATGTAAAAATAAATTAAAAAAAAAAAAAACATTTTCTTACATGCAATGGATAATGAATAGCATGGTCAAACCCAAACAGCATGCATGAAGGCATTGGCATGGCAGAGGAGGCATTTATGAAGTTCACATTCCATTCCAACACACAAAGGAACAGAGAAGAAAAGAAATGGTAAAAAAAAGAAAAGAAAAAAAAAGCCATCACATCAAATCAAGGTCAATTTTCATTTCAAATGATAACCTGGGCTAGCCATAGCTGAGGAGTCCCAAAGACAAAATAGTCAACTTTAAAAGGCTGTCAAAATTCAAGTATACATTAACTGTTTGTTCTTATTTTTTTAAGATGCTATATCACCACACATTCTTTAAAAGATACTTATTGACTTTTAATAGATGAAGAAACTAAGCATGTACAGATACATTATATGATGTGCCTGAGGCACAAAGAAATCCATTATCAATTAGCATAGAAAATTCCTAGCCCCGTACTTTAAATGGAAGAGTATTTTCCCCGCTATGTGTTTTTCCCCAAATGTGTTTTTACCCGTATTTGGGCTCCATATTTTTTTCTTCCAAGGTTGCCATTTCATGGGGTTTATTCCAAGCCATGAAGAAACAAACTTACTGTTCAGTTTGCTCTTCTTATCCAGTCATGCATGTGACATGACCAGAATAAGCGCAACACCACCACATTCACCAGCACAACTTAATAAAACAAAACAGAAGTAAATCACTAGCAATGAAGCATGCAAATAAAGGGAGTGCAATCCATTTTCAGCATGACAACTAAAGGCAAAGATCTATTATTTCAGTGGCAAATCAAGAAGGAAACAAAGAAAGAACTGGTGCAGCAACATAAAAAAATGTTCATTGAAGTCATTGTCGTGTGTTTTGGGAGGTCAGTATTCTCACAAATTCTATGGAAGGCCTTCTTTGTGAGTTGCAGGAGTCTAGTTCCTACTCATACCTGCAGTACTAATGAAGACACAGGCTGTTAGGCTTTTAAAATAAATGACGGTAAGAAGGCAGCGAAATTCTGGGCCCCAGAGGGAGACCCAGGAGCATCTGGAGCGGATGGGAGCCCAGAGCTTCTGCTTTCTCCAGTGCACAAACAAAAAATCCAGCAAAGAGGTGGTTTTCTACATGTGGTATAAGTGCAGCCAGTTGATGCTCAGTAGAATCACTGACTTGAATTAGATCAGGATTTTACACCATGTTTTTCACTGATGGTGTTATGCAAGCCACCAGTTTTGCATTATATATTCCCATATGTGTAAGAAATTAACACGGTGTACTGCACCTAATTTTGCTATTTTGATAATTACGTAGTTAATCTATTCCTTTAATGATTTTTAAGTTTTCATTAAGTGTTTTCTGCTCAGGGATTGCAGATAACGTAAAAAAATGTTAGTAATTTTCTTTTCCCTGTTCAGGTTAATGGTGGTTAATTGTCTTGGAGTTGGGTCTGCTGAACTGAAAAACCTGATGTAAACAGTAGATAAAACGTATGCCCTACTCTGACTTCCCCAGTGAAAAATTGAACAGCTCATTCAAATTGTGTGATGTTATACAGCATACACTGTACAATAAAACTTGGCAATAAAGTGGTAAGAATTATCTTCTCTTGACTTTGAATTTATGCAAGCAAAGCTAGCACAAGTAGTCTCTTTTTTTTTTCCCCCAGTTTTCAAATTCATTTCAAAATCTGAAGAATAATTTTTACAGCACGGCTCTAATTAGCACCTATTAGTAAAGCACCATAATTTAATGGAATGCCCTTCACTACAGCCAATAACATGTTTTCTATTATTTAAACAAGGAAGGATGCAAGCTTCATGCTTTGGAAGCTGTCAAAGTAAACAATTCTCTAGTTAGATTTTTCCTAGTAAGCAGGGCAGAAGCTTTCTAATTGTATTTCCAGGTCTACGCATTGTAATGCACTAATCACCTCCATCCAAAGTTACCTGTACATTGGGTCTCCTTTTTCTCAAATTAACTTTTGGTATGCCCACACCAATTTGCTGAAGTAACAAAAAAGCAGTAATTTATATTTTTACATTATTAGTAAACAGTCTACTTATAGAACTGAAGTCTTCCCTCAACATCTAAACTCTCCGTTGCACGTTTACTGGAAGCAGAGACTAGCCCTCATTCTGATCAAGAGTTCTGAGCTCTCTGTCAGAATTACACACGGGTTTTGTCTAGGGAAACAAAAATCAGACATACATTAAATGGTGTGAATTAAATTAACACAGAGCTCTCCCTCCCACATACTCCGCCAGAATTAAAATACAGAATTAGAAGAATTTCACTTTTTGTTTACTGTTGTATCTGCTCTTAAAACCATCTCCTCTTACATTTCTTTCAAAACCATAAACCATAAGACAAAACACTGGACTCTACTGAATGCATCTGGAGTTTTAGAACTACCATTAAAAGGATTTTGAATAGAACCATAATGAAAATTTAGAAGAGAATACTAATCTTTAGACCAGATTAAGAAATTGAATTATTTAATGTTTTCAAATCTTATCTAATTAAGACCAATCTTGTTAATACATGCTTAAGGCACTCACTTCAGTGACTGTTTATTTGGTGGACTATCTACCTGTTCTCTCCCAGGACAATGGGAAAAATACATGCACATATGCACCAACACACACAGAAAACTGGCAGTAAAATATAAATTAGGCACATGTTTAAAAATATAACTAACTACACAAACTTGAAAAATGGTATTTCAAGTACTTTAAAATTACATTAAACTGAAAGTTAAAAAAAAAAAAAAAGGTCTCCTGTGTTATGCTTTGACATAGTTTTCATGTGCAAATAAGAACATGTTGGGAAATTTCTTAATGATTTTAATAAGCTTTTCAACCTGCCTTTTTTTGAATTTTCTCATTTGTGCACACAACTTTACAAGTTCTAACTTTCTACTTGCTTCTTCTTATGAGATGATAATGCAAGAGAATTTCCCAAAATATTGTGTTGAACCAGTTGTGATTTGAGGTAATAGAGTTCAGAAGGAAAGCAGAAGACATTCAGAAGAAGGGACCATTGGAAGCTTAATACACCCTCACCTCTTCAAAGGTAAAGACGTAGTTATGGTTTAGTTTACATCTATTGAAAAATTGCTGGCAAAGAGGGTTAAGATGTTGTTTGTTAATAAGTTAACAGCTACCAGGAGGTTCAACTAAAATTAATATGACAAGTTAAAGAAAGTCCATGAGTTCTAAATAAATCTGTCTTTGTAGTGTACCTTTGTTTTAAAACGTAGTTCTTGTATCAGTCTGAATAGCATGCACCACCCCAAACAAACTGGGAGTGAAAATGTCTAGTCTGTGTAACTGTTAATAACAACAACAATAATAATAACGCATATGCTTAATATTACATTTAGACATTATTCTACAACTTAAAAGATATCACTTATAAAATATCCTTTTTTAAACGTACTCTAAATCAAACATTGGAGCAGTATGTAAAAGCATCTCTGGACTTCCATACCCTTTTAAATGACACAGAGAAACCATGACAATTAGTAACCTCATCACCCATCTCAGCCCGCCTAGGTTTAGTAGGGATCAGGTGTGTTTTTCACTCTCTAAAAAAGGTTCTTTATTCTCCGGTGTTGCGAGTTTGCACTGCAGTATAACAGCACATGAGATGCACAGAACCCATAATCATCAGTTCCTCACCAGATTGTGCCTAAAATGAGAATACTACATTGCTTCATTTTATATTCTTTCTATTAACAAAAATATACTTTCATAAGGAAAAGGTAAATAGACAACTTGCCATCATGTGAATTTCTAATAGTCTCTAATAAAGAAAAGATTCAGTCAGTGATGATGCATATATCAGTCTCGGAATAATTCATCAAGTAAAACCACCAAATCAAAACATTCATGTTTTAACACATGAAAACCTAATGCTTATATCCAGAAACTGGAATCCTTCTGAATTATGAAGGCTATATAATAACTTTATTTTTCTTTTTTCTTTTATTTTTAAAAGGTTCCTTTCAAAATATGTCAAAAGGCATCTTTCTTCAATAGTTAAAATCAAGTTATTCTTTCTTCTCTTAAAAAGTTTTTTTTTTCTTTCTTCTTTTGTTACACACTTGGCAAAAGATTTCAAACATATTCATTACTTCACCAGCAAACTAATTCAAATATTCACAATGCTGCCTTCCTCCAGCTTAAGAATTAAATGAATCATTAAGATATGTAGATGAATTCTTAATTTCTTTTTCTGTCTTTGACAGTTAAAGATGGTGAAGTACTGAACAGGGGTGTGTGCTATCCCTCTTGTAGCTATGACAGGACTTTCTGGTTAAGAAACAAGGCAGGACAGTCACACAGTCAAGAGAGATCAAGGACTTGCTGCTGTTCTGCCACAGTAATATGGCTGGAAGGAATAAAGGCTGACGGATATGCATCCAATTTACAAAAAACCCAGTATTTCCATGCCTAAAGGCAGCAAATACAGGTCTCCATTACTTCAGAAGTTTCTCTGAAGTGTGCTAAGTCCTAAGAATTAAATTAAGAGTAAGGTGCCACTAAAGTTTAAAAGCCTTATTAACCTTATTTGCCTGTGTACTGACAATTGCATTTATCTTGGTCATATATTGCTCAAACCATCTTAATGAGAAATTTTAATACTGACAACTGAACTACATGGATATAGTTTGGTCTTCAGTACAGTAATTGGTTATTATTTCTAATTTTTATCTGTAAATAATCCATATGTTTCAATCAAGAGTAAGTTTTTAAAACTATTTTTAGTTAATTAAATTTTAACTTTGTCTTTTATATAATGCTGCATTTTTGCACTGTGAACTGAATAGGCAAAATTTGCTGAAAGTATGTATCTAATGGAATTAAAATATAAGCATTTTTAAATACTCCACTAAACAGAAGACTGATATGGAGAAACTCTTCACTAAAACAAAGATTAAAGTTCTGATTTCAGAAAAAGAATTATCCATTCATGTATAATTATCTCATCAAAGCCAGGTATGCAAGTTATTTAAGAAGATACAGGTAATGTAGCAGTCCCTACAGGGTCAGGACTACAGTTAATGGATATAAAGCCAGACTGAAATCTTGGGTTTAAACTTTCTGAAATTTGAGGCAAGTTGTGTTCTAATCATATTTAGATAAAGATTTCATCTTTAAAGATGAAAGAGTTTTCTCAAGTTGAACTACTAAAATATCTGGCATTCTGGGAAGGAGTGCTCGGCTAGATTCATCCCAAATCTGCAGCTCACATTTCAGCTCTGCTAACCAGGAAATAAGCAAATAAACAGATACAAAACTACAAGTCAAATACATTGCATTTGCCCCTGATATCTGTTGTTTTGCAAGTATGCAAGTTTCAATTTCTGAAATGAGAAAGCATCACAAAATAAGCATGTGCTTGAGTAAACTCCTCAGTTTACTTCAAGAGCATCTTGTAACACACTGCAAGTTCTTCACAATGACCTTACAGCTATACCACTAGTTGCATTGATATTAATACGAATATTAAAAACTTATTTCATATATATCTAACTGTGCATGCAAATATACATATTTTTAGATTTTTGGTAACCAAATTCAATACAAGTCATTGCTGGCCTTTGTTTGCACTAAAATGGATTTGGATGAAGCCATACATGCACCACAGATTTTCCTGATGCCTCCACAACTGGGAACTCTTTACTATTGCTCTCTAACACTTTCAACAGACCTTAGTTACTGTCATTTCTGACAATGTCCACTTATTATAGAGAAATAAATTAGAAGGTTTTGCCTACCTTTGGTTGGAGATTTGGATGAAGTAGCACATACCCATTAGGATCAATTGCAAAATAGTATCCATTTGGACAAAGCTGAAAGAAAGAAGTGAAGTTTAGCATTTTAAGGTTTTAAGTAATAAAGAAACATTAGTTAATGGTTTTCAAGCAATAGTCACATTGAGGAAAACGTATTGCCTCAGGCATCATCAAAAATGTGAATTATTAACATGGAGAAAATAATTTCTTAATGTCTACTCTCTCAGAATCATAAACTTGGAGAATAAGTTAAGTTGATCGGACCTCTGGAGGTCACCTGGTACAACCTTTCACTGAAAGCTGAGCTAACTTCAAAATAAGATCCAACTTCAAAGTTGAACTAAGTTTCACAGGGTCTTTGCATATCTCCAATGGCAAATGTGTAGCCTCTCTGGGCAACCTGCTCCAGTGTCTAACCACCCTCATAATGACATTTTTTCCTTCTTTCCAGTTGGAATCTCCACTGCCACAACTACTTTGATTGCCTCTTGTCTTTCACTCTTAACCTTCAAGAAATATTGAGGCCATCTTCTCTATAATTCCCGTTAGGTAATCCATTAGGTTCCTTCTACAGTCTGAACAAACTCATCTCTCTCAGCTTCTCCATACGTACCATGTACTCCAGGCCCTTGGCCAATCTAGTGGCTGTGGGCTGGACTCTGCTGAGTGTCTCAGGGTATTTCTTACACTGTGTAGATCAAACTTGGACACAGTACTGCTGATGCAGGTGTTCTCTGCACAGTTGGTCTTCCTTACTGCAAAGGCATGCTGCTGACTTATGTTCAGCTTGTCCTCCACCATGACCCCCAGGCCCTTCCCTGCCTTTGAGGCAGTCTGCCCCAGCCTGTACTGTGGCATGGGAATATTCCATTCTACACGCAGGACTTTGCATTTGCCTTCAGTCAAATTTGTGATGTTCCTTTGCTTCCTCAGCTGTTTTTTTCCACAGTACTAGTTATTTTCTTAGAAATTCTTCAGTCAGATGTCTAAACATATAAATCAATCATACTGAGTACAGTACAGACAGATGTATATTAAAGAACTTTTCTATAAAGAACTGCATTATTATTAGCTGAAATTATCGTGCTTTAAGCTACGTGAAAATAATTACTTGGAATATATCCCCCAATGTAAAAGCTGGCTTTTACAGATGCATCCTGATGGACAATTCACACAGAAACACATATATGGCTGGAGAGAAAACCATCAAAAAATCTGCAACAATGGAAAAGGATATATGAAAAGAAGCCTGCTGGTATTTTGACTTGCGTCCAGTCATTGCTGTATAACTTAGGAAAGAGCATGCACAGGAATCATACATAAATCATACATAAAAAGAAACCACCAAACGCAAGCAACTTACCGTAAATCGGGGTGTCAGTTTTTTTATGTCCTCCAAAGAGACATCAACCCCCATTACTCCAAGAATCAGCTGATTCTGGTAAGATTCCAAAATGTTAGAATATGTTTGACATATTTACACTGCAGAATAACTGCAACAGTCAGTGAATTTTGATTTTGCCTTCATCTCTTGTTTAACAGATACAATTTGAAAAGTTGCCTATTTACTCATGTCTGTTCTAAATATTTTAAATAATATCCAAGACATTCAAAATAACACTCAATATATTCAGAATTTAGTATAAAATATGAAAATTGTTTATGAAGATGAATATGAATGCCTTCCTGGATGAATAAATAGTAAATGCAAGAACAAAACAAGTGAAAGCCAAAGTGACACATTAATATTGCCATTGATGTAGTTACTAAATTACTAGCACCAACAGAGAGCTACTATTGCATGCTTAGGCTGGCAATTGATAAGTGAGACCCCAAAACAATTAACCTATTTTGGCTATGGTATATTGATGATTGAAAAAAACACCCAACAGAACAAAATAAAAACACTGACTAGAACAATCAGTTCCCGTCATTTGAAACTGGGGACTCAGGTACTACATTTACTTCACTTGTTATTTATTTTACTACCACAGAAAAGGAGGGCTGTCATTTAGATGGTATCACCTGAGTCCCTTCTCCATATTAAATAAAAATGGAATAGATATTGAAAGATGCATCTTTCAGTCTGTAACCTAAAATTCAGGCAGAGACGTAAGTTAAGCAGATTCAAGTTCTCCTTTTGTTCCTCTGTAGTAGACAACGGCTGCTTTACATCTCAGAAAGACACCCTTTGATAATCAGTAGTCTCTCACTTTGCAACCACACTCAGTGAATTCCAAGCATTATCTTGTAGATAAGATTATGAAACTTTTCTTTTTTTTGTTTTGTTTTTAAAGGGAAAATACGTCAACTATTCTGAAAGTAAATTAAATAAATGGCAGTTATCTAATTTGTATTTATCTATTCTAAGTCTAGGTAATATCTGAAAAAACAAATGAAAGAATATCTTGCCTAAACTTCTGTATATTTTGACCTGAATGAACACAAGTATTACACCAAGCGTAGAGTATTTTACAACACACTGTAAAGCATATTTTAAATCTGATTTTTTAAAAGCAGAATTTGGATTTTGTGACGAGGACATAAATTGATTCCATATCAGCGAGTAATAGGGATGGGTAATTTTATTTATTTGATACTTAGATTTTAATCTAAGTACACTGTGCTATTTTCTGTTATCATTACAAACAATTTAAACTTTCTACATCATTGCTTTTTACCCTGAAATGTCATAGCTTCATAGAGTTGTTGTAAGTTCATGTGTATGTTCCTTTCTTGTCAAGGCCTAAATAATATAATCATCTACTTTCCATGTATTGAGCACTTAACACATTCCCACTGCCACCAGGTCACAGAGATGGATAAGGGAATGCCATACCCTGAAACTGAGAACGGAAAAAGGGTGATGTGCATTTTCTTGTTCCCAGGAGGTTATCAGGTAACTAGTGACGACCCCTTTGTGTCTGACATACAAGACAATTAAACTGTAGAAAGCTCTATGGAAAGACATGTTTTTCAAGGAGTTCAGCATTAAATTTAATTCAGATAACTTTTGGGGTTTGGGTTGGTTTTTTTGGGTAGTTTTGTTTGTTTGTTTGCTTGTTTTCTTTAAGTAACAGCTTACTATTTTCCCATTTTGTTCCTTTGTCAGGTTGAAGACAGGTAGAGTTCCTGTGATCACAAGGCCCAGCTCCTAGGAAATAACCACATACAGAGAGAAGAATAATGACTTTTGAGTTAAATAACAAATATTGGAGTATAATATATTAGAACAAACAAGGAGTTACTGTAGTTAAACACTAGATTAGAGTATTGAATTTTAGTTTGTAAAAAAAGAAAAAAAAAGTAATACTTCATTGATTTATACAAAAAATAATTTTTTTGGTGCCCATGTGTTAGTAAGAATAATAAATTACTTTTTAAAAAGAGACGGTGTGCAACAATTCAGGATATAATAGTTTTAAAACCCCTAAATTTTATGAAAACATGTTTACAGCTACAGTACCCACTATGCTAAAAAACCCAGATAGCTAGAGTAAAAATATATAAAATAAAAAGGAAAAAAAAGGAAAAAGCCAAAACAAACTTAGAAATGCTAAATAGGTTTTCAGCAGATACATACAGGCAAAATCAACAGAAAAATCCAACAGGTAATGCTACTAGCTTCCATACCATCACTACTTTTCAATGGCTTGCAATAATGTCTATCATCAGTTTTGCAAAATCACATAGTCTCTTCTGGTACTGAAGCAAAGAATTTGCACTTACTTGGGATGATACAAGAAATTTCTTTTTCTTTTATTAACCGTCACAACTCATACTTAATACAGGATCCAGAAAACCATGCATTTAGATAGCTCAAAAAGTTTGGCTTCCCCCCCCCCCCCCCCCCCCCCCCCCCCCCCCATTCTAAATTGTCCACAAGGAGATTTCTACCTTTATTTTTTGCTAATGTTTGGGGTTTATTTCAATCTTTTTTCCCCTCACTGATGCTTACTCTTTCCATGTATTTTCTTGAGGAACTGTATAACTTTTGCCCCTTTGTTTCATTAGAAAAAAATAAGCGAGAAAACTTTCTTAATCCACCCTGATGAAATCCATTCCCCATTTGCCCAGTCCAGTAGTGCCTTTTCGAGTTTTAAACCATCCTTCGTGAACTTAATTTTGTGTATCAAATGAAAGGTGATGAACTCAAATGAAAGGTGATGAACTTAGAGTTAGCAGTGTTACAAACAAGGTGAAGAGAGGGAGAAGTGAACTTTTTAGGAGTATTCTAAGAAGCAAGAAATGGAGATCAATCAGAAGGAGAGCTGGGTATCTTTTAGAAAGAGCATTGATGAGATATATAATGAAACAGGAGCGGTACGTATGGGGGACAACACCCTTCCCCTGCCTCAAAATGCACAGTCAGAGAGGACAATAATTGTGAACAAATTGTGACTAACTAGTAAACCTAAAACTATCTGAAAATTCTGGGGTTATCCTGCAGAAAGTGAGGGCACAGCAACACTGTAACAGAACCTGAAGAAACAGGGCAAGAAAAGTGGTGTGAATTGCCACAAATACATCAAATTATTACAGTCTTGAAAGAGAGCCTCAAATGAAAGTACCACTTTAGGATTTCATAACCTGAACAACTGAAATACGGCCTCATGTAATATACTTCCCATTATTTTAGTCTTAGCCCCAAAACAGCTGCTGGACAGTATAAGAAAAAGGATAAGAAAATGTCCAGTGAGGCACAAGCAGATTTGCTTTAGGAATTTTAAGATAAAGAACCAGTGCAACAACTTAGGTCCCAGTCTCTCCTAAAACCAAGAATCAGGAAAAGGCTCCAGAGTGGATAAGATATACCTGTGCCTCATCTGTGCCTCTCATCTGTGATGTAAAAGTCCACAAATTTCAGTCTTTATCTCAACAGTTTAGCTTGGGTTGTCCTACTTTTTATAAATATCTATGTATGCACACACACAAATACATATATATATATATATAATTCCATATCCACAAACACACATATATAGCACATGAATCAAGAAAAGGTTGAAGGAAAGACTGAAAGTACAAAGTAACACAACAGAAGCCTGCAGGTATCACTCGTTTTACTTCACAAAACAGATCCCTTTCTATCCTCAGCTACAAATTTAGCTTTGGCTTTACAACAGGATATGTACAGAACATATGAACTTTCGTCATAACATCCTTTATGTTTCCAGTAAGTACCTCAACAGTAACCAAGAAAACATGGTTAATGAACTTCTGGCCATTGAAATTCCAAAGAAAAACTAGTTCCTCCGTGTCACGCTCAGTTCCATGATGTGTTGATAAAAAATTTACAGTAATGCTGAATGACAGGAAGAAGTGGATTTTGACATGACATTAGATGACCATGCGAACTTGGATAAATACATGGCTCCAGATGACCATTTTGCAGTAATTTTTTGCCTAGTTAGAGTTACTCAGAAGAAGGTTATCTAGAGCAACAGATTAGATTGCTGCTAATAATACTTAGTATTTCGTAGTTTCCTGAATATGTTTGTTTTACAAGACCAAAGTGATAAATTCAGCGGTAAGAAAAACATTTCATATATCTTTTTGTTTATTTCCTCATTATATACACTGCCCAATTAAAGAAATCATTACCTTGAGCAAGCAAGTAATTACAACAACCGTGATAGTTTAAAGATCCAAGTTCAAAATCTGTACAAATTCCCAGTAACATTGACAGGTTTCATTCTGCCTGGAAACTGAGTCCTCAGAACTTTGGAAAAAGGACCTTTATAGTTCTGATTTGCTAAGATTCTTCCTTTACTAGAGCTAAACACAGATCATACCAGAGCATCCAGATAGACATTTGTCCATTGGACTTGTTTGGCTTTCTCTCCAGCTAAAACCATCGGTCTTCCCAAAACATCCAGATATTCCTGCCAAAAAGTGTAATAAAGCCATCAGAAGGCAGTTATTATATCAAAGTTCAGAAACAGTATATAAAATAATAATGAATCAAAAACAATTAAAAGATCAGAAAAAGAAAAAAAGGTCAGAATTCACCACTAATACAGGAGTTGTATTTAATTACGTCTTTAAAATTATACTACCCAATAATCAATTTTCAGTTTGAGGTATTTACTGCCAAGGCAATTCCTGTGTTTCAGTCTCAGTCACATGGACCATACACATCCATAACCACTGCTCTCTTTCCACCAAGTGAGAACTACAACTATTTTTGTTCCAAAATTAATTGCTAATGACATAATGAAATTACAAGCAGATCGCTGAACCCAGAAGAGAGAGTGGGCGATGGAGGATGCAACAGCTAGGTATGTTAAGCTCCTACAGCAACTTGCGTAACTTCTATTGAAACAAAAAAAATCAGACTTATAAAACCTCATAGTCCCTGTGTTCCTTCAGTTCAGGAGTATGGGTAAAGCTGGTGATCTTAGGAGATGTCAGACTTCTGGTCTGGTTCGGGAGTGGATGCCATCAAACTTGTTTCAGTCTTCAACTTTTTCTATTTGTCTGATCATATTAGGGATATTTCTTGCCAGACACTATCTGGAAAAGCTTAACAGAATCAAAGGATTCTTATTCAAGCCAAAAAAAGGACTTATTTTCTGCCAAAAAATGTCATGCCTGGCCTTGGAAGGACAAAGAACTGTTATGATATTTCTCCGCTTTTCTGGACATGTGAATGCAGGGACTTTCAGACAAAACTGAAAAGAATATCTGCTCATCTACACTGTCAGCTTGGATCACGTCATATAATGCCAGGGTCCTCCGCCCTTAATTCTCCACACACATCTGCTAAAATATTCCTGCATCCTTTCTGAAGGAAAAAAGCTGTGTCTCTCCCAGACTGGTTGGATCAGTCCAGGAATCTCTCCTACAAGCAGGATGGTACCAGGTCACACTCTTCCTGTTCAGACACTCTAGCAAGAGCTATATGCCCTCCCACACATCCATGGCCTTTTCCACATAATATAAACCCTTAGGATCATGCTAAAAGCATGGCAGGAGGCAGACTATGAATGTTTAGGCACATCATAAAAAATTACTGGGTTTATAGAACTTTATAAAAACATTGCTGTCATGTCTCAGGGTCCAAAAGGGACCATGAAAGGCCAGAAGGAAAAATGAGCCCCAAACAGTCCTTGTGCAGAGGTCTGCAAGATACAGATCTCATCAAATGCTACGTTGTGTGCACATAGCCTGCTTTAGAGGATGCTAGTGTGACTAGTCTATGTGCAAGCTGCCATGGGACAGCTGGCTGGGGAAACAGGGATCACATTTTAAATTGGCTTACTGCAACCAGTAAAAAGAGAAAAGAAAAAAATCACAAAACTTTAACAGAATAATTCTTCATATATAAAAGAAAGCCTTATTTTTTACTGTGGTCTTAATGTAGTGTATCGTAAAATTTAACTGATTCAAACAGAGGTGAAATGTAAGAGAGTTAAGAACAGGAATTAATCCACTTCTTTGTATTATAACTGCACCTGGATTTGGCCAACACACTTACCTGGGTGTTTATTCTTATGGCTCCAATGGATGGAATTTCATAGTAATAGCCTAAAATTTGGAACAGAAATAATGCCATCTTACTACAATATATTGCTAGTCTCTTAATCTTGAAGAATTTAATTTAGCTTGTAATTTCTAAGTTATTTTTTATAGAAATGATCACGTATAAATGGAATACTTTTTTAGTTGATGTCACCACAACACGTAGCCATATATGATGGGTCCCCATGCCATACGGGCCAAGCTAGTTACTCTTAAGCAGTGAGAGTATATAGTGTGTTTCTACTCAGATAACATACTTCTGAATTCCTAGTTATTCTCATGTGCAAGTATATTTAATGGCCATTTAATAGGCAGTGACAGCAACATAATTATATGGGGAATGCATACAGGAATACAAGTATAGCTACAGTCTGCCACAATGGTGAAGTTCATAGTACAAAAAATATAAGGCATTCTGTGGAAAGGATGAAACAATATAATGGGTGTTTCTTCTAACTAAACATCAAAAATGTCTTTAGTCAGCGTTGATTCTATAATTTATTTGTTTTAATCAAAAATATTGCCTGTATGCACTGATAATACTGAAGACAGGCACTGAGATCCAGCTGCAGACCAAGTAAGCTGTAAGTCAAATTGAAAGGAAAGGGGACAGGACTGGAGAGGTAAGAGTACCGAGGTTAGTCATTTACTTTGCCATAAACAATGCATGACTTGATAATAAATTAAAAATTTTAAACAACGAAAAATGAAATAAAACGTTGCTTCTTTGGATGTGCAAACAAATAAACACATCAACTTTGGACAGAATATCATGATCATTTTGCCTCAATAATAAGATGGCATAGGTGGGTCTGCCTTAAGCCAGCTGGTCCTCATTTGTTTTAGAACAAAGGAGTTCACACGCACCCAGTATTTTGAGATACAAAGACGTTGGTCAAAAAATCCCTATTCAAAAAAACAAATGTTGGTTTTCTGTAATTATCTGACAATACAATCTGCTCTTCATGAAGCTGTAGTATCTTGCACATAACTTGCCAGCGTATTGAGGGATTCATGAAGCTATGATACATAGGCTATGTATACAGGCTATGGATTCTTCTATATAATTTTTTTCTCTACCTATATATTTCTCTTAGCTTTGGTTTACATTAATCTCATGCCTGAGAATTGTATCTTAATCTTCTTCCCTGACAGCCTTATTTTTCAAAACCCTTTGTAATTTATCCCACCTCTCACCTCATGCTTCTCACCGATTTGTAAAATACTTTCACATTTTCAGTCATGTCTGAAATTGCTCTATTTAGAATATTGTTTGATAATTTCTCTATTTTCCATTTATCTGTATTTATCTCATATCTCTTCTTCCATAATTATGTTGTAAGTTTTTTTAAGAGACATCTTTCTCACACTCTTTTTAAATGATTCTGACCACATTTTTCATGTAGAAATTCTAGGAGAAAGCATTTTACTTCCTTACCTACAGCTTTTTTACTTTTTTTTTTTTTCCTACATAAAGAGATCAGGGTAAAAATAAAAAAATGTAAGATGCTCTTAGAAGCTGAAATCACAGCAAGAAAAATTTTGATATTTCCATCAAAAAAGGGAAAAATAATGCAAGTCATCTGGTCCCTTTTAAGTTTAGGAGAAAAACAGAAAGAAATCCAACCAGCCAACCAACCAAACAAAAAGTCCCTTTGTCCAGATCCCCTTAATATAAAACAGCTTTGCTTCATTTCTTATCTGTCATCAGTTCCATCTTTTCATAGATGGCTATTACAACAAGCATTCTAAAAACTGAAACATAATATTATTATTTTAAAAAATTGATATTTTTCTTGCAATATAAACTTTTAAATAAAATTATCAGAAATAAATATACAAGCTTATTCTTTTATATATATAATTTCATATACACATTGTTTTGTCAAGTAACTTTTTGGAACTTTTATTAAAAAATTCAATAAAGCTAAAAATCAGGCTGAAGAAAAATCTGTAATTTTTAGAGATTAATAAAGATGTCACCTATCCAAAGATTTAGCAAAGAACAGTCTCAAAAAACCAATCAGTACCTTTATTTTCACAGGCCATCCACTGTATGGGTCCTTTGTCATAATTATGTTGACCAACAGAAAACGTGAACACACGTACCTACGCAAGTTAAAAAACAATGGAAATAACTACATGTAATTAATTAGCTGTGACTCTCAAGTTAATGATATTTGATTTTTTTATACATTTGAACACAAAAAGAAAATGGGGAATTTTCCATTTTTTATCACCACAATAGGTACACTGTTTTATGATATTTTATGTATTCTTATTATTTGGTCCATGAGGTAGAACTTAAGAAGATTCTTCCATATATCTTTCATACTTTAAAGCTCTTACATTTGTTACCATCCATGAACTATTTACATTTCTTTTTCCTTTTCTTAGGGTGGTGATTATAACTCTTCGTGTTTTGTTATATTAGCTGACATGACCTCCTATCAATATTAGACACTCACCAATTAATCAAAATGAACATATTTACTGTAGTAGAATTCAAAACAATGCAAAACTGGATTTTTTAGGATATAAAATAATTTCAGGGAAAGAAATGCAAAATTTTCAGATACTACAGAAAATAAATTCTTGTGTTCAGACTTTCAGTCTTTTTCATATAAAACCACTAAATAAGAACAACAGAGTTTCATAGAAGGGTCAAGCTTCTGATACTCCACTTTAAGCTCTTGATATTTATTAAAGCTATCTGTTTTATAAAGAAAATTTTATTCTGTTTAGTTAATGCAATTCCAATCTATCTCAGCAACTGAGGGGAGTCATAGTTTCAGAAGAATTCACCAAGTTCTATCCAGGTGTTGGACTGAAGACAGGCTTTTCAGCTGAAATTATTTTCCATCCAAATTGTCTGATTCAAAAGAAAAAATAAAACCAAAAGCTGATATTGCTGTATAAATATTAAAAATCCTACAAGACACACAGAAAAATTACGAATAGTATGCTTCAGCTTCTGGCTGAATATTTTGCTCCAAAACTGAGCATTTCTTTAAAATGAGGGGGAAATATTTTCCCTACGGTTTTAATAAGTTGCTCATTATTATCAAGTCCCTCTGAGGAAATGTCCAAGGACCAGATTGCCTTTTCTTTTCAGGCACCTATTTCTTTATGGACCTTTAATTTACCTATTCACTTCACACATCACAGCTCACAACATGAAATCAGAATATTAATTCCTTTCTATGGAACTTCATAACTATGTTTAAAATTAAAACGTAATACAACTAATTTGCATGCAGGCTATAACTAAGTAATATGCTAATGCTTTATTTAAATAACATTCATAGCATAAATTTCAGACACTCCTTGTAAATTACTGATCATGGCTAAATTTTGAAATTATTATTTATACAAATTTTCATCACATATTTATCATGTGTAATTACCACCTAAACCTTCATTTGTCAAATGAGCAACAAAAAATAGTGTGACATAATCAGAGCTTATGTATTAACCAAAAGCGGTAGAAATAGCTCCAAATCATCAATCAGCAGCTAGCAAACAGTGAAACTTTATTAGTGTTGACCCCTGTATGCAAGGAGGGCAAACCAAGCTTTGTGCTAGTTGTCATATTTAATTAACAATATGTTTTGATTTGTTTTATCCATACAAGCCCTTTGTTTCTGCAGTTACAAGAAGATTTAAAGCAACTAGCCTGCTGCACTGCATGCTGATTCAGGTGCTTGTTTTTTTAAAATACAGGAAAAATGTGAAGTTTTTCAATAAAACTAGTAAGACTATCCCAAACAGGGTCATTTCTCAATAATGAGTAAAGCCAATTACATTTCTGGTTATGTACGCAAGTACGGGAATGAACATACATGTGTGACAGCAAAATTTTTCTCTCATAGCTCATATGGATAGAGACAGATGAAAAATGCCTTCTATTACCTTGAACATATCAGTATCAATAGTGGAACCTGAATTCACCTGGTAAGTCTACATTTCTTTTATATTTTTAATACTGTATCACATTGTAAACTGAAGCTCCATTTGCCATCCTCATTTGTTCTTGACCTCTTTTACAAAACGTCAGCTATAACTCTTCTAATGGATCTTTCTGTGTCTACTCAATTACTGTCTATTTTTCCTAAGCTGAATATCACGATGTTATTTTCTATTGGTATCTCTGCGCTCACAAGGTCTCTGCCTGCTCTGTACTCCTGTTATTTTTTGGGGACTCACCTCTCCTCCTAGTTCAGTGTCCACTAAACACTTGATTCGGAACATATTCTCAAAAATTATGGTACAATAAGAAAAAACCCACTGAAGGCCACTAGGTAGATAGATGAGTGACTTGATGTCTCTTTTGGATTAAAAGTAACTAAGTTAAGACAGAGTCGTGTGGATTGCTTGTGTGTGTATAAAACACGAGTCAATTAGACTAGGCTGTCTAGCATTTGATCTCAAACGTAAAAATGAAACACTGAACTGGATTCAAGTTGCGAAATGATATGTAATTTAGGGAAAAGAAGCAGCATGTTAAATCTGCAACAAATCTATAAAGAATTTAGAATTTAAATTATTGACAACAAGCAGAGGACAATATATTTGATTTACTGTTCCTTGGGTAATTAACAGAGATAAAGAACTGCAATGAAAATTGGAGTTTTTAATTGTTACTTGGTTTGGCAAGAGGGTGGAACATTCAAAAGAGTTTTCTTTTTCCTATTGCCTCATCTGGAATTGAGTAGAATGACAGACCAGCTGGAAAAATGAGTCAGCAAGTCAAATTAAACAAGCCAATTTTAGCAAAAAAACATGCTCTGTACTAACATTTTCTGTGAAAGGACCCAGAGTCAGCCAAAGGACTGAGATACATCTGTCTATACCTTTTCCTTATAGACATCTCTCCAAAGAAGACAAAAGGCTTTTAAACTAAAAAAGACAGATTTAATTCATTTTAATAGGGGATTTAGGACTGAGAACATTTGGAGCAACTAGATCAGACACAACGGCTGTGAACACCTCTCCCTTTGCCTGTCCTTCCTTTAAAGTTTAGTTTCAACCAACTAAATGGATTTCTGAGTTGAAGAAAACTGCTAAGTACTCTTTGATCCCTAGAAGTTGTCTTCCATCACCATCAAGGCCTGGTTATTTCTTCTCTGTGCTTCTCTACAGCCTCTTATGTTCTGCATAAACTACAGGTTCCTGGGTCCTTTTGCTATGACTCTTGCTCTCCACCATCCGCACCAGTGGATGGACACTTCTGTCCCCCGAACCATCTCCCAGGGAAAGTGCAACCTTGCCTCCATATAGGGGAGATCCATTTATTGTCTTCAAAAAGAAACATAACTTTCAAATCAATGAAAAATAATGGAACAACCAGAAAAATATAGGAGCTGTATACTTTCTGATTTTCAATGGGACTGTTCAAAGCAAAATACTTCTAGAAAACTCATACCTTTAGAATGGAGAAGAACTAGAGACAGGCACCTGCCAGCCATTTCTGCCAGCCCAGTCAGCTACAGCCTTGAAACTGATTTGAAATATGTCCTAATTTCTACCACCGAGAGTTCAAGAACAGAGCTGTGTTAGTTCTATCAGGAATATATTGTGCTGATAATGGGTAGCAAATTCTCTGTATTTTTCTCACTCTGAAACTAATCATGGAACAAAATACAAATCTTTTATACTTTGCATTATTCATTTAAAGTATATAGTAAAGCAATATACTTTAAAGTATATAGTAAAGCAATATACTTATTAACAAACAAAACAAGTGTAGAGTTAATGTAAGGATAGCCAATGAGTGAGTGTCACAATACGCCCAGGGAGGTTGTACATTCTGCCTGCTTTGAGGTTTTAAAGACCA
Source organism: Falco naumanni (assembly GCF_017639655.2). Taxonomy (NCBI): domain Eukaryota; kingdom Metazoa; phylum Chordata; class Aves; order Falconiformes; family Falconidae; genus Falco; species Falco naumanni. The sequence continues at coordinate 73,582,743 of NC_054058.1, read as the reverse complement.
GACTAGGTAAAGCCCTGAGCAACCTGGCTTGGTCTTACTCCTGATGTTGGACTAGAGACCTCGGAGGTCGCTTGCAACCTACTTATCCTAGGACAAAGGACATCAAAGGAAAACAAGCAAAAAGTAGATTAAAAAGAAAGCTACAAAAAATAGAGGAAGAAGTACTGTACTGAAGAAAATACAATTGCCTAATTATATAATTAATTTGCTTTTAATTTTGTATTTCTTGCTAGCAGGAAAAGCTCATAAGCCCCAAGGTGAATAGAAGGATTCTGACTGCTACAGATATTAGGGGACAGTGGCGCTCAAGAGAGTTGTGATGGAGACAGAAATTGTGAACTACCCGTGAAAAGGCTGTTTTCCCTACAGATCTCAGTTGCTTTTTACCTATCTCATTTGTCCGGTTCGCTATTGGAATAAAATAAAGATTAAATTAGACTCTTCCTTTGGATGTATCATGTTATGAGTATTACAGAAAATTAACAGCCTGAGTGAAGTTAATTTGAAGTGTTAACCAAGCACAAAAATCACACTTGCTATTTAGACCACTGCATATACGTGTAGGCTATATGTGTAGGCCTACAAGAGTTTGAGAAACTGCAACCACTCTGCAAGCAATTCAGAGTGGATGAACCTGCATATTTTTTGGCAAGCGTATTATTTGTCTTTAATTCTGTGCTGCCTCAGTGACAGAACTCTCAATAATCATTTATGTGCATCTCTCCATTTCTCTGCTTAGGAGGAGATTAACTGGCCTTTGGAGAGATGTGTATCACTTTGTCAGATATCAAGAGAGTTGCACAATCAATTTACTCAACTAGATCTAGGCAAGATGAACCTCATCATCTTATGTCTATCTGGTAAAAATAGCAAGCATGCATCTTCCTCTACCACTAGATAAACAAACTGACTGAGTCAAAAACTGATCTCATCAAATCATGCAACTTCAGTTTTCATGGTGACAGTATGACTTCAGAATTATTTTAATCTGGCCTTTATAATTGCAGATAAAGCTTCACAGGCAATCTCTTTTACTATAGACCAAGAGAAGCTGTGGTAAAGAAGCATAATTACAATTCTTATGAGGAGTGGCTGAATCTGGAGAAGAGAAGACTTGGGTGATCTTATTGCTCTGTACAACCCCCTGACAGGAGGCTGTAGGCAGATGGCGGTAAGTCTCTTCTCCCAGATAACAAGTGACAGGACAAGGAAATGGTCTCAAGTTGTGCCAGAGAAGGTTTAGGTTGGATATTAGGAAAAAATCATCACTGAAGTGATGGTGAAGCACTGGAACAGGCTGCCCAGGGAGGTGGTGGAATCACCATCCCTGGAGGCATTTAAAAACTGTGTTGATGCGGTGCTTAGGGACATGGTTTAGCAGTGGGCTTGGCAGTGCTGGGTTAACAGTTGGACTTGACGATCTCAAAGGTCTTTTCAACCTAAATTATGCTATGATTCTATGAATAAATATTTCCACAATTCCAGCATGGTCCAGGAAATTATTTTTCCCACTAATGTGTTTATAGGTTAACAGATGAAAAATTGTTTGTGGTTTGAATTTAATACATACATTTCTGAAATAAAAGGACAACATACCAAGCCTATTTTTCTAAGTAAAATCATAAAATTGCTTTTGTATATTCCATTATGCACTCCATCACCTTGTAAGTATAGCTTTTAAACTACTTAACCATTTTGGTACTTTTCTGGTGAAGATCAGGGAAATGTTAATGTGGTTTTCAAGCTGCCACAGTTAAAACTGTGAATGCGTTTTTTCTTTACTGTCTTTACATCCATGGCAGAAATCTGAAGACAATTTTAGATTCCACTATGAACTGAGGCTAGAAGACATTTATGACCAATTTGAAATGAGAACAGAACTTCATAAGATGATCTAAAAACCCTATATAGTAATTAGGAAACCACCTAGGGTTAGCCAATAGGAAGCACCAAACACAGAGTTTCACATAAATTCTGGTCCATAATCTGTCATGTTGAACGCTCAGTTCAGGACTTCCAGGGACGCAGTCCTGAACTATTTGGATTATACCTATAAAAATAAAGCAGCTTTTTTTTTTTTTTTTCTTTTTTTTTTTTTTTTTTTTCTAGGAAGCACAGGGAGAAGAGAAATAAAAGTTCTGTGTTTAACAGCAGGGGTAAGACTCACAATGATGTGCTTGAGGGAGGTTTTAGGATCCCTCAGGCTATATTGATGCAGTAAATAAAATGGGACATAACCCATAACCCATTTTCTTTCTCAGGCCACGAGGGCAAGTGACACAGCCTGGCTCACATCTCTACAGCTAAATTATACTGCCATCCTCCCTCCCTGTCCCCCCTCACCATACTGGGTGATCTCATTATAAAACCTTTTGGGAACAGGCCCTGGCTCATGCAACCCCCTGAACCAAAACCAGACGTTGTTCAAAAGAGTTGGCTGCCACAGGCCAAGAACCATACTGTTGGATGTGTTAACAATTAAACAATATGGATAGCTGTGGATATTTTACCAGCCTACACCCTGGCCTGGGTTCATTGATTAGTATGTGGTCTGATTCACTCAGATGAGTAAAATTGGGGTTTTATATGATAGACCTAGCAAGTCTCACCCTTTTCAGACTGAGCAGTGGTGCCACTAATCTTTTAAGTGAGAGTTCAATACTCATATAAAAAAAGGTCTGAGTTCACTTTTCTCAATTTGAGCGAATTCACAACTTCTATTGCTCTCAATACCAGGCTCAAAAAAGTTCAGATCTACGGTTTTTGTATGTGCCTCTCAGACTGCTTCCACTTTTTGCCCTTAACAGCAATTGGGAAAAACACAGAGATGACCTAAGCAGCTGGGTATGAAAACTAGTCAGGTACTAAGGTTGTGAAGATTTAAAGGTCTAACTCAGAATGCAGAATAAACAATCCTATGTCAAATTAGGAAATACCAAGAATGGTATGATATGCCAACAGAAATGTATCAAGGTGTATCTTTTATATTTATGACTACATTAGGATCTGCCCCTTGCTGTAGGTACTCTCTGAAAATATGTGTAGACTTGGGGAAATTGGGGAGAAAAAGTCCATATGGGAATCAATAAGAATTTAGGTCTCAAATATTTACATGTAAAGATAATTGCAGGCTAGACTTCTTTGAATTTATAGACATGAATAAAGTATGAATACATTTGGCAAAACATCTATTCAAGCGTTTCCATAATCGACCCTCTATGCTCTGATTCAGCAAGGAATTTAACTATGCAGGTAAGCCCCTTGACATCAATGGAAAATGCTTTAACTGAGGCACATATTTAAAGACTAATAAAGCAGATCCTTAGAGCTATTTTTCTAGATGTTTATCCACAGTCAATTACTTCTCCCAGACCTTCGATGTGTATTTGCAGTATTTTCTATCAATATCTTTCATTCACTAAAATTCAACCTCAGAGTTCAAGCTGCAATGCTAACTTATGAGTTCTTAGTCTAATTATATCCTGTGTAATTACAGTCTCATAAAGAAAAGAAATAACGACACTAAAAACTAGCTCACATTACAATCTAATGTTAATCCTTCTATCTTAAAATAAAAAGAAAAAATAAGTTTGTTACATATGAGGAGATTATTGGAGAATCTCACTTGCTTTGGATATGGTTCTAGACTGATAAAATAGGCCCAAACCCATTTATTGGGAAAATAGTTCCAAGAACACTGATCTGCAGTGTATTTATATACAATTACACATCAAAAGGAAATAAACTGAAAATTACACCTGAAGTTTTCATAACACATGCACACAATGAAAGATGCACGTTCACTGAAGAAGTCTTTAAAGTGAATACAGTGAATCCCCAAAATGTTTATCCGGAATTGCAGTGTTTCAAAAACTAAAAAATTTGTATTCTCTGGCTTTCTTTGTTTCCTTACAAAGAAAACGTATCTGCATGAAAATGGGGATATTTTCTAGTGCAGAGGTTGAAAACACTATTATGGTTAACATACTGGAAAGCTTCAGAATTAACACTCTCACAGAACTAAAAAATACTAATTCAGTTACGCTGTTCTACATCTTCTCAGTGCCACCTTGTGGAACTACAGCAACTCATTCCTTACTCTCTAATGGGCTAGCATGGTGTGCCCCTTCTGTTCTGCCATACAGCTAAATGTATGAAGGTATAAATACCCTGCTGATACCTACCAAGCTACCTCTGCTACATTGACTATAATTAGATACGGTTACATGATGCTTTAAGTCTTTACCTAGTTTAGACATAATCTTTGATGAGCCAGAAGTATCACAGATGTACAAGCAGAATTATTCAATTGTGTATGCTCACAATAACTTAATGTAGGAATACTACACAACAATGAGGAGGCTATGTCCTCTGCACTACACTGTCTCCACAGGTAAGTTTTTAATCTCAACATTTTCTAGGTGTAGGTATGAAACAGCTCGGTTTTATTAGATTTTTACATTAGTCTCAAGAACAGCAGTAAGGAAGAGAAAAGCTGTGCTTTCAAAAACACTGGTAGGACTTCACAATGATGTGCTTGAGTTTAAGTTTGAGAGTCAGTTTGGCTATGTTAACCTTACAAAAAATGGGCCTTGGTCCACTCTCAAGCCTTAAGAGCAACTGTGGCAGCAGAGCCTACATACATGCACAGCAGCTGAACCACTGCTCATTCCCTCTTCCCGTTCCCTTGCTGCGCAAAGAGCAGTCCCAGCACCTTCTGTGTGAGTGTGCCAGCTGGCAGAGGCTAAAAAACTCCCAGGTTTAACTAACAGTTAAAACATATAAAGGATTGCAGGACACTCTCCATGCCCATGTCTTAGCCCCATGTAAATTACTAATATAAATGGTGTCTCAAGACATTTAGATTAATATGATGTTTCCAACAGTGTAATGCAGTTGCTGTATGCTTAGATCATCCTGCTGAAAGGCAGGGATGGATTTTATCTAGAAAACCCCAAAATAGTACTCAAGTGGTCTTCTCTGATGCAGGCTTGTGGCTGTAGCTCTGGCTCAAAGAACGCCAACATGCTGGTTGCTTTTCCTGTGATTTCCAGCAGAAGTGCTGTCCTCACCAGATCACCCCATACCACCTCAGAAATAAGCATCAAGCGCTCAGTTTGGATCAGGTGGTTTTCTAGCCACTCATCCTGTCTCCCCGTCTTCAGATGAAGAAATTACACTGTCACCTTTTTTAGCAATTCAGCTGTTTAATGTTTTACTTTGATTACCCGGGTTCTATTTAGTCAGTTGATCTGTTTCCTTCCTTGGTTATGTTAATATCAAAGTCTCTTTGCTGAAATTAAAAACAATTAAATTCCTCCTTTCCCCAAGCTACTTCTCCCTGACACTCCACATTTAGCATTCCCTGGAGAAAAACTCATTTTTTATGAGATTTCCTTGTAAATTTTGTGGCCCATATCAGGAACCAGACAAAGGGGTTGATAAAGTGATTTCCCCCATACCCAGGATTAAAAGCATATTAGGCATTTCTTTGATAGTCAAAACAACATTTGGTGGCAGCTGAGCAGCTGGAAAGGACCATATTAATTAGAGAGATATTTACAGTTCATATTGTGACACTAAGCCATCTCTTTTTTTCCTTTTTTTTTTTTTTTTTCTTTGGCCTTATAAGCCCTGGGGAAGAATTATTACAAATATGAGCTAAGCATTTAAAGGAATATTTAATTTGTCATTGAATATTTCAAACACTAATTTTTATCAGGTACTCTGCTTTTTCTTTTCATGCAAATAGTCTTTGTTTGAAAATACTGCACTAATTATCCCCTTTGTATAGTTACTCTCTCTGTTTTTTACTCCCATTACTCCAGTTCTTGTACAGCATGGAAAACAGTGACTGAAACTAAACGGTTGCAAACGCCAAACAGTCATATTAGAAGGAGGAAAATGACAGGGGGAAAGGGAAGGGCCATCGGAAATTCTCATTTCCAGCAGAACCCATTTACAGGAAATCTTACTCTCTGGAATTATCAGTTATACAAAGTTCACGTCTAATTTTACAATGGCCTCATCTTCACGGGAACATGACAATTCTAAATGAAAATAATATAGCGCGCTTGAAAAAGGGTACACCAACTAAGTGGGTGAAGGGACTTTTCTCCACGTTCACATGTTGTATCTTGGAGATTGAGCTGGGAACAATATCTTCAGATCACCTTACAAGAGGGAGATTTAGGGATGAAAAGGCTTCAGGTTTAGTTCCCCTTCCTTTTTTTTTTTGGGGGGGTGGGGGGGTGGGAAATTAGTAACTACTGTATAGCAATGGAAACTCACCACTGCCATATAGGACTGTGCTCAGGGCAACCTGACCTTGCCTCTGCTTGCAGGTAAGACGTTCCATTACTGACACAAGCAGGCGCTGACGATGCCTGCTGTCAGCAACTGGCAAATGTCCTAGTGTGGCTGAAAGACTGAGTCTCATGCACAATCATGTAATAGAGAACATCCTTCACAGCTAGCAATTAATGGAATCGCTGTGCATGCTCGCTCATTGTACTTCTTGCCAAACCGCACTTGAAATCTCAGGATTGTCTCTGAGAAACGTTGCATATATACAGATTTATAGATAGCATCTATCCTAGGGATGGTTTAATAATAAAAGAACTAATCATGACACAGTTCACTCTTACATGGAATGATGTGCATTTTCATTTCTTTTGCAATCAACTAAATAAATTGCATTTTCAGGAAAAAATAATAGAACTGATCCTATACGCAATCCACAGGTAAAAGAACCTTGGGAGTTGCCTGTGGCCCTGGTTCAACTGTAACAAAGTGTTCTGAGTGTTCTTAGTAAACTTAGATGTAAATTTTGCATTCACAAGAGCTGAAAGAGCAGAGACAATGTATTTTAGTTAAATCACACTTCAGGTGAAAAGATATAAGCTGTTTTTCAGTCTATGATGTGAGATAAATGAATATTAATCATCTCTCACAAAGTCTGTCTTTTTATTGAAAAAAAAAGGTCTTCAGCCTTCTTTATAAATATGCTTTATAGAGAGAAATTTACTATAGACAAAATATTGCCTTAGAGGATTTTGGTTTTGTCTTTATTTTTGTTTTCAAATAAAATTGCATCTACAGACTAAGTCTGCAACAGAAAGCATTGAGGTTATTGTTTTTCTTGTCTACACTGCAGGATCGAGAATATAATACGGCCAGTTTGCATTACAGAATGTATTGCCTGCAAAGAGGCGGCTTCATAAAATCATTCGTAAATCAAAGTCTTTCTTGTTAAAAAGATCCATTTTTAAAAAGTCAGAATTATAAAAAAGAATAAACATTTGCAGTTTGCGATCAAGGTTCTTTGGTCAGTATGGATTAAATGTCTTCTTTTGTATGTGACTAATAATGAGATTATGAAGCACAGAATTCCCATCTACTGACTTCAAATCGAAGCTGAATATAGAATCAAGAATGGAGACACATAATAGGCTAAGAGTTCAAAGACTGCATATGGGGGCTGATACTGTTCTGAAAAATAATAGATTTGTTTTTCATTTTGTTGTGGGTTGTTTTTTTTTCTCTATTTTTTAGGAATAAGACCTATAAAAATTTTTTGTGAAAAACTCAAGAGAAATTAATTTAAAGCTCATACTTGAATGTCATTTTCCGTGACCACACAAGTAAAAGACTGCAAAGTGAGTTTCTCATTCTTCTAGTAAAGACAATTTATTCTGTATAGCACATTAAATTCTGTGTATTAAATTATATCATGATAGTGCAAAAGATTAAAGAATGTGACTTATTTCCTGGAGATATGACAGAGCAGGATTTGGTCTTTTCTTTGAGACTAATCAGGATTTTGAATGCATATCACTTTCTAAGTAGAGGGCGGAGTATTTTCTGTTTGTTTCTCAGCAGAATATTAATCCATTGCTTGAAAGATTATTTTTTTTTTCCTTTTTGTCAAAACTGAAATATTTTCTGCAAAATACTATACAAAAAGGCCTTCTTAATGACATATAATAATTCTTACTCTTGGTAAGATTTCTCAAATAGTGTTCCTCCATCTCAGGTTGATGTTGTTCTCTCCTGGTGAGATCAGTTGTGAAGTTCTCTCTTAAAAATCAACTCTTCCTTAAAATGTCTGCAGAAATCTCTAATACTTTACATTTAAAGTTGCACAGCGTTTCTCCTTCCTTAAGTGAAATGTACAGCATACCTACACTTTAGCTATCTCATTTCCCATTTATATCCTTTTCCTCTGTTATGCTTCTTGAATATATAAACACACATTTCTTGTTATCTGAATGGACCAAAATGTTGTTTCTTGAAATTTTAATTTCCTCCTTAACCTGTCATCTGTTTAGGCTGCTGCACACATACATCTTGTGCTACCATCTGTTTGTTTCAGCTGTTCCCTCATTCACTTGCTGACTACAGAGATTCCCATTCTGTAACTTCTCCCTCTGAACCCCAGCGTAAAGTCTCCTACATACTTCTGTCGGCTTTTTCCACCAGTGCATTGGCAAATCTTTTCATTCAAACATGTCCTGTCCCATCTGAAACATTTCCATCTACTAACGGACTAATGATCAACACCTGTCTACCAGCTGGCCTAAGCAGCATTTAGAAACTAAGACTTTTATCAAGTTTTAGAGTAATTTAATAATAGTTAATTCTTTTTAAAAATATTTTCAGTTGTGCTAGCTTAGTTATGTTACCTATTCTATTAAGTGAACAACTTTTGCAGTTTCTTCCCAGGAAGCTGCACTTTTAAATCAATGTTGTAAAGTAAACCTTTGGAAAACTCTAGACTTTGGGAATACACAAATGTCAGAATGGTAACTATATAATTGATAATTTTATAGAAAAACAGCTCTTAATCTTCATAACCATATTAATATTTTATTGTGTCCAGTTTTGATTCTCTATCTGCAGAAATCAATTCTTAATTTTGAAACTTTATCACTCTTAGGTTTTTCAATTGATGGGAGATTTTAAAAGTCTCTCTTACATGGCACTTGAAGCAGAACAATTTATACCTTCTCTGTCTACAGCTGCACTCCTTACACTCAGGTCTTGTTTAATTATGGCACTTACTTCAATAAACACCAGAAGCATACAAAATTTTTTTCTAACTTTAATCATATAGGTTCATGCAGATAAAACAATGAGATGTGAGCCACAATTCCTGAACATCTTGTAGCGTATCAGGAAAAAATCTTATTCTCGAACATGCCAAGAACAGTTGGATTTATTTCTGAATTTTGAGGAGGAATTAACTGAAAATCTAGAAGAAAGATCTTCTGAGTGAAAGATCAAGATGGGATTTTTATTTCAAGGAACAAAAGGTATGACAGCAGTAAAACAAAGATAAAGGCACAGAATTCAAGAAACTCAGAGAAATAGCTAGCTGAATATTGTGTGAAGATAATGTAAAGAATAAAGAATTACAAGAAAACTGGCAGTTCATGAAGAGGAATACATTAAACATACAAGAAGAAACTGCCTAATGCAATTTAAGGTTAAAAATACTTTAAAAATCAAACACAGAAACTGAAATTGAAGATTAACTGTAAAAAACAGCAGTTTGGGGAAAAACCAGTACAGAGCAAAGGAAAAAAAAAAAAAAAAAGTCAATAATATGCAGTTCAAAACCAGAAATTTATATTCTGGGACATATTTACCTGAGTGCTGCATGAAAAAAAAGTCATAGAAAATACTCTGTTCTTTTGATACCACTGAAGTTTCTCCAACTGTTCCAGAGAATGTTTTAAGAAATTAAATTGCTATTATCCACAATAGGGGTGATCATTAAGAATGAGAAAAATTTAATATATGACTAAGGAGAATTTAAGAGGAATTATTTTGTTACAGCTGAAAAGACAAAAGCTGAAAAGAAGAGTCGGATGAGGGTGATAACATAAAAATTGTTTCCTAAAATGTAAGAGGAAATTCTGGCGAGAATTAGTTGTTCTCTGTAATAAATGTAAAATGAAAAGAAAAAACGTTCTAAGCTTATTTTGCTTTAAGGAAATTTGGAGAAACCTTTCTAAACAGGTAGGTGTTGAAACAGAAAGATGTAAATACCTAAGAAAGCTGTGGAATTGAATACTTTAAAGAAGAGGTTACATAAACATCATCAGGCATGGCTTAGGCATTAAATTGCTCACTGCAGAAAGTCCCAGTCCTCAAACTCCTAAATTACACAATACAATCAACTCACATGTCATTTCTCCTCAATCCCAAATTCATAAGAACAAATGTACAGTAAATACATGGAGAGACTGAAACACAATGATCCTTCTGATGTCTAACCTCAACCAGTTATGCCATATGTGGCATTTTGTTTGCATAAATAAGTAAAATGCCGTTTGACGGTCTTGCTTTCATCCCAAAATAAACATAATGTGCTTTCTATATTAAGTGATATCATGTCCTTGTTGCCTTGATTAATCATGTTATGCCATCTGCAGCACCAACCTCTATGTGATACCCCGAATCAATCACTATTAATGTAGTGGTTTGGAACTGAAGATCAACAAAAATAAAAATATCAAATAGCCCCCTCTGTGCCAAATTTGAAGGAAAAAAGCTGCCACTTGGGTTTTATGTAACAGATACACATGATTCTAATATGACCGATAAGGTTACTTTTCAACAAACCTATATTAAAACTTTCATTAGCCCTCTGCAGCTCTCAACACCATCACATGGATTTTTATCTTGCACAGTAGATAAAAATGCCATGTGGCGACCCAGACAGATCCATACTCATAATGAAACAGCAGCCTAAAGAGAAACAGTATCAACACATCTCTCTGTGTGTGGACACATGCATGAAAAGGCTCTTCTGCATGCAGATCTTCTTCCTAAAATAAACCCCTCTCTGCCCCACTGCACTTTCTGCTGCATCTGCAAAGTCTGCAGCAATCTTACCCAGAAAACTTGTGTACATGCATGGAACAGTACAGGGGATGTGATGGCTGAATGAAAAAAAGCAGGTGAAAAAGGGAGAAGAAATATGATGGATATGACTTACTTATTGAAGCCTTTAAGAAAAACCCTAGAGGTGATGTTATATAGTCTAAAGGTAAAGGGGTCAGTGAAAGACAGTGGACATTTTTTAAAAAAGTTATCCCCAAAAAATCGCTATTTTTAATGGGGGACTTCACACACCATCAGGTAACTGGTTCAAAATTTAGATTAATGGGGAAAAATGTGTGCCTAATATCATACTGAGAAAAAAACATTAAAAAAAAAAAAGAAGTTATTGCATGGATCTACACACTTACAACCTCAAATAGCTCAGTATTGTGCAACTTGACTATTACTGAAGCATATGTCAATAGTGAGTGTCACAGGAGGAAAACTGCTGATATGGAATATTTAAATTCATTATCATAGTGCATTAATCTATGTTAGGAACCCAGAAGCAGGGACAGTAGCTATGTTGCAAGCCTTTCATTAATAAGTGGAGCTAAGGAAGAAGTAAAATATAGATGATTTGCCTTAAGAATAAGATATTTCTTTGATGAGCATTCTAATAACTTAATTTCTACTTTTACTTTGAAAGGAAAAGGAATGGATTGTGGTATTTATAAGTACTGACCCAAGTTTCACCCAGAATACTTTAGCTTTACCAGTCGTGCGTGTCACAGTCCATACAATAAATTAAAATTAATACCTGGAAGATAACACACTCTTAAGACAGAAGTGATTAGGGAAGAAGCCAGGGAGCCAGTCTAACCAGCTAGCTGGAGATTTCTTCTATATGGGATTTCCTGTACCATCACTCCAACAAAATTCACAGGGAGACTATCAGGAGGAATTAGAAATATCTTAACATCTGGTTGTCTAAAGATCACAGAAGGCTAATGCAGAGAAGGCCAGAAAAATATCTACAATCCAGAAAGCTTAACAAAATGGCTTAAATTTTATCTATCAAACTATGCCACATGCCAGTCAGATATAAACCAGAATTTTTCTCAATTCAACCCTTAATGTAATTACTTTATGTTACATCCTGTGTCACAAGTCTATCACATACTCAGAAATGTACACTTTGACAGCTGTTAAGCTCTATTCAAAGCTGCTATTAGTGTTGAGAAAGATGTTGTTTCTATTTTCGGCTCTATAAGTAACCCTAGAAAGTTACATTCGTTCAGTCTGACACCTGATGAGAATCCCATGGCTACCCCAAGTGGTAATGTCACAGTCTTTTTCAAGGGTCATTTGTAGTCAGGACTAACACTTTTAGCCTTGTCTAGAATGATTCATACACCATCGCCTAGATTAACACAATTTTCTTTTGAGTTTTACTGACTTGCAGTTGCACAATAATAGATTCAAACCCATGAAGAAAAGACAGTAGGGGGGATTTTTCTTTTAGAAGAAAGTTTTGCAAGTGCTTTCCCATAGATATTTCATTTTATCATTCTATTGCCAAACTGAATGTGTCCCATTTGGAAGAAGTCACAGCCAGCTGTACGTTTCCCAGTGGAATTACAGCAAGCTGAAGCCTTCTCCCATAGGACCTGTATCACTGTAGCAATTCTGTGCCCACCACACAGAGATATTTTTAATGCAACAGAGTTCTTGGAAAACTTCTCACATACCATTTCCTCTCAAATGATATTGTCAGAAAAATCTACATAAATGAGGTTGTATTAATAATGAGAGGTAATTCTGTGGGAATGAGACATGAGACCAAACTTACTATTCCACTCCCACTTGAGGGGTCAGATGAATCCCTCTGACCTCTATTATGCTAGGAAACTTCAAACAACTGAAAGTGCACAAGGCATGTTTAAGGTCTTTTTCTAGTCACTTGAGTTGAGCAATCCTTCAAAACACAGATTTCAGGGTGCACAATTTGCCCTGAAGAGCTGTAGCTGGTTTTCTATTTTCAACCTGAATTCAAAATTCTCAGGATGAAGAACGCCTACTGGGCCAACGTTTCAATTAAATTTATATTGCTATCTTCAGTGAAGCCATCTGTAGTATGAGTGCAAATAAAACAAAAATTTACCACCCCCATTCCTGAAATTTAGTGCGTGTGTGGTATTTCATACATCTAATGTGAGTACCCCAAATGTCACTGTAAAGGTAAACATGCTAGTTTTTAAATATCAGGCCCTGCATGTAGTTGCAAGCTGTGACAATAAAATCTGGCTTTATAAAGGGAAAAAGGCATGCAAAGGTGAAACACAATGTGATTTTTCACTTCAAATAGATGAAAACTAGGAATGTTCCTCCTCAAAATTGTGAGACAGAAAAATATTTCAAATATATCTATATGTTATTTCAAACGGATTAAACCCCCTTAATTTAACGGGGCAATTTTCCAGCTGCTAGTTTCTAGGCTGCTCTTTTAGTAGTTTCTAATTGTATATTGCATTCTTTCACTTCTTAACTTGAAGGTTGCACTAAGGGCACTGCAAACAAGTGTACTAAGTCATGTCATCTGATGGGCCAAAACTTATTGAAGCTTCTTGCATGCCACAGAATTGCAAAGTAACTGACATGAAGAAGAAAATACTCGTAGAGCTGAAGCGATTTTACATCAGGAGGATGAAAACAAGGATGAATAGATTTGAACAAATGGTCTTTTGTTTGTAGAGGAAAAGGAAAAAAAAAAAAGTAAGTTTACAACAAAGTGTACCCAAGATGGGAAAAGACTGACTGTGATCTAAGACAATAAAGATTCATCTTTTATATACTGTATGCAAAACACACAGAAAAATGTTTAAAAAAATGCAGAGCAGGCAAGAAAAGACATCAGCTGATAAATATTTATACTATGAGTTGCTACTGTGGTAAAAAATGGAAAAAAATTTGACACTTCATTCTGAATAGTCTCTCTACAACTGATAATTATAAAATTGGTCTTACATTCAATGGACTACTTGTGAAATACATTATAAATTAACTGCAGTAAAGACAACAGAATCTAGCTTCGCATATCTTTAAATATGTCATCATTGAATATATGAAAGCAGGCTACTGAGCAATATAAGAAGGTAACACTATGTTTGTGATTATGACTTTACAAAATTAAAAGTATATGTGTATTTTTCATGTTAGAATGTGTCTGTCAATTATCTTATTATGCCCTAGTGGATTAAGATTAATATTAAATTACACAAAGACAGAATAACAAGAGAGCTCACATGTCATCATTCCGGAATCAAGTGTAGTCTTACTAAGGAGAGCATGACCATAAATACATTTTGTATTAGTCTCATTTTTAAAAATATTAGAATGTTACGAAAGATTGTAGGGGTGGAGGTAGGGGGTTGGGGGTGGGCAGGGTCATTCATTAAGATTCCTAAAAATTAATTTACTAGTTCAGTCTCATTACAAGTTTTTCAATCATAAATTTCCCTTCAACACCACAAGGATTGCTACTGATTGAAAACTGTGAGGAGAAAGCAAATGATTTGTCAAATTATACCTGCAAAAACTTTCTTAGTATTTCTTGTACTTCCAATGTCACCTTGGAGAAAACCTATAAGGAATGGCATCTAGCAACCCAGTATTTTATTAGACAAGTAATAAAATGTAAGTGCTTACTAAAATTTTAACATTTACATGCATAGAACTTAATCAAGTGTAGGAAGTTTACCTTGCAGTGCATCTGCACTTCATTTAATTATATAAGAAAATATGCTTAAATAATCAGAAATCCATACAGTGACCATTATACCTTTGCTGTATATAATAAAAGCCCAAAACTCTCATCCACTAAAGCGAACATGAACACGAGAGTGTATTGTACTATATACAACAGTGTCTATATAAAACCAACCCAGAGCTTGGCAGAGAAAATTTACAGTATTAAAGGATGCAGAAAAATAAACACTTTAAATTGGTAAATCCTACATTTTGTCTATTATACTTCACAAAATAATCAATTTTCAGGCATGATGTGAGTAAGACTACAAATCTCAGCACTGCAAATCTGCTTTGTTGTTCGGACTGGACATTTAACTATACTTTCCTCCTAACACAGCAAATGAAATAGAAAATAATAAGAAATGAATCATACAACTTCCCCCTTATGCACGTGTTCCCTTTAGCTGATGTTTTTTGTTGTAACACTATAAAAGCTACCAAGTCCAAATTTGAAGAGGAATCTCTGCATATATTTTCAGAACAGAGCCATGCATGTCACACAAGTTGCTACAATTTCAGTTCTTCCTTCTAATTGTCAGTTTATAAAGCACTTTCAGCTCAGACATGAAGATTAACTAAACCCTACCACATCATTCTATGTGAAACACTGTTATAAAGCAGACACAAAATGACTATTCAAGGTCACTGAGTGTATCACTATTTGGTGTCTTGCATTTCTAGTTCCTGTTTTGAAGGGACTGATTCAAACATAGGATTTCCAACAAAATACTTCCACTGCTTTATAGACGAGCATCCGTGGCAACTGTTAAAGTGTCTTGGTGAATTGTAACCTAACTACTAGATGATTTTTTTTGAAAACAAAACAAAACAAAAATACAAAAAACCTAAGCACTAGAAAAGGTAAATTCCTAGTTGTTGCATGAATCCAGCTCATACTTATTTAGAAAGTGATTAATTTTCTAAATATAACGACTTGCACTGAAACTTAGGAAAGAATTTAGAAAGCTGTTTTATTTTACACGCACACACACATGCACACACACTCATTAATTTTTACATCTATAAGTATGCAAAAGCCAGATCAGAAATTTGATTAAATTAAAAACTTCAACCTAAAACCAGCACAGCTAATAATCCAGTCTAATCTGAACACAAATCATCCAGTGATTCTCATGTCAAACCCATAATGTTGGTTGACCAGCTGATCAAATTTTATCAGTAGAAAGCCATCCCACTCTTAGTTAATACATGCAAAGGTATAATTAGCCTCACTGTGAAAAACATGTGGGTTTGTTCCAGCTCAAATCTTTTCAGATTCAGATTCTAACACTGAGTTGTGGTTTTGCCTTTGCCTGATGAACAACAAAAACCACACAAAAAATATGCACAGTGAGGAGATCTGGATATATCTCGCATCATTTAACTGTGTTCTGCTTCATAATGCAAGTTTTACACTAATACAAGAAAAATATCAACAAAAAGTTTAATTCTTTATGGTTTATGGTACACTTTTGTACTGCTTGACATGAACGAGTCAAAAGGTATAAAATATTAAATATATTTAATGTTTTTTTTAATAAATATTATAGATTAAGAAAGATTTAAGTGCTCTAAAGTTCAATACTAATATGTTTTTAAAAAGTATCTCATACACATACCAAAAATATTTTCACTTCCATACTTAAATGTTCCTCTCTGTGCTGTTGTACTTTATGTAGTGAAATCTTTCATATATCACTTACTTTTTTGTCTTCATTATATTTGTGGAAAATTTCTTGTGCTCTTTCTTCACCACCATCCGTAAACAGCATAATAATCTTATTGCAGTTAGCTCTAGAGACACTGTGCTGTAGAAGACACAAAGAAAAGTGTGGGTTTTTTTAATTTCAGGCTATAAATAATAACAACTGTTGTATTTGATGGCTTTCATATCAACATGCTTACTACTTAAACATGGATTTTAGGACTTCATTCGATAACCACTTCTGAATGAAAAATAAGATAAAATAAAATTAAAATAAAATAAACCCAAAACAAACTGGGGTTTTTTGTTCCATGAGACTTAAATATGACTCATTTCATATCTAGTATAACCCAGAGGAATGAGGATCTGGTGGTTCCTCTCACCTCCACCAACATAAGCAAAACTCTTCAGCTCACACCCATCACATCCACCCCACAGCATTCCCATACAGATATTCTGCAAGAGACTTGTACAGTGACGGCCTCTAAATACTTTTACTCTTTTCTCATCTTTACTTTTTTTCTTATCCTTACTGTCCTTGTGGAAATTTGGGAACAATGACACCCTCTAATGAGTTACTGAATAGCCTTTTTTTTTTTTTTTTTTCCTGCTGGATTCCTTCCTACTCGCAGAAACTATCAAGCTCACTGACAACATAAATGAAAAATCTGGTAACTTAGGCATCCTATAGGTACATCTAAAAACCTCTACCTTATAAAA
The DNA here is from genome assembly GCF_017639655.2 of Falco naumanni. Classification (NCBI taxonomy): domain Eukaryota; kingdom Metazoa; phylum Chordata; class Aves; order Falconiformes; family Falconidae; genus Falco; species Falco naumanni. The sequence continues at coordinate 73,565,678 of NC_054058.1, read as the reverse complement.
TTAAAAATAATTTTGCATTTGCTATTTTTGTCATATTGCTTAAAATAAGCTCCATCTTCCACTTCTTTAGTTCTTCCCTGATTTTTTTTTACTATTTTTAATACACTGAAATTAATAGCCAAATTTTAGAAAAGTACTTTAGAACTGGGTTTACATAATATATTGCAGCCAAGATACAGTGCCTAGAATATTAATATCTCTCCACCACCTACTTTTCTAATTAGGTTGAAACTCAGAGGTGACGAACTGAGCATGTTCCATTATTTCTGAAGAGCAAGCCTGGAACAGAAAGAATTGAGAAGCTGTCTCTGACTCTTAATTCAGCAGTCAGTTACTAGTAAAGTTACAGAGAAAAAAACAGTGTGTTGTGCAAAGGAAGAAAAACATCATTCCACAGCCAGAACAATAGAGATGAATATGAATTTTGGCTCCTTATGAAAGGAGCCAAAGGCTTCTCCTTTGGCATTCATCTTCTTTCCTGATTCCCTAAAAGTTAAGAAACTAGTCTAAGCAAATTGCTCATTAATTTTACAGCCAGCAGTCCTTGTCCTCTGTGTTGCATACAAATGGTCCTAGCCAGACACTTCTTGGTACTTCTGAGTAGTTGGATGTGACAGAGTAAAACCCTTAGAGATTCAGTGAAAGAAATTCCACTTCCCCTTCCACAAGCCTGAATTTTGCTATATGAATTTACTGTGCAGTCAGAAAAATAAACAGGAGAGTCATCCTTGCAAGGTACCCAGTTCCCCCTTGCTATAGTCTTTGTGACTGGATAGTGACTAACTTTCACCTGGCTGGTAAGGTGAGGTGATCCCACTCCCCTTTGTCACTTTTCATCCTACTCTCTGATCTGATTTCTTGTTCTTCTGTAATAAAAAGACCAAAACACCAAAGCCAGCCCTCAAACATCAGCCCATAATCCTCAATATTGCAGCTCCACAGTTCTACAATGCTCCCAGAAAACTAAAATACAAAACCTTCACTTCCCATCACCATATTAAGAGCACTTCCCATCACCATATTAAGAGATGAATAATTGTTCCTCAGAGATGATTTGTACTGGTAGTTCAATATTCAGTGAATAACTACTTATTTAATCATTTGGAAAAAAACCCAACCAACCAAACAAACAAAAAACAAGCCCAAAGATTTTCTTACATCTAACAACATATAAAACCCATTTGAAATCAATACATTCTCTCCGATTGCATCAGCTCACTGTGTTTCATTTGGAATTAAATAATTTATGACCATCTGCTTGTGAAACGTAACCTACAAGATATAGCTTTGGGCTGCAATCTTTTCAATATTAAAAAAGTAATAAAAGTTGAGCTGGATACTTCATAAATAAACTCACCTACATTTACAGTGATTTAATATACAGACCAATATAAAATCAGGGGGAAAGCAAAGAGATGACAAGGAAGGTGACCAAAGCCTCCTCATATTCTAAAGCTTTCCTATTGATTTTGAAATGAACACTGCTATGGGCAAATGGGAACCTGCACAAATAAAATGTGAACTTTGAACTGAATAAAGCAGATTTTTTTAAAAATTATTTTTTTTTAACTAAATCAATTAATTTTCTAGTAACTGACTGCTGAATTAAGAGTCAGAGACAGCTCTCAATTCTCTCTATTCCAGGGTTGCTCTCCAGAAATAATAGAACATGTTCAGTTTGTAACCTCTGAGTTTCAACCTAAAATTCTAGTGCCTTGCTTAGCATATGCTTATATAGTGTGAGAAAAATGCAGTGGTTTCTCTTTATCTCCTAGTACTTACAGAAAAGCATTTACTTACACTACACCATTTAGATATTGAAGTCATGCCACGGAAAAAAAATATTCAAGATTTTAGCCTCCAAACAATATTGGAAATATGAACATGAATAACAAATCATATGATATTTTCCCACCATAAAAACTTTACATCCTGATGAATGAACTTAACACATCAGTCTCTTACAAAGGATCAGGAGGAAGGCAGAATTGCCTTTACAACACGCCTTTTTTTTTCTTTTTTTTCTGCCATTTGCACAAAGATGGCTCAGGGAGTAAATAGAAGTGATTTTGCAAAGCTGTTACAGTAATGTCATCATTTTTCTGAAGAGTTTGCCTCAGCAGTCCCATGGATGGCTCTGCCCTCCCATCGGAGACCAGAGCTGAAAAGGAATGTGTTGCCTATACAGCAGCTTCACCAGGACAAAAAACCACGGAAGAATAGACGTTGGAACTGAGTCTCCATATTCATGTTTAGCTTGCTCTTGCACATTTTTTTTTTCTTCCTTTCAAAACAGCAAACAGGACATGATCCATTTTATACTGTGCATATTTCACATCCCTAAAATTAACTCATTAAGTGTCAGGTGGGGCTTATATCTTATGACATAACACTTTAGGAATGCTTTTTTCATCATGCGTTTCATGCCACTGACAAAGGAAAAGCTAAACCAAACCAAAAATCAACTACTCAAGAAGAGATGATTTCAAGATCATTTTTTTGGACAACTTGTAGGTATTACGGTATCGGATAAAAAAACCCTCCTGAATTGCTGAAGCTAAAGTATTATTATTTTCAATGAAATAGCAACTTTATATAACACTAAATAACAGAAAAATATTGCATATAAATTATGGAATAAAGATTATTGATAAACACTTCAATTAGTATGTTGAAAAAAACCTTAAGTGTCTATTTCCATCAGACACCAAGTTTTTTATGGCACAAGTTAAATATTACTTTGGTATTCAGCAAAATTGTTTGCAATAACTGTGACCCAGAAGCAGTACCCACAAAACTGTTATGAAAATTTGAGCTGTTAAAAAATATTCCATTTCCATGGACCTTAAAGCAATTGGTGTGTTTGAATTCATAAATACACAACTGGAAACTATCCCAAAGCATATTTTTTATTATTTGTCTAAGCCTGTATTATATCATCCTATTATATTGTCTTGTCACCAGAATCTGGCACTAACTCCATCACCAGCCCTTTACTCTTCCTGCCAAATGGATTTGTCAATATCTGGAGAGGACAACTATATTTCTATAACCTACTGAAATCTTTTAATTTCCCTTGATATAAACATCTACAATGTCCAGCCATAATTTACAGGATTATGTGAGGCTAATCACACCTCTGCCTCCAGTTACACGAGAGATGATCCCTTTATGAGACTGATCTCCAACCATTTTTTTAAGCATATTTTAATTTTACAAACAAGTACGCTTTGAGGTTTCCCATGTGTTCAAGTCTTCTTAATACTGCGTGTTCACAAAGTATGTATCTGGTGCTGCATCAAATGTAATACTTAATGTTAATCAAATATACATGTTATTAGGAACATATCTGGCAAAATTTCATGTGTCTTCCTAGTTGCCTCTGCATGAGATGGGAACAGATGCATAAAAAGGGGAAATACCTTCCAGCCTGGTCCAAAACCACCCAGCAGCCTTTAAAATACTGTTCACGGTTTTACACAATCATCAGCAGAGGGAACCCAATCATTTCCCCACCAAATCTGGATGCTCCATCCCTGGAAGTGTTCAAGGCCACGTTGGACAGGTCTTGGAGCAACCTGGTCTAGTGGAAGGTGTCCCTGGTCCCTGGCAGGGGGTTGGATTAGATGATCCTTAAGGTCCATCCAACCCAAACCATTCTATGACTATGAAACCCCTCTGCTAACCTAAATAGTGATCTACTGAGAAAAAATACTTGGAAACATTGTATTTTTTTTCCTCCATCAAAATTTGACAAGGTTAGAAAATTTTCAGTCAGCTCCAGCCCTACACCTGCATGGCATGAAAGCACTTTGAAGTCCAGAATCTGAAAGGTTAGGGGGAAAAATTAAAATTTGTATACTGATAGATATATCGCTGATATATTAAAAAAATAGTAATAAAAAGAATAAATTTCATATTTGTTAAGCTAGATCCTTAACTGCTGTAAATTGGTATAGTTTTATTTACACTAAGGTCAAGACTCAATACACAGTCTTTATGAAGGTCAAAAGTAGATTTTTTTTTTTTAAACAGCTATGCAAACTGTTTAAAAAATTACTAATAAAACTCAACATTTGTGGTGAATGAGAAACAGTACTACTTCAGAAAGCTACTGCTTTGGTGCAAATTAGAAAGTACAATGTAATTTTAAAATGGAAACAATACATTTGATTTTTGAGGAAATTATGCTTTTTATACATGCGAAAGTAAAAGGAATTAGAATACTCTCAAGGTGCCTAATATTCCTCTATTAACTAAGTCATTTGCTCCCCTCTGTCCTGCTTAAACCATGGCCAACTATTTATGACTTGTAATAGGTTTGAAATTGTAGATTAACTAAACAGTGCTAGGAGATACTGTAGTAAAATTGAAATAATAACACTATAACATAGAGCCTTCCATTTTAAAACTACCTGCAAATCAACCACTACCGCACCTATATGCCAACTGAGAATCACAAGTTAAATAAAAACTAGCTGAATGAATGAAGTAAAAGCAGTACAGCACATTGAAAATGAAATTTATTCCCGAATCTTAGCAACCTGGTGGGTGATCTGCAAAGAAAAAAAATATATTGTTGCGATAAATTTACTTGCTAAATAAAGGTTTGCATTTCTACACCTTAGTTACACAATGGAAGAGCATGTAGTGGCCATCTAAACATTGAAATTCTCCTTCTTCACTTTACAGCAAAGAGAAATTACTTTCATACTTACATTTAACAGCTGTTCAAAAGCATAGCTAAAGCCTTTTTTGTAGTCTGTAATTCCTTTCGCAGAGATTTTATAGACTGCTTCTTTCAGCTTCTTCTTGTTCCTCACATTAGCTTGGACAAGATGATTAAAGCAACTGACGTTCTGAGCATTATTGTTAAACTGTAAAATAAATAGAAATAGTATTAAAGACAGTTAATTCTCTTTTCTAGGTACTGCACTAGTAAAGGCCAATGTTTTCTTGATCCATAAGATAAGGCATGTCACACCTGGGGTTTAATTTCCACTACACTGAGAATGTCCAACAGTGTCTGGACGTTTCAAAATTAAAAATACTTATATTTAAAAATAAAAAAGTATTTGGTGTTGCTCTTTATCACAATCAAAAAACCTGTACTATAGTGGAAAAATTCACTCAAATTTTGTTTCAAGCTCATGTAATGAAAACTGAGAAATGCAGACTTAGGGAAATAAAAAAAAAAACATGGGGAAGTATTTATTTCACTTTTGTTAATCACTGAAAAATATTGGCTGAATTACCAGGTGACTTCCATATTGCACGTATTAGTCAGCAGTTTTACAGTGAAACTTGCAGATCATAACCAATTACTACATACACCTTACAGAAAATGAAATACACCTCTGGGACAAAGAAACCACTTGATGGTATAGTTGTAAGAGGAGAAAACATATTTGTGCTCTCTTACTCACATATCCGCAAAGACTACTCCCTGAAAAATTCATTTATACAAGATTCTGACATTAATTAAAAACATACATAGAAAATTTGTGTGCAAAATACTCCTCTGGTCAAGTAAAAATCAGTTTATGATCCCTTTAAAATCTGTCTCTCTACAAATATACATACGTACACGTATAAGTACAAATATACATACATCCCAGTAGAGAGTGATGCAGAAATACATCTCGTTTTTTAGCTACCTCTGTATTTATCTATTTGAAGTCAAAGACAAAACTCCTTTTGAAAAAAGCTGTAGCATGCACAATTCTAATTGTAGCTTTGAATGAATGTGCATATTCTTGCACATAATCTCTGCTTAACTCTATTTGAATGAAAATCTTCTTTTAACTACAACAAAGTGATTTTTTTAAGATATTCTTGACTAATATTACTAAAACTGTTGTCTTGGCCACATTTTAAACTCTTTTATCTATTCAGATTTCTTGTGTTAGCTGGTGTTTGGTTTTTTTTATCACTAGCAAATAAGATGTTCAAAAAACTCTGTAAAACTCCACCTCAGCAAAGGCACTAAAATCCAGACTTTCTAATTTATGTTTCAGCTGAAAACAGATTATTATGCCTCTTCCTGATTAAGGGTCTTCAGTGAAAGTAAATGTAAATGTAATTTTATGCTGTCAACCTGGTGCAAAGCCTCAAAACAACTTCAAAGTCAGGCCTTGTTGGCTTAAGTCTCAATACTGTTAATTAGTTCAATAGTACAGTATAGAAGATAAGGTAAATAAGGTCACAGATTTCAGTAACTGCTCAGACTACTTATGTCTAAAATGAATCACTAAGTACCAGGCACAAAGTACAGAAAGAGAACTGTTACCAGCAGCAAACATCATCTTACACTGTAATTGTAGGATGCCTACAATGAACAGAACTTAAAAGGATGACGGGATTAATAATATCGAACAATTTTTAATTCAGTTCAATAGGATGTTTAGGAGGTATGCAGACTTTTCCATGTCCTGGAATCAGACGCGTACAGATGCAAGCTCCTTGCTCTAAGGACCAACCAAAATATGAACTACCAGTACTTTTTATGAAATGTTCACTCTAATCAATGAGACTTTTGCTATCAAATTAGTAGGAGCAAATGCATAACAGCAAATGTAGTACAGCTTGTGGCAGAGATGACTGACAGAGAAAAGCATCATCCTCAGGCTTAGGCTTAGCCTAATTTGTTCCAGATCCTTGAAAATAGCCACAGAGCAGCAACTGTGGGGTTTTTGGCTGTAAGTGAGCAAATCCAGAGACTATTATGAGAGTGTTTGCTATGCTGGATTCTTATTTACAGTTCCACATGTAATTCCTTATTCTCACAAAAAGGATGTGTCAAAGTGCCCCATAAACTAGAGACTTTAAAGCATGAATTTGCCTCATGTTCTAATATCATTATTGTACCACAAACCACTCCTGCATGTATGTAGAACCTAAACAAGAAACCCCACTGTTTTCATTTTGAGCATTAAACAAGAAACACCACTGTTTTCATTTTGAGCGTTAAGTAATTCACAACTAACCTAATACCTTGTCATCTTCATATTGTATTTATTTTTCTAGGGAGCTTATTTTTGCTCATGGGATTCCTTGTGAGCTAATACTGTCTTTTGGCGAGATACTGATATTTTTATGGTATAGTTGCTGTTTTCCTGAGTATCGTATCAGCTAAAAAATTGTATTGATTGTTGCCAGGCAGAATATACTATGAGAATACCCATATAAGAATCTTCATACATCTTTTTAATGAATAAGGACAGTTATTACTCTGTCCCAATTTTATAGCTCAAGTCTCCAGATGATTAGAATCTGTGGGAGCAAGTTATTCTCAAAGGACTCTATGCAAAGTTTTCTGTGCCCCTTTCAATCAATACGCAGTTCCCAGTGTGTCACAAGGGGACAACTGTTTCCAAAAACATGCAAAAGCATGAACAAGTGCTTTAACTTTGAAAAATGCACTGTTATATTTGATCAAGTATTCTACAGAAGTCAGTTGTATACAATAATACTACAAAGATTGCTTATTTACTTTTGTTATTTATCAGGGCTTTAGTTTTCATAATACCACAACTATAAACATAGGATCACGTATCTAAATTCTTTACAGTAACAGAAGTACGAAACCAGCGTGAGATAATGATGATTGAAAATATTTTCCAATTCTCCCAGTGTCACTATGCAAACTTCACCTTTAAAAAAAATTAATGGAATTGGACTACATATAATCAAATTTTCAACTTTAATTTCTTTAGTGTATGCCATATTTCCCAGAAAAGAATATTTTGGTAAGAGCAACCTTCCATTGTGATTAATATGTAAGACTTCCAGCTGAACCCTAACATTTCCATTGTGCAATTTTAAAAGATAGTTATTTTATAAAAGTTCTTTCCCCAGACACAAACAAATTATGGTAATTAATTTAGTTTTGTTTCCTCTCAATATCATGTGAAGATTTTTATTTGCTGTGTAAAAGCAGTATGAGATGTTCACACAACTGTAATCGATTTACTTTGATGCAAAACGCTGACACACTCAATGGTGCTTCTTACAGAAGTTTCTTACAGAAGTAACCAATAAATCAACCAATGATTATTATGTACATTAACCATGTGGGAGTGAAAAACATACCGTGCTCTGGAATTATTTCAGCTTGTCTTGACCTAATTTTGTAGCCATGACGGGAAAATTACTGATGTAAAGTAATTTTAAAAAGACAAGATCTGAAAATTGACTCTAATCGTGAGATGGGATGAAAGAGCAGATCTTGTACTTGGAAACTAGAAGAAAACCACTATCTGGTAGGTAGCTCTGCTCTACACAAGTCAATTTCATCTGAAAACTTAAGAGTGAAACACTGTTCTGCTTCACCAGCAACATTATACGCAAATTTTTAATGACCTAATATAAAAGTAACCATACATTAAGTCTTATGGTCAGTGCCTGCCTTGTCTTGGTCTGTAGCAAACAGCAGTTTACATGTTCAAGTGAAAATCTAGTGACAAGTGAAAATTTCTTCCTGAAATGCCACTAACGTTAAACTGCAAATGTAAATTGCTTGCTAGCAGTCCTGCAAATGTATCAGGGTAATTATTTCTATGAAGGTCAGGTATCTAGCATATGGATCAGTAATTACAGATACAAAAATGACATTTTAAAAATACTGGCTCAAACTGTTTAAGCAGCTAACAAGTAAACTGTACTGTACTTACACACGATGTAAAGTGAACAAACGGTCAAGGTCAAAACATCTGCATCTATAGATTGACAAATACTGATGTAAAATGGAGAGAAATAACACATTTGTAGAATGGAGAGCTACATTAACCAAAGCCTGCAAATTCTGTAATTTAATTGAGAAAATATATGACCCAGCTGTTTTCAAATACATCGGTCAACATTATTGTTAATGCCAGTCGACAAAGAAGATGAGAAGAGTTTTTGATTACATAAAGGAATTAGTAGATGGAACAACAATCCTCCAAAATGAACATTTACCTGTTTGCAAGGGGGTGAAGGCAAGTCTGAAGATTGAAATATGGCTAATAAGAATGTCCAAAGGGGGCAAGAAAATTCAAGGCTACATTCAATTAATTTGAACTCCAGCAAAATACTGAAATGATTTCAAGTGTAAAAGGCTTCAGATCACCCTTAAAGCTGGATTTTCATAATACTAAAACACTTTTACTCTTTAACCAGCTGACCATGTGACAAATACCAGAACTATCCATAACTTAACCAAACTGAGTCAGCTTCCAGTTACACTCATCTGAAATATATTAGCAATAGCAGCATTAAAATTTTTCACACATTATGATACCAAAAGCCAAAATACCTGCAACAAGCCTTTAACAATTGCTAGTCACATTATCTGTCTCCTAAGTACCATAATAAGCTTACTTAACTTTAGATGAATTCTTGAAAACCAGTTAACAACATAATCACTTAGTATTTAACTGGAAGAAAGAACATGCAAGATTTCAAAAACCAGTTGCCTTTTCAGAAAGTCCATGTTTTTACAAAATCAAAACCTATCAAAGAGGCAAAATTGAAGTAACTACAATTCATACTTTAATGAATAAAATACTCTCTACGTACCTATATGAAATATGTCAGTTGGGTATTTATCAGACCAGCATTTTCTACCAATTATTGCAATGAAGACAAATATATGTCACAAAAATACCATTGTGGTAGAAAGAAAATAAATGGAATTTGTGTGCAAGGTCGAGGGCTTAGTAAGTCACTTAGAAAACAACCAATGACATTTGGAGGCAAATCATTCAGTTGTTAAAATCTAAAGCCACTCTATACAGTATGGCACCACCAGGGACAACTTCTAAACTATATAAAAAACACATTCACTATCTAAGCTAAAATAAGGGGCTTGCAGCAAAACACTTGGAAATCATGGGAAACAGCATAACCTTAGCTTTTTTTTTTTTTTTTTAAGTATCATTTAGTATTACTGTAATTAAATTTGTCTTGTAATTATATAGCAAGGTATAGAATCTATATATATTTTAAACTAGATTATTTCTCACTATCTAAATAATTTATATCCTTTTGGAGTCTCCCAGAACAATCGTCAGGTTAGAGGAAATGACCTATTCACAGGTTTGGGCTAGAATACCCAAGCCTGTTACTGGGGCACTAAGAGTGTTAGAGAACTTCATCCAGTTGACCTCAAACCACCAGTATAATTTTGGCCATATAAGGGGCAACTCAATAACATGAAAGATAAGAAAATAATTCAATTTAACATGAAACTCTGAACAAAAGAGTTTGAGTTTAATGCTGCTTGAACGTTGTCATTCCAGATAGGGTCAGAAAAAGAAATACTAATCAGATGATTTTACAAGGACCTTGTCTTTATCCTTCGATTCAGAGAAGGATCAACTTGAAAAGCAATGGAAAATTATACAGAACTGCAGCAAAATACCTAAATGCTTGAGACCTTTCCCCTCCCTTGGGTACTTCCATTGAGCCGTGGGCTCCTCCAGACACACGAACCTCTCCAATTCATAGTGCCCCAAGAGTTAAACTGATGGACAAGAGAAGGGGTTGTCATTCTGAAATCCTCTTATGATTCCAGAACAGTTACTTCTGCATTGCTAAAAGCCTCCTCTTATCCAGCATCTCAGCCTGCAAATCCTTTTTTAAAATTATCAAACCTCCTTCCCCAACACCAGGATATTAGAGGATTCAAGGGAAGTGAAACAGAGATGTTGAATTATTTCTTATGTGTTCCCCCCCTAAGCACTCTGTGGATATAATGGCAGATCAAAAAATGAATAACCCTACAGGCAAAGGTTTTCATTAAGAGGTCAGTATAACACAAAAGAAAGGGGAGCTGGGGTGTAACCCCTCATGGAAAAAGTCTGCAAAATGAAGAAATAAAGGATCAGTGTTAAGAAGTGGGGTATACAGGGACTGAAAAACTTCAGACAGTTAAGTAGCAAGATCACTATCAAGCAGTCTGGGGGAAAAAAAAAATCAGGTGAGTTTTCCTCTAAAAACAGAAAAAAAGGTATATTTTTTTTTTTTTTTTTTAAAAAAAAAACACAAACAACTGCATTTGGTTCAATAAATTACCTGCTGAACAGGTACAAACTGGCTTTTCTTTTGGGAAATTTTTTTATAAATCTGCCTTTTGTGGATACCTGCCAACTTCTCCCCAGTTGACAGGTATAGCAAGTAACACATAGCATATAACTCCCAGGGATATCCGCACTTTGGCATCACAACATTGTTAAACATTACTGAGTGTCTTGGACTTCTTGTGAAATAGCTCAGAACTGGTTTCATTTTATTGGTGAGAAAAGTGAAGCAACAGGGAAGAAAACAAGTAAATCTGAGGCAAAGAAATGACCAGGTTTTTTCCCCCTTTCCTTTGTGCAACCAACTCCCAGACCTCAGATTTGCCCTTTAACTTAGTATTAGTTATTTTGCTATATGCCATTTAAACCACAAAGTCAAATAGGGCACAAATTCTTAAAGCATGAATTCTCATAAACAGCTTATTACTCAACCTTATTCAAAATGCACACACCGCTAATGCGGTTCATTCTGAAGGCTACAGCACTGGAAGAGAAAGATCTGATTTCACAGGCAATGTATAAATTGATGAATGTTTCAAATTCTCTTCTGTCTATCCGTCTATCCCTCTCTATATATCTAAACATATCTCTATATCCTGAGAGGTATAAGGGATATAAATCCAAAATCCAATGTCAGTAATTCTTTTGGAAAGTGTAGGTTATTTAAATACAAATAAAACATTTCAATTGATTCTGCTTCTTTTATGAAAGGAAACCCAAAGCAACCCCTTCATTGCACTGTCTTAGCATTCACATTATGTGTAATGCTAACAAAACAAGCTGGCACCAGAAACAGCAGCATAAGAAGGAATGGTATGAACAATTAAAGAGTAATATCTCGAGGCATTGATTTATCTTGATCAGAAAATGCTCATTACTGTTTCTGACAGTCAACGACTTTTTTTCTGCTGTATATGATGTCTTCATACATATGTGTGTATATATATTTATGAGAAATGTTTATGTATAGGTATGTGCTTCAATGTTTTTATGACATGATCAAGAAAGCAAGCTATAATCAACATTTATCAGATGCTATGTGGACAAAGCAGTAATCCACTGAGGAAAGCCACAGTTCTCAAAAACGATAGCAATAACTTTATGTAAATCCTCAAGAAAAGAAATTGGAGAAAGCAGCACTAGATCTGCGATTCAAATTGAAAAGCACAAAAACTTTTGTAAATCATCTCATTACTGGAAAATGCAACAACATAAACAAACCAAAACCAATAAATCAATGAAACTTTAAAAAACTTTTTCCAGTTTTAGTCACTAGGTGGCACTAAAACAAAAAAAGTTGAACTGGTCTTACAAACGTTACCTTGAAATGGGAAATTTTACACTTTAGTGTAGGTTGTTGGTGCTTTCTGTGACTGGAATCCATTTTTCATTTCAACTAAAACAATAACATATTCTTGTATGCCAAATGGGCGAAGAAACAAGAATATTAAAATCAAAACTTCCTTCTCAAAAAAAAAAAAAAAAAATATAAATAAATCCCACATTGAACACAAGAGGTCCCAGCTCCAAAAGGATGAAAATCTATTTTTCTATACAAAGGATCCACATTACCAAACCAGGCATCTTAATTTCCAGCAGCTTTACAAGCTGTGTTTACAATACTCATAGTGGAAAAGCTGTTAAACAATTTCTTGTCTAAATGTCTTTATCTCCAAAATCTGTAAAAGTGATAACATTCTTACTGAATATTATTTAACACCAAATCTATGTAAAAGCTCAGACTTTCCCAACCATCCTTACTTGCTGCCTCCCTATTCTTTACACATCCTGGTTAGTTTACTAACATCTACTGATTCAACTTAGCATGTTTCTTTTACCATAATTTCCTGAAACTATACTTCTAAGCAACAAATAAAAATCAAGCAAAAAACTAAAACAACTTTAAAAACCACCCTTCCCAAACTTCCGACATTAAATGAGCCCCTGCCTTAATCTTTATGTAAATTGTGTATCTTTAAACATTCATAAAGGTTTATCTTTTATATAAAATCATATAAACTTGAACAAAGCAGTAATTCATAAACTTGCTACAGAGACAAAACTTAACTATTTAAAATACCATGATCATGATAGCTGAATAAAACAGAAACATCATTCTGGGAATTGTGAAAATTGAGAAAAATATAGTCAGCTTGCTGAAGACCTAATCAGATCCTACTGCTGCTGACTTTCAATCTGCTGAGGTTTGTTGCTATGCTACTTCTACCTCATGGCTAAATCAGCTTGGTGACCCAGTTGTATCTATACGTATTAAATGAGCAATAGTGAAATAGATCTGATTTCATCAGGCTTTTCTCTTGTAGCTAAATCCAGCCTTGCTGGTTTTCTTTTCCTTTTTTTCCTGCTGCTTTAGGCTTGGTAATAGGATTTTAAGGTTAATCCCAAGAACAACTGAATCTTGAATAAGGCCTGTTAGAATCTATATTTCAGGAGTGAGAAGATATTATAAATATTTATCAGAACCCATTTAGAGAATAGTAAGAAAGCAATTTGCAAAGTTCTATTCCCATGTAGATCTCAGTACACAGAAAATTTGAGGCAGTTCAAGCAATAAAGGCTTTGTAATTTGACATGCCAAAAAATATGTGGTGTTAAACTTTAGGATTCATATCTTGCTATAGAATAATTGTTTTCTCCTATCCTATGATTTGCACACATAGTCTTCAGGTATGCAGTACAACCCTACATATACATTGTAGAGAAAATCTAAAAAAACTTACTCTAGTACAAGAAGGAGCACACCTGCATTTCTTAAATTGTATTGGATGAAACAAAATTAGGATTATATACCAGTTTACACTATTGGCGATTCCTGAAATTTAAAGTGTATCACATTTCATTGTGAAATGTATATACAGTGTATTATAGACCAGAGGTAGCAGCTTTCAATGACAATAAAACTTTTAGATCACGAAATACCTGCTGAAAAAATTATTGTAGCATAATACAAGACAAGTGTTTGGAAAAAGACCAAATACTAGGACAAAATCTGCTCTCAGTGAGCTTTGTTAATCTTTCTAACCAATATAATTACCTGCACATAAATCAATGCAAAGATCCCACTGAGTACAAAAGGATTAATGTTCAGACCATGAAGTATGATGCTGTGCTGTGAATCTGAGTTACAACAAAGGATGTCAGTGTAGGCTGAAAGATGAATTAGCTTAGCAAGATGAGCTCATTTGTGGTCATTCCATGATGCTATGGCAAAGTTAGCATGTATTATTTACTTACAATCCTATGTTTCTGACTGCTATTGAAAATTTCAGTACTGTAAACTTCAGTGCCTCCCAGAGAAAGCTGGCTGATCTAGCTACTGCACTACGGTAGTGCTGCAGTCCTGCAGCCTGCACTGTGTGGTACTGCTACCCAGAGGCACTCTAGAGAAGGGCTATAAGAAGAAGACACTTTCTAGAAAATTATTTTATTGTCACCAGAAAAGTATTTTATTGTCATTCTGACTGAGGAAACATTCATGCAGTCAAATTCAAGTTGTTTAGAACACAACACACCATTGGCCAAAAAGATGAATCATAGAATATCTCAAGTTGGAAGGGATCCATAAGGATCAAGTCCAACTCCCTGCTCCTTGCAGAACTACCTAAAACTAAACCATATGACTAAGAGCATCGAGCAGACATTCCTTGAACTCTGACAGTTTTGGTGCTGTGACTACTTCCCTGGGGAGCCTGTTCCAGTGACCATCTACCCTCTTGGTGAAGAACCTTTTCCTAATATCCAAACTGAACTTCCCTGGCACAGTTTCATTCCATTTCCTTGTGTCCTATCACTGGCCCACAGAGATAAATATTTGAGTGCTTAACCGTTATCTATAAATTCACTGGATATATGGGGTTGCTACTCAGGGCATCAAAAGCAAGATGAACGTTTAGTCAGTGCAGCAAATTACAAGTAGACATACATGTCAGCATCAGGCCACATAACTGGGGTGTGGCAGGGGGCTGCAATGTCATCTCCATATTCCCACAGCTTGATTTAAATGTGCCTGTCACCCTTGCAGGGCAGAGCCATGTGCCTGGCTGCACACGGTGCCTGGGGCTCGCGAGCAGTAAGGAGGCTGCAGCAGCACACTGCTGATGTGTGAGATGCTGCTGCTAAGGCAGGGAAGCATGAGACAGGGGAAATTGTCTTGAAATAAGACTTGAGAAGTTGATGAGTATTTCATTCATGATTTGTCTAAGTTAACAGTTCCTTTAGACTCACACTAAACCAACACATTGCCACATATGGCTTAAAATGTTCACCTACCAAATAGATAAGTTTTATAGAAAATACATTTAAAAAACCCGACCCTAGAACAAATTGCCCCCATCCTATCCCAAATTTATGGACAGACTGCATTTTTTTCTTTTTTCATTAAGATGGTGAGTCATCTTTCCCCAGAAGAATCATCAAAGCTGGCCCAGCCCAGCCTTTTCAGAACTGGTAAGGAATGAGTTCATTGTTCGAGACACCATTCACCCACCACAAATTTTTAATTATACTCACGATGCCCCCAGTAATTGTCTGCTAGTTGTAAAGCTGACTCAGAAATGCACTTTTGGTCCAGGATATGACATGCCATAAAAAATCACAGGATCAATGATACAGCTAATGAAGCAGGGGTCTCTTTAGTAAGACTTGTGCTGTATTAAAAATTAAGAAACTGGAAATAGCCAACAAGATTTATTAACTGGTGGAACCATGAGGTAGAGCTATAACCTCACTTTATATACTACTAAACTACTCATTTTAAATACTACTAATATACAACAAAGATAGGATTTATTCTGGAAACTGCAGAAGCTCATGCCATGTGCTGTTGGAAAGCCTGACTTCCTGACATTTGACAAGTATAAGAGGAGACAATAAAAATCTGTATTGATGCCCAAAGCAATTCCTCAAAGTGAGAATGGAGGTGACTTTTCTAGTCCTGTGGAATCGTCAGCTCTACGGTACAGTAATAAATGTAGTTTCCAGCAACATCTCTGCTCCTGACATCCTTATACAGAATTTCAGCTTCCAATTTCCATGCACTCAAGTACTCTATTCCCTAGAATTAATACTTTGTGACAAATCTAAAATGAAACATATCTAGGTTTAAGATTTTCCCCATTCCTTTGCCAACTCTTTCCACTTTTTTTTTCTCTCTTACATACCTTTTGAACATTTTTTTCCACAGCAAACCAAAGTTGCAGTTAATAACACACCAGTAAAAAAAAAATGCTGATATGTTAAAAGAAACAGTAACACACAAGAAGAAAAATAAAGGTGTAAAAAGCCCCAAAAGCATCTGTGGTTTTTATTCCCACTGACTCCCTTTTGCATTCTTAGGTGAGCAGAGGGAGTATGATTCAGCTCATCTCATTTCAGTGATCTTTTAATTGGGAGTCCAGCCCAAGAGTGTGGCCCAGGTTCTCCCTACAGCCAGTGGAGACAGACTGGCATTTCCTGACAGTAATTTGCCCTCAATATAGTCAGGATGACTTATCTTCTGGAGGCGTTTTTCATTTCCCACAACTAACTAGGGCCTATGCAATAATTATAATACAGTAACCCCCCTTTTTGACTGAGGGAGGTTGTATGTGAGACATGGGATGCAGGGGAAGAACATTTCAGGACTGCACAGAACTTACTACGGAATATGTAAGGGGAGAACCAGGGTGAGGAAAGGGATGGATTTAGGTAACTTGGGGATAAACAAGTGGAGAGAAATAGAAGCATAAGGGGGAAAATTGTTGCTCCTGTGTAAATGGCTTGCTGGTAGGTATGTTTGCCTGGCCATGTCCTGCATCACATCAGCACAGTCTGTTCTGCCTTCTTATTAAATTTCATTTCTATCTCTTTTCCTGGGTGAGGGACTATCTATTCTGCATGTGTACCTGTGTGTGGATGTGCGAGCCCAGCAACTGGAGTGAGACCATGAGTCTCAGGGCTGGTTGTGCTGCTCCATGGGGCAGCTAGAGAGACTGGAGTGTCTTCTGTCAGCAACTGGAGTGGGCCTGTGGGTCACAGGGACACATGTGTCCATGATACCACCACCTGGAATGAGTACCAGGTGCTGGTCCTGGGGGTCTTTAGGAGTGAAATTGTGTGTGTGTGTCTGTTGTGTCTCTAAGGGTGAGATCACAGTTGCGGGGTTGCCAACTGGGACAAAGGGAGACCTTGACAGCTCTGCCTGTGTATATGGGATGGTCTCTGCCAGCAACTGGAGTGGTGTCATAGCCACGGGGGCTTGTATGTCTAGGTGGGAGCAACAGGGCAGACTGCAATCTAGGGGCAGCTGCTGGGCAAATGGAGTGTCTGAGCCCAGCTGCTGGAGGGATCCACACAGTATCTATCTAATCAATCAATCAATCTAATCTATCTATCTAATATATCTAATCTATCTATCTATCTATTGATACCTATCTATAGATAGATAGATATTCCCACCAGCAGCCTTCCATCCTACTCAGCCAGCAAGAGGAGCAGGAAGAGGCTGTTGGCACTCTCTGTATTCACTTGAGTGCTCTGCATTTGTCTGTTACCTGTGTGGCTGGCCTGATATGTATGTATCTACATGAATATATGTTATGTGGTATATACATGTGCTCCATGTGCATGTGCCCACTGAGAATGCTTTTTCAGCCTCACTACTAGTTGGATATGTGGCATGGAGCTGTGGCAGCCTCACCTGTCTTGGGGTGTTGAATCCGGCATGATATGCTTTCCCTTAATGGGTAAAGTAATATATAATAACAAACAAATCCCTGAATTCAGATGGCTTGGTTATTATTTAGTAACTCTAAAAGAAAAATAACTTCATCCATTAAAGGTTTCTCAAGTTTATTTGTAGCTATGTAAGGCTCAGTTTAAACGAGAAATCAGGAAAAAACTATTGAAACTTCTGATTTCTTCCTAAATTCTCTAGCAATTTATCAGGTATGGCTAGATGGCCTTTGAATACAAAGATGAGCAGTTTCTGTGCGGGATCTGTCTGTACTTTTAAGAAGGCTTACTAGCTTGAGCACAGTCCTGAGCTGAACATGGCAACTTGGCTTTTGTAGATTGTCCTGGTGCGAGCTGTAATTCTCAGAGAGAGACTTGACCCTTCACTAACATTGCCATGGGTTTTATGTTATATTACTTTCACATACTGGCGTATTATTTGAACCCAGATAGTAAACAAAAACTGTAAACATATACCATAAGTAGTGCTGTCTGATGGGAAAGGGTATGTTGGTGCTGGCTGACCACCAACTGAACGTGAGTCAGCAGTGTGCCCAGGTAGCCAAGAAGGACAAGAGCATCCTGGTTTGTAACTGAAACAGTGTGGCCAGCAGGACCAGGGCAGTGCCCCTGTACTGGGCACTGGTGAGGCTGCACCTCGAACACTGGGTTCAGGTTTGGGCCCCTCACTGCAACAGGGATATAGAGGTGCCGGAGTGTGTCCAGAGAGGGGCAACAAAGCTGGTGAAGGGTCTAGAGAACAAGTCTGATGAGGAGCGGCTGAGGGAACTGGGGTTGTTTAGCCTGGAGGAGACTCAGGAGAGACCTTATTGCTCTTTACAAGTACCTGAAAGGAGGTTGTAGGCAAGTGGGAGTAGGTCTCCCATATGACAAGTGACAGGACAAGAGGAAACGGCCTCAAGTTGCACCAGGAGAGGTTTAGATTGGATATTAGGAAAAATTTCTTCACTGAAAGGGTGGTGAAGCGTTGGAACAGGCTGCCCAGGGAGGTGGTTGAGTCACCAATCCTGAAGATACTTAAAAAAAAGCATAGATGCAGTGCTAATAGTTGGAGCTGATGATCTCAAAGGTCTTTTCCAACCTAAATGATTCTATGATTATACTATTATTACAGGACAGCAATGTAACACTTCATCTTAATTTCTTTATCATGGCCTATTTTGTATATGTTCGTTTTATAGAAGTACTTGCTGTGCTGTCTTATTGCACAGGCAATATTGTAGGGCTGGTTAAACTGAAGATTAGCAAGGACATTTTAAGTACACTAGGGATAAGAGAGAGCCTAACTATTGGACACGTTTCTTGCTAGGTAGGGCTAAACTCTTAGAGTATACACAGAAAACAAATAAATACTCAGTAAAAATTCCCTATTTACAAAGATAAAGGCACCACACAAAGATGATTAAGTACTTTCCAGTCCATTAATAACTAAGGTGTATGATGAACAGCTGCTTGGGTTAAACACTTAAGTCAGCAGGACAAAACAAAAAGAAAAAAACAATCAACCAACCAACCAAAATCTTTATGTATTCTTAAGGCCAAAAGGGGCAATGAGATACTCTAATCTGACCTCTTGCACATTGTCTCACCACCCACATACCACTGGTTCTTAAAATTCCCTTGGTTACCTTTGTAATAGACCTTAACAATTACATTTAGTGGTAGATGTTTGCTTAAAGTGCATCTTCCAGGAAAGCATTAAATATTGATATGAAGACAACAATATTTTTCCTTGAAATTTGTTGAGACATATTAACTATTCATGTGCCATTCAAATTTATTGGGCTTCAACTAGTGATTCTTGCAGTGTGTTTCTCTGACAGTTTTGCGAGTCTATGGATGCAAGAGTTTTCCCCAGTGACAGCACTTATCAACTGTGATCAAATCCATTATCAGCATATTTATTTACGGACACCAGAACAGCCCCCCAAAAGGTCAAATACTGGAGTTTGAGAGCATGTATGAATTCCAGCTTCTCAGATGACTCACTCAGGACTCTGAGGAGATGCTTTCAAGAACCAAGCAATCAACCATAAACCACTTCTGGTCCTCAGAGAATATACCTACAATCTTTTTTTGTAAAATCTGAGCCAACACTTTTTGTGTTAAATTAATCTTATGATCCACATTTATGTAATGCTATTCAGCCAGAACAAAGGAGATATACAGTCAGAATCTCAGTTCAAATACTCACCGTTTGCCTCCCAGAAGAGAAAGTGAACCATCAAACCATATAGTATTTAGATGAAAAGTTATCTCTAGCCATGTCACTGAAGCTGTACAAACACTTCTAGTTAATCATGTGTGATGAAGAATGCAAGAAGATTGCAAGAAGTTTGACTGCTAGTGGTTCCTCACTTTTTCTTGATACAAACTGTGTAATTTTCTTTCCTGAGGATCAGGTTTCTACTGAAGTCAATTAACCTCATGTCAAAAAAGCCACGTAATACAACATCCTCTCAACTCTAGCACCATGTGAAATACTTTAACATAGCATCAAGTCTCTCCTCAACTTTCTTTTCAGAGGGGAAGCAAAATTAAACTGTAATTCTACAGACAGACAAACATTTCATGGTGTTGTTTATACTACACATTTCTTGCTTCCACTTCTACTCTCATTAATCCATTAAAAAAATTCTTTCTAACTTTTCAACAGTTGCTGGGTTTCCATAGTTCCCAGATTTTCTTCATTGTTATTTGCAAAATACTCATCTTCATTACATTTGCTAAACACATCCTCCAGATACACTTCCCATATATTTCCATAGATACATAGCCTAGATCTACCTGCAATTATTAGCAATGCAGAAATTGAATACTAGATTTTCATCTTAACTTCTCTGAGTTTTGTTTAACCCAGCGTCTACAGTGCTTACTAAACACAACTGTATGAATATACATATAACAATTCACTTCGTTCCTGAATAGGGGAAGTGCAAGATAAATGACCTTCCATTAAGGAATGCTAATGATTTTCCATTAAGGAATGCTCTTATGAAGCTTCTCTGTAGCTATCATTTTCTTGAAAATGAGCCATTCAATTTAAGAAAAACTGCAAGGTCATGATACAATTAGATGGACTGTTGTTAAGAGAATCATGAAGCTCAAGACTCAACTCTGAACCTGCCTTGATATCACTTTTCACTGACTATGAAAAAAAAACCAACCAAACACCACCCACGCCCCCTGCAAAACAGTAATATATATTTGTTTACTGCCTCCCATAGCTGTGAAGCTGAGGAGACTGTATACTCAACTGGAGCTACTGTGATTCGTTACCTGAAATGTTCCAGGATTAAAATACTAAGAGAGATTATGCAAACCTACAGCGGGAACTTGAGTCTCTATCTTTTTTTAATTTGTCAAATAATGAAAAAGATGGCAGGCGTCTTTATATTTTCTCCGTAATATTGTCCATCGTGGAGAATGAGAAAGTAAGGACTGAATTACATTAGCATGTCTGCTGGTGAGCCCCTTCATACAGGAGTCCTTTTCATACCCTCTTCTAGATCCAACAGAACTACTTCAGCGCCAGTATCTCACACTGATATCATGAATAATTTTGATTTCTTCCTCAAATAATGATTTTATTTAGAAAAACTAACCACCACTGAAATTTTCTGGGTTAAAATAAAAAAAATATCACATACGAAAAAAATATAGCTTACTCTATTTGAGTATGCAATTTATTTTACAGTTCACTAAAACCCCACTGAATGGAAGTAATAAAGGAAACCAACTTTAAGTCATTTTTTAAAAAATTCTGGAAGTTTTTGCTGATTTAACAGAAGTACATTCATACAAAGAAAGCATAAGCATGACAGGCTACCTGGCTGCAAAATCTAGACTCTGCCTCTATTCAATAGGACTTCAGGCTAAGATTTCCACCCATGGCATGTTCGTTACATTTTTATACAAGCTTAAGTTATTTCCCAGAAGGAAGGAATGTCTCCCTGTACCTAAGAGAATATAGGTGCAATCTGAACTGCAGAACACAGGAAGGAACATGGCAGCAGAAAGGGAAAGGAGCCCTTTGATAAACTGAGAAGCTCTTTACATAACTGTCTTTTTTCTCTGTATTATCATATTTAAATATTTTAATTAGGAAGGCATAAAATAGTATCAACTTGGCAGTAAGGGGGCAAATTAAACAGGTTTTCAACCACTGAGCTGTGGGAATTACATCATAAACTGCTATTAAAAATCAGTGGGAAAAGGGGTGTATCATCCACAGATTGCTTTTATCCCCAAAGATAATTTCATAGGCTGCGTGGATAGTGTTTTCTTTGAAATCAATTAATTCAGATATCTCCTTCCCTCTGATTTTAGTTGATATGCAGAACTGCACAAGAGCAGATGAGCTTTCAATATTCCCAGAACATGATTCTCTTATCCCTAGCATGCTCATAACATTTAATTCCCAGTTCCTAAACAGTAAACACTAGTTTGGATTTTTACAAAGGCTGTATTATTTTAAACAGTCCTACAGCTCCTGACCTTTAACATGTTTGTGTAAGATGGGTTTTTCCTTTGCGTGGTTCTCCGCACCTCTACAGATTTGAAGTTGAAATGCATTTCCCCTGCAAACTGCAGCCTACCCACAATCATAAACAAATTATACTCTCTGTGTCAACATTTGAAACCAAGTCACTAAATCATAACGTGCTGGGATGGAATTGCTGCCTCTATCATCTACCACTTACTGCTATCAAAGCATATAACCAGATTAGTGGGAAAACAGCTGTATTACTCATACATTTAAGCTCTTTCAAACAGCAGTTTTTCTTTCTTCAACAAAGCACAGCACTTCAGATAAGAAAAATGCAAATCCCAGAGGAAATCATGACATATTAACCCCTGGCAATCTTTACATGACTTAATACTTCATTCAACCTTTTTTCACTGGAAATAAATGCAACTATATTAAATCAGTAGAACTAATGTATTTTAACACACCTACTGTTCAGCTTTTTGTTCCCTAGGATTTCTCCATATACCAGGCACGGTTCATTAAATCATCCTGTCACTTTCTAGAAGTGATTTGCATGAGTTTAAATCCACGTCTTTCAGTTATAGGCATGAATCATCACACACATGGGTTTTGTGGGACAACATCTTGGCAGAGGTTAGCAGTAAAACAGCTCTCTAGTTAACTCAAAACCTCATTACAAAACACTCTATGGTTATTAAAGCTAACAAGCCATAAAACAACTGTTGCTTTCTTGGCTAAAAGACCTAGGAGGAAAAGAAAAATTGTAGATAAATTCTAGTTATTGCTAGTGTTCATATATCTATCGCTAATATTGTATTAACTGATTTTTTTTACCTAGCTTTTTGGAATTTTAATTAGTCAATGATAATACCAGAATGCTTAAAGGGAAAATGTCCTTAAGCAGTATCATGAAATGTATTGAATAAGAAATAAATAAAATTGAATAAGAAAAATATAGAAATTGAAAAAGAAATAAAATTTATTTCACCTAGAACAAAATGTTTAAGATGATACCTTGGGGTCTGGATTTATTAGGAAAGCACTGGAGTTTGATTTGATTTAGACATGCCTTTATCATTATGGGTTGTGAAGAATAATGATATAGGTAATGATAAGAATCATAGAATCATTTAGGTTGGAAAAGATCTTTAATATCATCAAGACCAACCTTTAAACCAGGACCATCAAGTCTACCACTAAACCATGTCTTTAAGTACCACATCTACATGTCTTTTCAATACTTCCAGGGATGGTGACTCAACCACCTCCCTGGGCAGCCTGTTCCAACACCTGACAACCCTTTCGGTGAAGAAATTTTTTCCTAATATCCAATCTAAACCTCCCCTTGTGCAACTTCAGGCCATTTCCTCTTGTCCTGTCACTTGTTACTTGGGAGAAGAGACCAACACCCACCTCACTACAACCTCCTTTCAGATAGTTGTAGAGAATGGTAAGGTCCCCCCGAGCCTCCTTTTCTCCAGGCTAAACAACTGGTTTCCTCAGCTGCTTCCCATCAGACTTGTGCCCCAGACCCTTCACCAGCTGCGTTGCCCCTCTCTGGACACACTCCAGCACCTCAATGTCCCTCCTGCAGTGAGGGGCCCAAAGCTGAACCCCGTGTCCGAGGTGTGGCCTCACCAGTGCCCAGTGCAGGGGGACGATCACTGCCCTGGCCCTGCTGGCCACACTGTTTCAGATACCAGCCAGGACGCTGCTGGCCTTCTGCCCCCCCGGGCACACGGCTGGCTCCTGCCCAGGGCTGTCACCCAGCCCCCCCAGGCCCTTCCCCCCAGGCAGTTCCCAGCCCCCTGCCCCAGCCCGTCGCACTGCGTGGGGCTGGTGTGACCCAGGGGCAGGACCCGGCACTGAGCCCTGTTGAACCCCCTACAAGTGGCCTTGGCCCATCGGCCCGGCCTGCCCAGCCCCCTCTGCAGAGCCCCCTGCCCTCCCGCAGGTCAGCACTGCCCCCAGCTCGGTGTCACCTGCAAACCGACCGAGGGTGCACTCGGTCCCCCCATACAGACCCCTGGTAAAGATATATAATCAGAACAGAACTGGCCGCTGTTCCCATACTGAGCCCTGGGGAACACCACTTGTGACCGGAGTATCTTTTGTGATTCACCATATCTCTAGACAGTCCTCAGATCACTTAGAAAAAAGAAAAATGAGATTATTTTAAAATTAGACAAGAATTAAAGAATCATCTGCCTTTTAACACAGTACAAAAACCTAAAAAAACATGAAGGTTTTCAGCAAAGGTATACAAGGAAGAATAAGTGGGAAAAGAGTAAACAGTAAAATGAAGAACTTAAAATTTGAATAAAGATGAGATCTCAGACCTCCTAAATGAAAGCCATGTATGTAATTTTCAAAGATCAAAACAAATGATCATTCTAATGCAATATGTTTTACTTGAAGTGTCAGGATACTCAGATAAAAAAGAAGAAACATACATGAAAAGAGTACAGCAATTAATACCACCTTTGTAGTGGATGAATACTGTATAAAAACTAGTCCTGTGTATATGCTTTTGTGAATAATCTTAAGAACACATATTACTGAGTGTGATAATATATCATCATCTTCAGCAATGTGACCTCTGGTGCTTAACTTTGAGGCTTTGGTTGAACTGTGGAAAAACTGAGAAAGAAAAAAAAAATAAAAAAGGAAAACTGAAAATAAAAAGGGAAAAATCCTAAAAAACCCACCATAATTCTGTGCTCACTGTTCTTGCTTTAAGAATGCCTTGTAGTAGTACTACAATCATTTGTTTCCCATCTATAGTTTATGATTCCCTTTCTGTTAAGAGAAATAAAATGTCAGAACACGACGACTCACAATTCCAATATGCAAGTCATACAAATATATGAAAACGTAGGTTACACAAAAGTAATTGCAATACTGAAAGAAACTTACATCAGCTTTTAAATGGCAAGTGCACAACACCAAATAGTACTTTATAAAAGATTTAGAGACACCATGTTCTGTTATTTATATTTCTGTGAGTGTTGCCTTACTCTGAGGATGAGTGCAGCATGACCAAAAAGTCCTCTTTGGTTCTGCAAATAGCTGATGTGTGCCTCTAAAGTTAATTCAAAGAAAAAACGTCCTTACATATTGTAAGTTACAAACCACTGCTAAAATGCACTGTAGAAAATATTAAAAGACTGCTAGTCCTTCTTTGATACAAATCCCAGCCTTGGGGACCCACTAGAATAACACTGAACCTTAGCTAATAAAATAACCTGAGCCTAAGGAAGTCTTAGCACTAAGATACACTGTTTCTGGTCAGCTGTGAGCAAATGAAGGAACGAGTCGGAAAGTTGTGAAATCAGGAGGTAGTGGGGGTCCAGATTTTCCAGCGGTAAAAACTGGCACAGCTCCAATGAACACAGTAATCAATTTCTAGCAGTTTAGGATTATAATCTTTTTTCTTTTTGTTTTAAACCAGTGAACCTAACAACGAGATTTCAGCTCTCTAATGTCATTACAGAAAAGCTTATTTCCTATAATAACAATAACAATAGTAATAATAATAATAATGATCATTAGCACTTTTTTCCACTGCTATTTAGACTAAAAAAAATGGTCTAATCCACTATTATAAAACTTTAACAAAGGAAATGTCACTGCAAATAAAAGCTTCATTCTACTACTTGGAGAGAGGTCTAGCTAGACTGACAGCAAATGATGCAGCAATAAGCAGTGTTCAAAGAGATTTCTGATAGTGATATTTCAGCCCTGCAGGCTGGCTACAACACATCTGTAGAAGTTGAAAATGGTCTCCAAAATCATTCCAGTTCCTCACCATGCAGGCTGTCTCTTGTCATTAAGACTATGTCAATGTCCCCATCCTAAAGCCTTAGAATCAAAGCTCTACAGTTCAGCAGTTTAATAAAAAAACAAAAAAGCCTTGCCCAAGGCTAGATCATGACATCCAAGGTATCAGCCTGAAAACTGCAAGTTGCCCATACCATTTTCCCCCTCCCCAAATCTATTTTATTCTGCCTTCAGCTTTCTTGAAAACCAGGAATTTGTACTTCAAATTCCAGGGAAGTGTCAGAAAGACTAAAATACCATTAAAAAAAGCAAATCCAAACTATTTTAGAGAACTACTTTGAAACTCTATTATACAGAAACAGATTTTTTTAAGTATTGCAGTCAAGTTTGAAGTGTAGTAATCATAGGTCCTACTAAAGTTTCAGATCGTGTTCTTGAAGATCTCAGCTGCTGAAAAGCCAGCATCACCTTCATCTGAAAATCCTTACAATCCTACCCTTCTCTTAACAATCCTCTGACCTGCACATCACATATGCTCTCCCCTATGTATAAATATGTGCATTTTAAAGTTCCTTCATGGATTCTCCCCTCTAATATGTTACTTATTATGGGAAAAAAGTTTTTTGCTACCCATCAGGTTCCTAAGTGTAGAACTTCCCCAGCAACACCCCTTTGGCAGGTCAGATATATGGCTGTATATGTTCCATCATCATGCATCAATTAACACAAGCAACCCAAGTATCTGCTGTGTGGAAGAAGGAACTTCCCCTTATCTCCTCTGTATCATTTTATCTCATACCACAGTATAAAACCCGGGAACCACCAATTTTTTCAAGATAACTTGCATATACCAGTCAAATAGAAGATGTGTTACAGAGACCAGAATAATATACTAGAAAGGAGAATTTGGCTACAAAGATTTTTTAATTTACTTTTGCCCTTCACTCAAATGTATAGGTAGCAACAAATCTAGGACTTTCATTGTATTTACAAGAAAACAGTAAGCCAAATGTTGTATTTTGCAATATATTTTAAGTCTCTTAGCAGCTTAACATTCAAGTACCTCATATGTGGCAATAAAACCAGTTTGCTTATGGCTTTGTTGACAATCTAAATTTTGTGGAAAGAACAGATACTCACTGAAACTACATTCACAAAGTCATCGTCAGACAAGGTCTCTAACATCTCAATGACTGAGGTGCGGATCAGCTTCAATGTCAATCCACTGACACTCCCGCTCCTAAAAGAAATCCACAAGATAATAGAAAAAATGATTTAAACAAATTTTATTTTAAATGTACAAAGAAAATACAGGACACCAACCAGCACTGTCACTGATTTCACACTAAAATTGTCAATAATTGTCCTGAATTCTCCAACTCATCATGAGTATTGTTATAAAAATTAAGTCCAAAACTGCCATTCAAAGCCCCAGTCTTCTGGCTCAGATGAAGTCATAATGATTCATTATTTCCTCATTTTCATTTCAAGAAATCTGTGTTTATCACCTTCAACCAATGCATTATCTAAACATTTTATACCCCTACACACAGATTTAGAGCTTTAGATTTTCAAATACTCAAATGACAGCTTGTTTGATTCAAGGCAAAACCTAAGCCGAAGTGAAGAGATAGCAAATGTTGATAAAACTCACTGATTATATGAAAGCACTTCACTACATTTAAAAGCACTAAGTGCAAATTCTCTTACTGAGAATTTTTTCAGCATAAAGCAATCTGTTTGACACATTAGGTTCAGTGCTTCCTTGGGTCCCTCAATATTAGCGAAACAAAGGAAGCTCTGCCAAGGCAAAGAGATAATTTTTATTAATTTCTTTGCTCACTTTCTATTAATGTTTTATAGTAACCAAATTTGGCAATTTTTAAATATGTACAGTAAAGCATGTGAAGTCTGCACACATTCTTACCCTTCAGGATCATGAAATGTACTGTTATGCTTCTAGTCATTTGGGTTTAGGTTTGTGTTTTACAATGAATCTTGGCAAGCATATGAATTTTTTTTAATTGATTATTTCAGTAATTAAGAAGATGAAAGCAGAATAATATTAAAGTGATTAAAACCCACTTTTTTGTCCACCATTTAAATAATTTTCAGATTTGGTTTGGGCCTTCTGGAACTATTTTTCCTGTGTATTTATTTTCTTCATACCAACATTTTTGATCCTTGCATGTAAGGACTTCTTAATCCTCTCTCCATTTCTCTGCGTACAGAGATTTGTTCAATATATCTAAGTACTTTTACCCCTCTAATATCAATACCCAGACATTAAACACTTACGCATCAACTAAAATAAGCATGTCTTTGGGAGATGCAGCTCCTTGGATATACCTGAAATAAATAAAGGGTGTGAATGACACAAACGTGAAAACACATTTGCTAGTGATGGAATACAATCTGTGATCTCTACACTAAATCTAACTGAACCAATTAAATTCTTCTATTGTGGCTAGTAGAAAAGCATGTGCTATCATTTTCTTTCTTGCTCTGTCCCACTAAGTAAACCAAAGCATAAACTACACTAGGAAAGTCGGGAAGTAGGCATACTATTCAAAATTCACTATTTTCAGATGCTGATAACTGAAAAACATGAATGCTATTGCAAGAGCATAAAGATCTTGATGACAGATGAGTTATTAAGTAATAAAATGAGTCAGCCCAGCTTAGAGTAAAATACTTTGCCCTTTGAAAAAGTATATTCAACCAGTATAACTTCATGTATTAATACATACTACTATGACTCCAGACGCTTACAGAAAAAAATTATGAGAAACAATCCCCTGTTCTCTTGGCTTTACCAATTTAGTGATTTTTTGTGCTGGTCTAAACCACTGAGACATATTTTTAAATTCTTTCAAAAGTCTGGAAGAATGGCTCAGTCTAATAATCTGAATTACATTTGATTTTGGCACAAAATTGAAGTTTTTAATTGCCTTATACATATTTGTTAACCTCTCACGAAAAAATCCATGTAATGCAACCGTACAAGACACTCTAGTGGATATTGTGTAATAAGTAGTATGATTTGAAAACTGTTTATTTAGAAGAATTAACTGATTTTTTTAAAAGGAAAATAGCAATAGGTAAAAGTAAGGACTACTAGATATAAATAATTTGAGAAATTTGTCTTTACAGTCATATGCATAAAGTAAGTGATGTGTATACATAAGTCCTTTAAAGAAAGCTTACCATGGTCTTCTGCGAACATCATACAGATCTATCTTGTTTGGAGTTCGACTTTTATCTACCCATGGGGAAGCTAAAAAGGTAAAAAAAATACGTATAGAATAAATCAAAAACTTAATCTTAAGTATTCAAAATACAACAATATGATTCAATATCAGAGACTTTGCACTATATAAATATAAACATTTGGTATGGATAAAAATTGTCTGTATTTGTGTAATCTGTTTTTGAAATACCTACATACCCCTATATGTATGAGCATATAATACAATCTGATAAATATATATATAATTAAGACTTTAAAGCACCAAGTTGTGTTGAAGAAACCGTTACTGACTATAATTGTCCTCTGACTTCAATGGAACCAGAATTTCAACCAAAGTGCTTTAGAATATGAAATATTTTGTTTTTATTTTTTAACAAGAAAGCACTTAATTTTGAAAACAGTTATGTTAATTATGTTGTATACAATAATACTGCATTGATCTAAAGCTCAGTTATGCATCTACACACTGACTTAAGAAAGCTTTACCTAAAAATGGAAATTAGAAAAGTAATATGAAAATATAATATCTTCTGGAAATAAAATGAGGTTGAAATATTTGTGTCACTGTTAAGAAAATGCTAAGATTAGTAACCATTTGCAAGCATTTAATCTAAGCTTTACTTCAATTTTCTGCAAGGGTAGGAAACTTTTCCTTACTAAAAACAAAATAAGCCTTTCAAAACCCTTTGATATCTTAACAAACACAAATAAAAATGTGAAAAGTTACATGAAATGAAATAATGTTCTGCAAATTGCTCTCTTACTGTATGCCAACAACATTGGAGGAGCTATTTCCTGATGTTAATAATTTTTCTGTCTAGGAAATAAAGAAAGATACAGGCAGCTCCAGGATTCTTCCCAAAAAAGCATTCATCAAAGACAAATGGGAAGAATTATGATACCTCTATCCATTTAATATAAAAGAAGCCATCAGCTCAGAATAGCTGTCTATTTTTGATTTTACTAAATGTACTCTTTCCTAAGTGATCATAACCTGATCTGGTACTTCAGTTACCAGAACATTTAAATCAAACATAACCGACAGTATATATATCAGTATACAATTATCAGCCACTGAAAACACTGTATATTGATGCACAGCACAAGAACCTCAGACTCTATACCGTTATTTCCTATGATCTCGGACTAAACCACCTGATGGGTCCTTTGCAATCTAAAGGTATAAGGGTCTTTGAAATTTCTGAAAATGAGAGAACAGAATTTTTGGGAATGTTATATGTCAATTTTGTAACTTAAATATCATTATTCAGGTACACACAGGCTAAACTCAGCAGTATTTTATGAGTCTGAATCCATGGTTAGCACGCTTGATCATGGACTTTTTGTGTCCGTCCAGACTAATGTATCCATTGGAATTCCATCCAAAACCCCATCCTTGACATACATTCCCTAAGACCTGCAAAATCTGCATCCAATGAACTCACTTCAGTTTGTATTATAAGTGGTTTAGGTAAAATAGCAAATATAAATCAAGGTACTGACCAACACTGCTGTATCTTCACCCAAACTTTCAACCTTTCCACAAAAAGTTATTCCATCCAATAACAGCTTATGCCCTATCATATATGTCCCTCTTAATCGGCGCATATCTTGGACAGTCTTAATTAGCAGAGAATTATCTGAGCATATGCATCTGGATTTATTTCAAAACAACAGATAAAAGGTAATTTACACTGCTACCTCTTAGTCATTTCCACTAAGTCAATTAAAAATTTTCTTTTTTAGTTATTTTTCCATATAAATGGTAAGTCCAGCTCCTTAACTGCATTCTCCAAAGCAAATGGATGGTGGTTCAAAGAGACTTTGAATGCAGGAGCTGATGGACCGTGCTTCTAACATCAACCTCCTCTGCTGTCACAGTGGATACTTACATAGGTATTAATTCAAAATTGAATCCATTTTCTAAAGGCTCACAAAATAACAGATTAGCTCCTTTGCTAACATAAATTATCTACTGAAAATCGTCACATGAACATTTAGCTACAATTTATCTTTTATAACCTTCAAGAAGATGGTAGTGTAACTTCACATACTATTTTGAACTACAATCTAACTTTTCTAAGTTCTGAATGAAAATTTAGTGAAACACGGGTTAAGATTACATTTTGTCTGTGTAACAGAAGACAATCTGAGAAATAATTCAGCTACATTGTTCTTCAGAATTTGCAAGCTACAAAGATATGTTAATGTACCTGACAAAGTATCGCTTCCTTGAGGTCAACACCAGTTGCCTGGACAGAACATACTTCAGAATCGGGCCCTTTAGACCAAACATAGTGTGGCAAATCTTTCAGAAATATGAAGAGGCAAAAAAACGTTAACTTAACCTTGCGAGGAAACACCAAATAATAAAATTTGAAATGCCTGTAACTTTCCCTAATATTTCCAAAAGCACCAAAAGGTTTGTATAACAAAAGTTGGGGTCTTTTAACTGTAATAAAACCCAGAAAATCACTTCTTGAAATTATGTTATTTTTCTTTCCTTCTCTTTATGGAGAGAATGTTCAGAAATTCTGGTTGAGACAGAGAAAAATGAAGGTTCTGAAGACATAGCTTTCCAAATCACTCTTTGGAGGAAGTCCTGGCAACTAAGCCTTGCATTCAGTTCTACCATAGTTTTTCAGTAATTTCCTGGATTGCAACAAAATTCAAACTGTCCTGTTCTGGCTACATATGTGTTATTAAGCTAAAAAGTACAATGGAAGGGAAGACGTTCACCAGAACTAGAGTAAGAACTATTGAAACGGTCCAGTTATACACAAAAGAAACCATGAATAAACCACTTGGCACACTACTTACAGCCTGTCTAATCCTTTCGGAGATTACTGTGAGTGGTAACACTTGTAGTTTTTCATATTGGAGAAAGACTGAATGGTGAACACAACTGTTAAATTCTACTTATCTTTCACTAGCTTGGCCCTTTCAGTACACACAGCCTGTAAAGATCGTCAGCAGCTTCACAGAGATCTGGAGAAGGTCTTCAGAAACATTACTTCTTACCATACCACGAAACTGGTATGTTCTGTACCACATGTCAATAAGTTTCTTTTTCCTAATTAATATATTACCTTCTGCAGGACAAATATTATAACAAACGCCTACATGCTTACATTTCCATTTGAGGAATTTTTTTCTGGATTTATGGTGTGACTGCAAAATTTGTCATCAGATATTACTGGGTGCTGGATCATATAAATATTAATTAAGGAATTACAACGTTTACTGAGAAAACTAGTTCTATTGATTTTGTGATGTACTCTACAACAGTTTATATAATCTAGTAGTAAGTCTCTGCATAGTGAAACATAAATAAGAACTCAGCCCCTAGTATCTAAAATTTCATTCACACCAAAGTGCTGAATTCCCTCTTCAACCTCAAGAATTAATATGATTAAATTACTCATTCATCCTAAGCTCTCTCTGGACTAACGCCTTTAATTTTAGATGGCTTTGAATGGTCTCAAATCTATTCACTGGTTTTGGTAACGTTCCAAGTATTTAAGGATCTTATTGAAATTGCTATTACTAGGAAACTGAAATTCCCCTAAAATGTTTATCTCCAATGATCTAATTTTGTATCCTGATTTCATCTTTTAAAAAATCGTTTTTAAAAAAGATAATAAATGCTTTCTATGCAAAAATAAGTTATTATGCACTTTATGATTATACAGGAAATAATCAGAAGGGATAGAGACCACTGAAAAAGACATGTATTCCTTGGTCCATATACAGATCACACTATAAAGCCATTGGGGGAAACTGGCTTACATCTTACTGACAAAAGCCATTATGTGGTCTAAGATGAAAGCAAAATGAAATACCTCAAAAGATGATTACACGTTTTCCTAAAAAATATATATAAATAAATAAAATTGAAGATCAAGGATTTAGAGATTTACAGTTTTATTTATATAACTTATTGTTTAAAACATGCATTTTAATCAGATGCCTTGAACCTGGCTCACCAAACGCTATGAAGAAGTCAGCCTCACTGTGTTTCATTGCTGCATACTAATATCTTTGAACTATTTCAACACTACACAGTTGTCTGTTGCATACATTAGGCTTTAGTCATGTTCTCCTTTGATGATTTTCTTGTTTGGCATATGGTTAGACTTGATATTTTATACATTATTCATTGGATTTGTTATCCCTCCCACTTCTGCTGTTTGTATTATGGAGATACAGGCCTGGCTACATTTCAAGCAAGAGTAAGGCATACTCTTCTGTTATTTCTGCACACGTAGAGTGGAAATCCTCAGTTTTGTTGATAAATGCAAAAACGATTAATGCAGGACAGAGGCTGTCACAGGATAAAGCCTAAATTAAAGTATTCTACAGGAAAGGCAGATCTTGGTTACATTTGCCCATTTTTAATTCATGAGATGATTCCAGAGGCATAGGTGATTGTCATGGGGGAGGCCTTCCTGAAAGTCCTGCCAAGTAAGACCCGTTACATCTGTCCTACTCTGCTAGTTAGGTATGCATGTGCAAGGAACAGAGACACACAGATGAATTATTAACAGTTTTACATCCCTGTAATGCATTTGGGGAGAGGCCTCATCTCAGAGGGTTACTAGGTAGCCAACCTCAACATAGCATGTACCAGGTTAGTCAAACAAGTATTTGTTAAAGTTGAATTTTACCTTGTTACTTCTCAAATAAACATTCATATGGTTATTCAAAACATCCATAAACACAGATAATGCAATTCCCTGTGCCAGATTCAGTAAAGTTTTCCTCAGATGGAGCAAAGATGCAACCTACAGCCTGTAGTTTCCCTTTAGTTTCATTTCATACCTCTTCTCACCTTTTAGTGAATTTACATGAACAAACCTGCATTCAAGTACATGATAACCCACACTAGCTCGGAAACGTGGTGTTACTCAGCTTGCAGCTCAGAAAGAAGTCATGGAATTATTTTTCAGTAAAAGGTGGAAAGTGGTGAGACATGATAGCTAAAAATAATAAACTGATATAACTTCAACAGCCCCTAACATTAACCATCATAAAGCATTTTGCACCACTATATTTAGGACTCAGGATATTTCTATCATACGATCCTAGATTGTTTACATTGGAAAAGACCTTAATATCATCAAGTCCAACCATTAACATAGCACTTTTCAATACCACCAGAGATGGTGACTCAACCACCTCCTTGGGCAGCCTGTTCCAACACTTGACAACCCTTTTGGTGAAGAAATTTTTCCTACATATCCAATCTAAACCTCCCCTTGTGCAACTTCAGGCCATTTCCTCTTGTCCTGACACTTGTTACTTGGGAGAAGAGACCAACACCCACCTCACTGCAACCTCCTGTCAGGTAGTTGTAGAGAGCAATAAGGTCTCCCCTCAGCCTCCTTTTCTCCAGGCTAAACAACCCCAGTTCCCTGAGCTGTTCCTCATCAGATCTGTGCTCCAGATACTTCAACAGCTTCCTTGCTTTTCTCTGGACACACTCCAGCACCTCAATGTCCCTCTCGTAGCAAGGGGCCGAAAACTGAACACAGTGCTCCAGGACAACCACAGAATCACAGACAGAATGGTCAGGGTTGGAAGGGAGCTCTGGAGATCACTTAGTCCAGCCTCCTGCTAAAACAGGGTCTCCCAAAACATGTTGCGCAGAGTCACATCCAGGTGGGGTTTGAATGCCCCCAGAGAAGGAGACCCCACAGCCTTTCCGGGCAGCCTGTTCCAGGGCTCTGTCACCCTCACAGTAAAGAAGTTTTTCCTCATATTCATATTACACCCCTAGTGGATCTGCATGGCAAGGTTTTGGTAGCAGAGAGGCTACAGGGGTGGCTTCTGTGAGAAGCTACCAGAAGCTTCTCCTATGACAAATGGAACCAATGCCAGCCATCTCCAGGATGGACCCACTGCTGGCCAAAGTCAAACCAATCATCGATGGTGGTAGCGCCCTTGTGATAACATATTTAAGAAAGGGAAACAAAAAAAAATCCATGCAACAATCGCAGCAGAAGAGAGGAATGAGAATATGTGAGAGCAACAACTCTGCAGACACCCAGGGCAGTGCAGGAGATGCTCCAGGTGCTGGAGCACAGAGTTCTCTGTAGCCCATGGTGAGGACCATGGTGAGGCAGGCTGTCCCTCTGCAGCCCACAGAGGACCCCACACTGGAGCAGCTGGAAGCCCAAAGGAGACTGTGACCCTGTGGGAAGCCCACGCTGAGGCAGGTTTGCTGGAAGAACTTGTGACCCCACAGGGCACTATGCTGGAGCAGACCATTCCTGAAGGACTGCACCCCATGGAAGGGATCCACGCTGGAGCAGCTCATGAAGAACTGCAGCCTATGGGAAGGACTCACATTGGAGAACTTTCTCCAACAGGAGGGACCCCATGCTGGAGCAGGGGAAGAGTATGAGGAGGAAGGAGCAGCACAAACAACATGTGATGAATTGACCATGAGCTCTATTCCCTGTCCCCCTGCACTGCTGGAGCAGAGGAGGTAGAGAAATTAAGAGTGAATTTGAGCCTGGGGAGCAAGGAAGGGTGGGTGGAAGGTGCTTTTAAGTTTTGAGTTTTAGTTCTCATTACCCTACTCTGAATTGAATGGCAATAAATTGAACTAATTTCCCCAACTTGAGTCTGTTTTGCCCATGACAGTAACTGCTGAGCGATCCCCCTGTCCTGTTCTCAACGCACAAGCCTTTCGTAACATTTTCTCTCTTCTGTCCAGTTGAGGAGGGGAGTGATAGAGTGATTTTTGTGGGTACCTGGGTACCACCTGGGTATCCAGCCAGGGTCAAACAGTCCTGCTGGCCATGCTATTTCTGATAAAAGCCAGGATACTATTGGCCTTCTTGGCCACCTGGACACACTGCTGGCTCATGTTCAGCCAGCTGTTGACCAACACCCCCAGGTCCTCTTCTAGCAGGCAGATTTCAAGCCACTGTTCATCAAGCCTGAAGTGTTGCATTGGGTTATTGTGATCTAAGTGCAGAACCTGACACTTAGCCTTTTGAATCCCATATTATTTGCCTCAGCCCGTCAATCCTGCCTGTCCAGATTCCTTTGCAGAGATTTCCCACCCTCAAGCAGATCAATACCCCCGCCCAACTTCCTGTCACCAACTTACTAAGGGTGCACTTGATCCCTTTGTCTACATCATTGATAAAGACATTCAACAGAACTCACAGCAATACTGAGCCCTGGGGAACACCACTTGTGACTGGCTACCAAGTGGATTTAAATCCATTCACTACAACTCTGGGCCTGGCTTCATAATGACACCTTGGATTAATAACTGATCAGTACCATCCCCCCCAAACAGAGATTGTTCCTGACTAGCTCTGTGCTACCACAGAATATGTTCAGTCAAGAATGAATGCAGCCGTTTCCTAACTATTTTACTTAGATAATGACATCAAATTGTCAAAAGGTCAAATTATCTCCAAGTAAAACCTCATCTAACATAAACAGCTCTGTGGAATGTCCTCTGTAATTTTTACAGCACCATCACCATAAAAAAAAAAAAAAAAGGTAATCATCTCATAAAGTTTTGTTCAGAATATATTATTTATGTGGTTATGGGCAATGCAGTTTCATCCCAAATCAGTTCAGCAATGATTTTTATATGGGAACAGTCCATACACAAACACATGCATTGCTTTATTGGTCCCAATATGCCAAAATAAACAAAAGCAATTTGAATGTGTAACAAACACTGCTGTCTGCAACCTAAAATTAACCTCTCAAATGTATCTGTGTTGTCTCCATTCAGAAGCAAGTATTTCTGCTTCTGCTGATCTTACAGAAGGGTTAAGGTTTAATCTTAAGAACTCAGAAGTAGTCATGCATCCTAAGTTCGAACAGCTAGTGTTAGGGTACCTTGTTTGTTTGAAAGTAATCTTTGTATACTTGTATGCAATAAATCCAGACTGATATGGTTTAAGACCATATATGCGGACTACAAAGGAGAACTCTAGCCAACTGAATAGAGGAGAGGGCAGATTTACAGACCCTCGAGACCACTGAAGACCTCCGCTCTGGACAGCTGGGCATGCATGAGGGAGAGGGCGAATATTGTAATTAGTATTGGGCAATCTCATGAATATGTGTGCCTTTTACAGGAAACGTTTTGAATATGTATACATGCACTGCATAAAAAGAGCTACCTGAGAGAAGGAAGCTATGCACACTAGGTGGAGCGAACCCCTGTGCATCCAGCACTGCAATAAAGAATGGCTGCTTCTTAATGCAACATTGGTGTTAAGGAGTCATATTCCCTATTTCAGTGACACACATATAAACTGAATTTCATCCTCAATACATGTGTTGTTTGCATTG
This sequence comes from Falco naumanni, assembly GCF_017639655.2. Taxonomy (NCBI): domain Eukaryota; kingdom Metazoa; phylum Chordata; class Aves; order Falconiformes; family Falconidae; genus Falco; species Falco naumanni. The sequence goes on along the minus strand of NC_054058.1, from coordinate 73,528,012 downwards.
GTTTCACCCGGACTAGCTACAATCCTCGCAAAGGAGGATGGAATATCAGAGCTTGGTGGATCTGTTTGCACAGAACAACAACATTCAGCACATCAGATTTGAAAAATAAGCCAGAATTAAACATATTGTAAGATTTTTCATATCATGAGTATGGTTAGATCCAGACATGTCAGCCCATGTCCTTTCCTCCCAGATTTCAACAATAAAAAAAAGAAAAAGAAAAGAAAGAAAAGAAAAAAAAATGTGAACAATGCTCAAAGAGGCTTATTTCAATGTAAAAAGTAGAACTATCAATTTATACACTAATTGCACTACTTGATAATTTATAAGATGGATTACTGAGCAAGTGTTTTGGGTTTGGTTTGGTTATTTTACTTTAAATGTTCCTTTAAATGTTAAGTTGTTAACAGGAACTAACAGCTATTAAATACAAAACCTTTTGCAAAAAAAAGAAGGTGAAGTTCTCAGTTTTTCAAGGCTTTTCATTCATTTTGTATAGATTTTTTAGGCTTTTTACTCTCTTAGTATCTGCTTCAGTAATGACTTTCTTTGGAAAGTTCAATATTATGGCCGCAACACTATTGCTTACCATTAATGCTTAACACAAGAGCAGCTGCGCACAGCAAGTCCTTCATCTGGAGATACACCATTTTATTTTATACGAAATTGATTTCCAAAGCTCTTCCATTATTAATTTGTCTAAGCAGGGAATGCTCCAGTAGCTGAATGAGACCTGCTCCACTGACATCTGGAAATAGGTTCAAGATTTCTTTATTTTTTACAAAGGGAAAGCAATAATACTAGCTCTTCTCTATCCTTATTTTAATCTAAGAATCTCAAGAGCTTAAGGAAAAAAATATTTTTCTGGATAATTAGCACCACAGAATTATATTTTCTTTATCTATGAATTCCTTTATTTAACACCTTTAAGCCCCAATTACATAGGAATATCCTAGTAAAACACTGGCATGAGGGATCTAAAGAGATTTTTTCTCTAATTAATTGAAGTTCCTATCATAGTGTACTTATTTATTATATAGATAAACAAAGTAAGGCTAAATATAAGCCAAATCTAGAATAAAAAAGGGAAAGAATACAATCTAGAGTAAAAAATGGGAAAGAATACAATGGCTCTTATCACTGTACTCTTCAGCACTGATATTACAAAGATCCTGAGAAGATTAACACATCTGCTGATGTCTAAACAATGCTATGAATTTAGGTATGGGTTAATAAATATAATAATAGCACACTGAATCTTATAGAAACTTGGTGTTACACATATTCCTGGCTTGAATCCCTAACCTGTGGAGGATCACTGAAAAAGTCATTTTACCTCTCGACACCTGTTTCTTTAATCTGCATAATGAAGACAGTGATATTTTTACTACCTTTAAACCAGAACGGGTTTTGGGGATGAAAATTAAGCTGTGTGTTATATTCTATGGAGTTTATATATGCCCTGCAGTAATAGCACAAAATAATGTAGGGGTGTTTGAGAACATGAAGCCTCCTAGAACAGGACTGGAGAACCTTGTAGTCCAGAAGAAAGAAAACAGCATCCAGAGCTGTCCTTTGGGAATGGCTGCCAGCATGTGTTGCCCCTTCAGTCACACTGTGGGGCTGCCTAGGGGATTCTAATAAAACTCTGACTTGTTCTGTTTACTAGTACAGATATATCTTTGAAGCCGAGGGAGCAGATGAGCTTAAGAAATACCTTTATGAATGATTAAGACATGCTCAGATATACTTAAATTAAGATTATGTAGGCACTCAATTCCAACACTGCAATCTTATTTGGTATCTACTAATTTCGCTAAGAATGATTTTAATTTCACAGATACTTTGCCACTTGAATTCAATATTTCTCGAGTAAACAGTCATATCTCCATAAATAACAGGACTGCAAACATTCTGAAATGCTACTTCATGGCTAGTTCACCTGGAAGTCTGCCAAAGAGTCAGTCTCCTTAGGAAATACTATTTCTCTTCATTAGTATGAAGTTCCCAATGTTCACCTAAGAATTCAATATTGTAGCACCTCCTACTGGCTTTCTTGTAGTTATATGCATCTGGGCTGTCCTCTACCCATTTTATTTCTTCTGCTATCATTTTTCTGTAACACAGGTAAGGTCAAACGAAAATGACAAATACATTTTTAAGTTATGTGATAAGAAAAGGGCCACAGAACTGCAGGCTGGAGGCTATTTTTTCCTCTATGAAAAAAAAAAAAAAAAAAAAAAGAACAAAACCCAAACCCCACAAAAACCAACAGAGAGAAGTCACAGAGCTATGCAGAACTTTGGGATAGTGGAAGTCGACAAACATACCGTATTGGGAAAGCAAGTTTTAAATGTAATTTCCCATATGCCTTTGTTAAATGCCCAGATGGAAGTGGGAAAAGTTGGAACATCTGGGGACAGGGTAGTATTTCTTTTTCAGTTTTATTTTTGTTACGAATTGCCTCAGCTTTTCATACCTTGACCAAGTGTGGCAGATTTCCACCTTCAGCACACTGCAGACCAAATACTGTCACACTGACTTTATGTTCAACATTTCCTCATAAAAAATCCTGAATCTATAAATGTATCATCATACTACTGTTATTGCTATATAAACCCCACTAACTGGAATCTGAAACCATCCATATCAGTACTACTCTTTCAAGTACTACCTTTGACAAATTTTATTTAGTATACTTTATTTACAGAAGTTGGTGTTGCTGATAAAACAGTTTTCTTACTAAGCATTCATCTAAATCAAGGTTGTGTTTTTGTGTGAGTAATCCTTTGCAGATAAACTTTCTTAAGTGTATTTATTGCTATAACTAGAAAGCCTCCTATATCATAACTAACCACAAATAAATGTCAGCTGTCTGCAGTCCAAAACAAAATGCATTCTTTACTAAGGGTATTAGCCTATAAAAAAACCAAACAACCCCACCCCCACCCCCCCAACAACAAAACAGAGAAAGGTGGTATCAGGCAAAAGTACATCAATACATAAAATGTTTTTAAAATTTGTTTAAGTAGTAATTGCTACAGTGAAAATAATATGATTCCTATTGCAGTATTTTAGTGAAACACTGATTAACAATTATAATCCTCATTACCTCTATAATTAAGAAGGATTTCAGGTTTAAAAAGAGGAACTCATTTGTTTGTACCTACACTTCCAAGTATCCTGCCAAAAAACTGATATTACATTGTACTTTGAGATAACTGCTTTCTAAAACCCAGCAGTATAATTAGCTAGGTAGATACCTCACAAAAGGTAAGTAACTTAATAACTGTCAAACCATATTAAACTATTTAAATTACATTTATTTGTTTTTGTGTAACAGATTTGTTCACTGCTCTGTGGTTAATTATAAATGAAATCTGCAGTTTGATCTATATTAAAGCACCTTTCTGTCTACATGGAATCAACAAAGCTCTACATGTGCAAGCCCACAGGGAATGAATTCAAGATTTAAAAAAAAAAAAAAAAGGAAAAAGTTTCATTTTTCAATTTCCTGCCACCAAAGAAAAAATCTCTTCGGAAACAATATCATTAAAAAAACAAACAAACAAACAAAACCTGACCTACATTATAGATTCTAGGTGGACCTGCTTGAGCAGGAGGGTTAGTCCAGGTTACTTCTCTGATTCTATGATTATTGCCACTTATTCTTAGCTTTTAAAAAGGCATCATCTATTCTGTATTAGACAGTCCATATCTGATGAATGAGATCCATCCTTCCAGAATATTAATCCATTTCAAGTGTCTATTTGAAGTATCTTATCCTCTGAGGATGACCATATTTTCCCTTTTCTTTTAAAGCATTCCAGAAAAGAAACTTTTGGTTATTAAAATACCATGTTGTGATATTTGCTGGTTTATGTCTTTGCAAGTTTCAATGGGATTGGAACAAATTGGTAATTTCAATGATCTTGCTAAAATGCTGTAGGATTACTGCTTTCACTTTGAGTCAAAAACTACTGAAGCACTATGTCTGGACTAGAATTAGGCAAGTGTCATCTTAAAATGACATCTTAAAAGCTAATATGAGTTTCTACAATTAGAAGTATAAACTCAAAAATTAGGCAGAAAGATGTATATCTACTATCTACTACTGGAAAAGTGCTTCAACATTTATAATAAATTGTGCTCTCTTGCCATTTCACAGAGAACTGAAATTTTAAAATTGGTGGCTAACAGTTTTCCCACTGAAACTCTTCTGGTTTTGTTTACTGTTTCCAAAAAATTTGCCTTTCAGAATTCCATATCAAATTTCAGGAGGGTTTGCTTTAAATACCCCACAAAATACATTTCAGCTTTCTTTCATTTAGAGGTGAAAAGTGAGTCTTATTTATGAGTTATACATAAATAGTGGAAAACGGTTCCCTTGCACAACAAAGGCTAGTAACTTCTACAAATATTTTTAAAGCTGGTGGATTTGTAAAACAACTAGAATTGAAAACATGAATTCAACACAACTGAGCCTTAAAACAAAAACAAAAAGGAAAGAAAAGTTATTTATATGACCAGTCCTATCTTGCCATCTGCAGATAACTCGGCTAAAATTCTGTTTGCAACTTGAATGTTAAGAAACAGGAAGGGTTTTCTCATACAGGTCATGTTCAGAAAGCTGATTGTAACTTCCTATTTAACAGAAAAAAAGAAGATGTAACTAATTCCCCAAAATGCTACCAAGTAAATCAAGATCCTTTGTTTTCTGAGATGAATCAAAATAGCCCCTGAGTATGCACTGGACAGTAGTGCAGGATAATGACCTCAAGGTCCCTGTGGCTGCAAGTCAGACAGAACCATACAGATAACAGTATCATGTCTAACAGGATGCAACACATATTCACTACACGCCTTTACATCTGGGTCTGGCTTTTCTGGTCAGACTTGTCAATGTAAAATGTAACTGAAATTCTGATTTCAGTTACATACTGGCACATGGGTATTTAAAACTGCTGATATCTTTTCCTTTTTTTTTTTTTTTTTTTTTTTTAATTCCCAGATTTCAATGCAACTTGAATTTAATTTTACTGAATCTAATCTCATCCATCACGTCGTATCTTCTTGCTATGGAAATTAAGTTTAGCAACAAAACCTTAAACAACAGAAATCCCTCCTGTATAGCTTTATGAGAATGTTTTATTTACCTACATATCAGTCACAAAGGATTTTGTGCATACTGATTACAAGAATAAATCTATCTGCAAAAATGCCTCTTGTATGATATGCTTGTAACATGAAGACATTACAGTTGGCTGTGAAAAAACTGTGCCTGAGCCATTTGATTTCAATGACTTCACAATTCAACCAGTCTGTTAACTTGTTTTAACAATTTTAACATACTTTAACTGTTGCTATGAATTATTAAACATATATATATAAACAAAGAAGAAAATAAAATAAATGCTCAGAAAATATCCAAATTTTGGCCAACAGTATATTAAACCTGTAACATTTCACATTTTTAATGTGTTAGTAGTAGGTCTGTGTTAATGACAGATGAAATGGCCAGTTGCAACTTGAATAGAACCATAAAATCATGCAGAATCCAAAGTACTCGCAAGCTAACTTCATTACATCCGGTGTAATAAATTTGGATTGTTTGCAAACAAGCACTGCATGGCCTGTGCCTAGTTTTTGCACTGATGGATAAACATGAACAGAAAACATATGGAGTCTTCTTTTCATCCTCCATCAATAAGGCAGCAAATGCAATTTAGTTTCTGAGCAGAAGGAAGTTGTCTGGTGCTTTCACATTTTTTCCCCTTTAAGCAAGAGGGAAATTTTTAAGCGAAGGCAGAAAAGATTATGGAATCAATTGTAGTCTCATGCAAACATGATGAAATCATTCTGTTCCTTAAAAATGAAGGGCCTTACATGCACTAGCAGGCTCTGCAGGCTCCTAGGCGATTGCTGCCTGCGTTCAAGCCCATGTTTATAAGGTGCAGATGTGTAACCTGGGAGTGCTGGTGTGGGAAGAGGGAAGGGACAAAAAGCTGCAAGAAATCTCCTGGAAACCTCTGTCTCTTTGTTTCAGAGCTTCATTTAAGCTCAGGCCCTTGCTCCTTGCCCAGCCTATGCTGTATGGATGTCTGTGTACCGTGCTGTATTTTGCTTATCCTGACCCTGTGTCTTGTCAGTGTGGACTTGTTGGGCTGACATGTGAAGCTGACCCCAGGACAAGCACTGCATGCACCAAGAGGTCTCAGTATGTCCAACATTTTTAACATTGTCTTTGCCACACATTAGTATGTGTGTTGAAGAAAAATTAATAAACAACTCCCTACTTCCTAAAACAAGCACCGAGTACACTGTTACTTCTGAACTGACAGTAATTCTAAAAAATAGAGTAAGACTGGAATTAAGTTGAAAAGCTTTCTCCATGTGGATGAGTACCTTTGCCGTGGCTAATCCATCAGCTGTGCACTTCCATACTGGCCCAGCAGTGCTGGTACTCCTTGATACTCTCTGATACCATGGACAGATACTGAAACACAACTAGACATTTTATGAAAACAATTACACATGATGTTGTTTCTGTTGTTCTGAATGACAGTATTTAAGATTTATGTGAGAATTTCTAAATTTTCTTTCAGAAGTGGAAGAAAATACAGAGTGAAAAGGAAAACAGCTGTGATGGAAACTGCTCGCCCTCTCCATCTTCTATTTATACACATTTGTAAGATTCCTCTAAGCCTCATCTTCTCCAGGCTGAAAGCTAGCTCTCTCAGCCTCTACTCCAAGTCCTTTATCGTCTTTGCTGGTTTTCAGTAAGTCCCTGTCTCTCTTCTACTACAGACTCTAGAACTGGATCTTCCACTCCATAAATGTCTCACCAGTGCTAAGTCAAGGGAATCACCTCTTTCACCTGCTAGAAATGCCTTGCTTAATGCATCCCAGGCTGTTGTTGGCCATGTACAACTTGTCTGTCAGGGCCTCAGGTTTTTGTTTGGTTGTTTTTTGTTTGGTTTTTTTTTTTTTTTTTCTGTAAAGCTGCTTTTCAGCTAGACAGTCCCATGCAGGTACTGGTGCCTGTAGTTGTTCTTCTACCAGATGCAGAGCTTTGCATTTCCCTATGTTGAACTCTGTGATTCCCGTCAGCTCAGTTCTCCAGCCTGTCGAGATCCCTCTGAATGGCAGTACAGCTATCTTATGTATCAGACACTCTCAGTTTTGAATCACCTACAGACTTGCTGAGGGTGAACCCTGCCCCATCATCCAGGTGACTAATGAAGGTGTTGAATAGCACTGGCCCCAGTATTGAATCCTGGGGTACACAAATTTTGACTGGCTTCTGGCTGAACTTCATGTCACTTCTCATAACCCTTTGAGATCAGCAGTTCAGACAGTTATCAGTCCACCTCACTGTCCATTTATCTAAGCTGTACTTCATCAGTTTGTCTATGAGAATATTAAGGGAAACCATGTCAAAAGACTTCCTTTTGAAGTCAAGACAAATAACATCACTGCTTTTCCCTCATCCACCAAGTCTGTCATCTCCTCGCAGACAGTCATCAGGTTGATCAGGCATGATTCCCCCTTTCACCCATGTTGACCAGTCTCAATCACCTTGTCCTCACTATGCTTTAAAATAGTTTCCAGGGGACTTGCTTCATCGCTTTCCTAGGGACTAACGTGAGTCTGACACATTGTAGTTCCCCAGATCCTCTTCTTGCCCTTCTTGAAGATACAAGCGACACTTGTTTCCTCAGGAAAGAAGGAACCTCAGGAACTTCTCCCAGTTTCTGTGGTCTTTCAGTGATTAAGCAAGGATGGTCTTGCAATGATGTCCAGCAGTCCCCTCAGTATTCATGGGTGCATCCCATCAGGTCACAAGGACTTGTACATGTCTAGTTTGTTTAAATGTTCCCTAACCTGATCCTCCTTCACTGAGGGTAAGTCAACCTTGCTCCAGAATTTCCTTCTGACCACAGAGGCCTGCAATTACTAAGGGCTGGTCTGATGACTAAGGACTGAGGTGAATAATGTAATGAGTAACTTGGCCTTTCCCATGCCTTTTGTCAACAATTTCCCTGCTCCAGCATGGAGCAGCCAGACCACATTCTGCAGCAAGTCCTTATTTTCCTTAGTCTTTCTTTTGCTGCTAGTGTTCCTGTAGAACAGGGGTCCTCAAACTATGGCCCGCAGGCCAGATACAGCCCCCCAGGGTCCTCAATCCGGCCCCCAGTATTTACAGACCCCCCCACCCCACCGGGGGTTGGGGAGGGGTGTGAAACCAAGCAGCCGCAGATAACTGCCTGCCACTTCATCCGCATGCCGCCCCCCTGGTTAAAAAGTTTTGAGGACCCCTGCTGTAGAAGCTCTTCTTGTTGCCCTTCATACCCCTCACCAGGTTCAACTCCAGGGGGCTTTGGCTTTTCTAACCATGTTTCTACATGCTTGGACAGTGTCTTTATATTCCTCCCAGGTCATCCATCCTTGCTTCCACCTTTTGTACATCTCCCTTTTAAACTATGAATTTTATCAGGTATCTTCCTCACCTGAAGATAAGAGATTCTTGTCTTGATTCTGGTACAACTCCATAAATGTATGCAAAAAGGACAATGCATTACAATGCTGAAACCATCTTTTGAAAGAAAGACTGATATGTGATATATAACTTTAAATATAAGAATGAGTATCTATTACATCCTTCTCAAAAGTTCCATTCACTTTATTTGTTTATACTTTTGAGCTCTTCTATCAAAATACCGTTTACTTACTCTTGAGTTGTTCTGAGCTCATAGAACAGCTAATAGAAATCTTAAAATTGCTATTGGCATCTTCATATCAAAATGGATGGTTGCCAGCACAGTAACAGAGCTTAGCATTTTGCTGCATAAATATGCTGCCACTGAAAATAATGAAAATGTTGATACTAAGTACCCTCAGTAATATTTAAAAGTATTTGAGGCAAGACACACATTCTTAAATAATCTAAAGAAGAAAAAGTTCTGTATGAGGAAACTCATAGTGATTCTTTAAATCAAGCTGATTAAAGACCTAACTGAAAGAGGTGAAAAAATAGGTTTGAGGCCCATGGAGGTCTCCTGCACCTTTGGGTTTTCTCCGCCATTTCTGGTTTGATATTTGAGTGTGAGAGCTGAACAGAGTATACCCTAGGGGAAAATAGTTAATAAACAAAAAGAAGTAATGTATTAATCTATCAAGAGAGACGCTGAGTTCAGTGCAGTCTCTGATGTTTCTATTGGGGCACCTTGTATGGTAAACATAGGAAGAAGCTGTACAGTTAGTTCCCTTCTATGCCTGGCATAGGTTCTGCCATCACTGCATGTATCGACATGTATGTGTGTTTATGTATATATATCTAATACTCAGCTTCTTGCATATCATTATCTACCTAATATCTTCCTAAATCTGGCTTGCCTAGATATATTTTCTTCTCCTTCAAAAAAACCACAAAGGTAACACCACATAGAATATGGTTTTCTCCTCAGTAAAAAAGACATTTTGCATAAGGAACATTTGATGGACGAATGAAGTTGTAACATTAAAGGAAGCAAACACTTTGGCACCATTACTTCCTCTACCTGATGCTGTTAGTTATTTTTGGTAAATTAATTTTCTTATTCTATTGCAACTAATTACTATTGTATCTAACCCTAATAACATATAGGGTATAAAGAAGGTCTGAGGAAAGGAACTGCCACATGTCTCAGTCTAGGTCACTGTCAGAAGAAAATTGTCCCCTGTCTTGTCCTCTCGATAGAGACAAGGGAACACAAATGTACCAGAGGCAAATCAGCACAGCTGAAAAGTATGTGAAATCATATATGTGATGCTAGAGGAGTGTACTACAGTGCCAAAAATAGAATATATGTAGAAAACAATGGGATATATGTAATAAAAAAATAATCTTATATTTCACACATACTTTCACCATGAGTGAAGGTTCACTCAGAAAGATCCCTTCATGCTGCTGGTTACTATGGTGACAAGGACAGCCCAGGTGCCTACTTAGGGCAGAAGTGATGTAACATCTAGCCCATTACTCAAGGCAGTGGGATACTATCAGATAAAAACATTAGTTCCAAGAAACCTGTGGCTGAAGACACCCTCTATAGCTTAGAAGTACCAAAGATTAATTTTTTTAAAGAACAAAAACTGAGTTGATATATTTCAAATAATAATGAGCAGATTTATCTATGCATTTTGATTTTGATTTTTTATACTTCCAAATTCTTTCAGAAATATAATCACTATGGAGAAATTAATCAACTTTGAAGCAGGGTTACCTAAGGCAAATATAAGGAAGCAATGTTTTACAATTTATAGTATCATTTTCAAAAAGCAAATGTGAAAAACCCATTCCAGCAGATGAAACTTAATTTCGTTTTCAGAACATTTGTGTGTGTCAGCAAATTGAGAGAAAGAGTTCACAAAACAAGAAAGATGGACAACCTTGCACAAAGACCAGTTCTAAAAATCTAAAACTCAAACAGCTTACCAATTTGAGCTATAAATAGAAGGAACTGGGAAGAAGGCGGCACACAGAACAACACACACACAACTTAAGGACTGTCAGACTCCTCCAGGTTACTGTGTGTGTAAGTGCAGAATTTAAGAATTGGGGAATTACCCAGAATTTTATTAATTCAAATTCTGACAGGACTAGACAGCTAATAAGAACTTAAGCGTTTAGGTATGGAATAAGCAGGAGGTATGAGGATTTGAGTTTTATACTAAATTTAAATTTGTGTTTAGACAGATTATACACAAGCAACATATCTACCTTCAAAATAGGGACAACAAGCCTCTCTCATTTTATAGAGGTGCTCTATGGAAGAACACATAGAGATTCTGAAGCTCCTGTGCTGTGTTGGTAAACAACTGGACTTGACAATTTAGCTAGATATACAAAATTGTTCAATATATGAGATAATCTTGCACTTGAAAATTAATTTCCTAGATATTGGCACAGAGATGCATTTAAGAAACACTTCTTTCTCAGCACTTGGAAAACATCACTATACAGCAAGCAGTGAAAAATGGTGACCCCAAACAGAGTACTAATATATCCCAAAAGCATTGAAACCGAACACTTGGAAATAAAAGAGATATGAAATTAGCATTTTCAATGTTATTTTTTCTGCAACATCTCACTGTATTTATTTCATGAGCATCTAGCATGACAAAACAAACAGGATTCGATACTATGCTATGAAATAGTCTTCCTGTAAACTAGCCTAAGGCAGTTTCTCTGTCTGTGCTAGCAGTTGTGCTAATGATATGGTAACAGCTTCAGAATAATCCCTTTCACCCTCAGAAACACAATCAGTCCTGTATAAAGAGAAGAGAAAGGTTCTTAGAGTTCTTCCTTAGCCTGTTGTAGGCAAGAGACAAGACAATTGTGTGTAGTGGACTCATTATTCTGTCACTGATAACAGCATCACTTAAGAACATCAGGAGCACAGCCAGTATGCCTCATCACAAAGAAAAAAAAAAAAAAAAAAAAAAGGCGCCTTTCCATTAGTTAGGACACATCAAGTATCAAATTAAGGCTAATGATGATCTAAATACAGTAAAATAAACATCTATTTTAATTAATTACTGTGATCCAGTAATGAGATTCTTCAACGGGTGGAACAGATCCTGGCTGCATTCATTGACCTCAGGGAAGACATAATTGTCAGAGACCCTAGATTCTGCAGGACATAAAGACAGCATGGTGCAATTGCATTTTCACTGACTTTAACCATAAGATTACCTGTCTAGTCTCCAAGCTATTATTTTTAAAAATAGAAGGCACAAATATCTCACTCGCAAATATTCAACTGATTATTTATACATAACAGAAAAAAAAAAAGCAAAAATAAAATTTAACTTTTCACTTTTCCAGAAGACATCTTTTGTTCCTCTTACTGTAAGAAATACTAGTTACATATTTCAGCCCCAGTCTCTTCCCCCTCATACTAGTTTTATGCCAGAATAATTTCACACTCCTTGAGTTACTTCTAATACACAGAAGTTGCATCTATGTAAGAAAGCAAGTATTTAGTTATTTAGTATTTTAAAAAGGCAATATGTGGCATAGGACAGCTCTTCAGGAGACTTAAGTTACCTGGGTAATACCTAGCGAGGCCTGTTGCGCTACCAAAAACCTGCCATAATAAAGTCGGGTCTTCCTCTCTGTTCCGCTTGAACACATCATCCAAAGCAGCAGTCCAGTTGAGTTCATTTAACACTATCGTAGCTGTCAAAGACAAAACAGAATTCGAATTACAAAGTTACATCTTGACACAAGCAGCAATGACTATGAAAAGGAAATTGAACTGTGGCAGAAAGTAATAACATTTCATTTAACTAATTCACACAGTAAATTTAAAGCAGCACACTCTTCCATAGGAATTTTCTTCATGTTTCTTCAAATTCCTCACGCTCTCTTCTTCGTGTTGCATTATGCGTATGCAATGACTGTTGGTTTATTTGCTTAGCCAATGTTTTCTACAAATACTTCATTTCTGACACGTCAGTCTAGTTGCACTTCCCAGTTATAGGAAAACAAATGCAAGCATACAAAGCTGATGTTCACTGATTATAACACACTGCAATAAGAACAACTAGAATGCTGTCAACAAAGATAGGTATGCACCTCTTATAAAGATAACAAAGATGTCCCTTTCCAAATGGAAACTCTAAGAGGATTATATGGGAAAAGTACAATGATGAGTTATTTGGATTGTAATATTAAGGTAGGACTGCATGCACAACAGTATTCGTTATCGCATGCTTACAAGATTTTAATGATCATAGATGTGATCACTTACAGAAAGATCACCAATAAGACCGTTAATATTTTGAGCTGGGTCAGTTCCACCAAGAAGATAAAATACAAGAAAATTCGTATTTCAGCTAAACACTATGTGGCCAATTATACAGAAATTTACACTCACAAAATTGTCCTGGACTAATGCTTTTTTTAATCAATAAAATATATTATAAAATCAGTCAAATAAATAATACATTAACATGTCCTATGCCTTTTTGAAAAGCTGGGAAACTTACTCTAAAACTGATGAACACTGCTACACTAATAGTCAATTGACTACAGTCAATAGTCAATTAATTTTTTTTGTGATACAGAATACTTTATAACTTATGATAAATCATGCTTTTCACTTCATTTAATCAGCCATGAATATCTCATTAATTTAAAAAAAAATCTTAAGAATGTTACAAAGTATCAAGTATTCAGTTAATTAGAAAACGGAAGGACTTTTTGTTGGTTTGGTCACTAATTCTTTCTTTTGTGTCAACTAATGGCATTGTAAATAATGTTTCTAGAACTGAAACACCTAGATTAGCAATCCAGGAGTGGAACGGGAACTCAAGGGGAAAAAACATTTGAAAACAGCTAAAGATGTAGGTAGAAATCCTACAAAAGTTAACACTGTAATACAGATTCTGCTTACACTATAGTATTGCACATGGAAAGAAAATTCAGCTGCTCTTGAAAAGGGGCAAGTCAAGCTGAAATAGAAACATTTCATGTTTAAGGCACCTGAATGGCATCACAGTAAAAACTGGTATGTAAGTCTACATTCTAGCCCTCTGCTACCCTGAGAGAAAGAAACAATAAAAATAAGGACAGATGGAAAGTTAACATTTGCCAACCCATTTCCAAAGTGAGGTTATTAACAGTTACTAGAGAAATTAGATCACAACATTAAATTTTATAGGCTTGTTTTTAAAGGTTAAGGAGAAAGTTGCTACACCATGTGTTTTGCAGAAAGGTTTACCTGGCATTTTTGAAGTAGTTTCAAGATGATATTACTCTCTCAAGATACAGCTTTTTATAGAAATATCAAATACAATTTCCAACTCTTGAGATTCCCTGTAAGCAATAAGCTTGTACTATATACCTTCTCTTTGTTAAGTAGATAACTATAAATACATACATGTTTACTTAAGAAAGAGGAATAATTCCCTGATGAACCATAAGAAGTTAATTATAATTTTAAAATGGTTACTGTTCAATTATCTCTTTTAGATCTTGTTTGAACTACTGTGTAATTAAGCATTGTGTACAGACTTTCTAAACTTGACTTTGTGTCAAATCTTACTTCCAGAAGTAGCTCCATGAAGTCATTAGAAGCTCTGTCATTTACTTAAAAAAGTTTCTTTTCAGCTTGATTTTTTTGGGGTGTGGGGTTTTTTGTTTTTTGGGGGTTTTGGTTTTGTTTTTTTTTTTTTTTTGGGGGGGGGGTGGTGGTTGATTTTTTTTTTGGTTTTATGTTACCATTTCTCATCTGATGTATAGAGTACTTGGACCAGTGGAAGTCTATGGTGGCATTTAGAGCACTGGACCTTAGGACACTTACACATGGGAGTCAATAATTCTTATCTTTTTGCCAGCTGACAAAGCATTTAGGTTTCAGGGTCATCTATGAATTCCCAAGTCCCATAACAATATGAACTAACACATTTCTTTGGCCTTGTGACCTGACTTAAAATTGCTGCAGCCTCTTCCCCAGATCTGTTGGTGACCTCAGCACCCTAGTCAGGCCACCGATACCCCTATTCAGAAAAATCAAGAAAAAAAATGCTTTTCTAAATTGGTGACTGTGCACCCCGGGTAAAAAACTCTTCACGCATGAAACTTCATACAATATTCTGACTTAAAATTTCTGCAGCCTCTACCCCCAGATCCGTTGGTGACCTCAGCAGCCTGGTCAGGCCACCGATACTGCTATTCAGAAAAATCAAGAAAAAAATATTTTTAAGTTAATCATGCTCATAAATGCTTTTCTAAATTGGTGGCTGTGCACCCTGTGAAAAAAACTCTTCAGGCATGAAATTTCATACAATATTCCTAAAGAAAGAATTTCCTTCAGACTGTAAACTCACTAATGAAAAAACTATATTCAATGAAGATAAACATCTTACTATACATTTACAAATAATGTTGCAGAGTGTCCACATAACATCACTCAAACATGTATAGGAGTTATATATACATATATGAACTTACATGTTTACACACACCTCAGCACATGCACAGTCATACATATATGCTTGTCTAAAATACATACATATACCCAAAAAAGGGGAAACTAAGGAGACAATCTAAAAATAGTAAAATAATTACGTAGCAAAGTACTGAATTAATATACTGAAACTGATAATTTCAGCATTTTATTAGAATTGTTGAAATTAGGCTATAAAGTAAGAAAAATAGCTTACTAGGTATTATTTTTAATATTTGTGGTGAAGTGATGCTTTATAGTCAGACTCAAGAGTTTTATAATCTTATTTACATCCCATTTTCCCCTTCCTCCTCCTCTATAACTTTCTCCCAGAGAGAGATACGACACTCTAAAAAATTCCAAGAACTTGCAGCAAAGGAAAAAAAACCTAACCCAATAATACATGAGGTTGAAATTAAAAAAATAAACAAGGTGGAATCATGATGAGCAACCAGAATGGAGCATCTTAATAGAAGTAAAACAAAATAAATCTGGGAAAAGGCTACTAACAGTAGGTAACATATCCGTTATATACTAAAAAACGTATCTTCCCGCACTCCAGAAATTCATAATTAAGCGTACAAGTCTCATTTCAGAAATAAACTTTAACAGCACACATATAAGGTTCAACATACATCACCTTCTTTTCATTCACTTTCTGATTATGACAACTGCAATTTGTGCTTGGAACAGACACACAGAGTTTATTTGTTGGACCGATATGTAAATAGTTGATTGTACAATCAATAAAACGATTCTTCCTGGAGCAGTTTGCTATTTGCAATTCAAACTTACTCCCTTCATTCAGGGGTTTTTGTCTGCTTTTTTCCATTCTGTCTACAAGTACACTTGATGTAGAATGCACCCACATTTGTGTTAACTAATCCATTAATGGGTAAATAAGAGAAAGGGTGCAGGCAATTTTAGCTTTAATCATTTATTTCTCTAAGTGTTTTTCCACAACTTATATACACTCTTTTGCTTCTGCTGAGGAATACACCCTGGACTTCAAAAGACAAACTGTAAATCAAGTTCCCTACTCTTTTTTTTTTTTTTTTTTTTTTTTTTTTTTTTAATGTAATACCTCTGGTAATAGGCAATTTCAAACCAATATCTCTAGGTTCTGGTTTAAAGCCTACAGCAATGGATTTTAAACTCACTGACCAAAAAAAACCAAGCAAAAATGCTCATAAACAGCAACAAAACTATTTTTCAAATGGTTACTGCTAAAATATTATGATTCTCAATTTGCACATAAAAATCAATGCAGTGCTATTTTCACTAGCTCATCATAGTAGAGACCATAGCACCTCTCAGAATACCCTAATTTGAGAGATATGTATTTATACTGATTTCATTAATATAGTAAGAATTTGATTTTTTTGTTACTATAAAAAATTATGCATTTCTCTAAAAGAAAATGTTTAAAGGTGTTATAGCCACAGCTACTGAGATGCTGTATATCCTAGAAACACTTGCCTCTCCTTTTATTAACAACCATATGTGAAAGAGCTTTTGACTGATAATTGGCAGAAAATCTAGTTGGAGATAACTCTTCAATAAGCTTATTTCCAATTCTGCTAAAAGAAGTCTTTGATGATTAGCACTTCAAAGTACTTCAGCTGCTACCTTTTACTTGATATGGGCAAGATGAAAAAATAAAATTTATCATCCCACAATAGGAAACATCATTCTTTCTGGCTAATTCCACTGAACTCCATCCATCTTTTCCTCTTTTCCCTCTTCTTTATGACATGGGGTTTAGGAGCCTTGACAAGGAATGGACTCAATTTTCCTCTGCAAATGCAATCAATAAAAAATAGAGAGCACTACCATGCCCTCTTTAAAAGAACTGGAATACACTTCTGATGATTTATTCAATATATAGGCCCTGGCCTGCATACAAGGCAGAGCACAACTTTATTTGAAAAGCCTGAGAGCTATTTACTATAGCTGAAAATACGTGAACTGCTGTTCCCTGATGCAGCAGCTACACATACACTGGGGAGAACACAAGGGAGCTCCTCAGCGGTTCATTAATCTTCTAGTGTGTAGAATGTATTACCCTTCTATGTCCTCTTAAATGAAGTGGACTCATTGATTTCTTTAAAGATAACACTGACTAGTTATTGTTATGAATGAAATATACATTTGCAATCAAATATTATGGTATTTGAAAGTGGGCACAGAGGGACAATACACTTGCAAGTGCGTGGTTTTGTATGTATGTGTGCAGACACAGACACTTCCATCTGTAGCCATGCTAATGAGATATTATAGAAACTTCAGTTATACCTATTGAAGGTATAAACTAGTCTTCTTCATGATTTATGTGTTTCATTATTTTTTTCAAGATTACACTCCTTCCAGCTTATGTTAAATTACATAGATTGTTATGCTTTCTCAGCTGTCACTGGAAAGTTGCACTCCCATCTCATTTCACATTGGAATAAGAGGGATTTAGACTTTTGCACTGGCTTATAGATATGTGTATGTATATATATATATAGGTCTATAAATATACACACAGATACACAGGTTTTCTACATAATTCCCAAATACAGTAATTTGAAGAACTATTCTGGTAGTCACTTGGAACTTCAACCCTTCAAATTATACACATGTTTTAAGTCTACTTCTCTCATGCAAAGTTCAACATAAGCAAAAGGCCGGAGCAAAGGAACAATATAGTGGCTCCAAACTGAACACTGTCTCCAAGGCAACTGGTCTTCTGAGTGGAATCGGAAATCTGAATTTAAATACTTAGGGTTTCCACAGAAAACCACAGGAAAGCATCCAACTCTCAGTTATCCGAAACCACTTCACAGCTAATTAGAAAACAGCTAAAAAAGAGTAATAGGAAAATTCTGAGAGCTAGGGGAACTGGGAAGTGTTTTATCCAACCCCTCTACAGAGGTTAAGCAAATAAACTGGAGCACAGTGTGAGATACACATGTGGGTTGTAGGAGTGTGTATCCACAAACTGTGTGACTTAAATATAGTTTGCACACATAGTACAGAGTACCAAATTTATCAGATTAGGTACATACATTGTAATAACTTGTATTTAGTGTGAACACATCCACCAGCTGATTTGAAGGTGGTCTATGTATTTATTTATTTAACTACATACTTCGAAAGGTAAAGAATTACAAATGGGAAAAATATTACAAATCGAACCGGCTTCATTCATTTTTATCAAAACAAGGATTTACGAATGCAAAGGAAATGTATTCTTTTTATTCAAAGCATGAGAGAAAAAGACAAAAAAGTCTTAAAATTTAATATACAATAGGTATTATGTAGTAGTATTTCCAATTGGATAGGTCATAACTTTAAGTGATGCTCTGATAGACCTATATATATACATTAGTTACAAAATCTTGCTTTGAAAGGAGCATTTGTATTTCTTATCATAACAGAATTTAAAATGAAAGGATAATCAGAACTGTTTGGGTAATACACATTCAATGGTGCATGAAAAGCAAAGTATTAAAATACAATCTTTAGCATAAGGAACAACAATGAAATCAAATAATTTCAACATCTAAGACTGCTGAAAGAAAATTTAATATAGATATTTGACAGTCTTAACTAAAAGCATAAATGATAAAATGTCATGCACTTTTTTCTTTAAATGAACACATTCCCTACTCCCCATTAGATATCTGACATTATGTTCCAGACACTTCTATAAATAATTCTCTGAAGAAGTCACAGAAGTCTAGCATACTGTTGTGTCTGTGTCAAATCAAGTAAATTAATTGGCAATGCCATATGCTGTCTGCTGACTGGCTTAGCTGCCACACGCTGATTGCTAGAGAAGCACAGTAAAAGCTCATTAAAATAAGAAACGCCCAGGAGAAGGAAATAAGAATAAAAATGTCAAAAAGAGAAGATGGAATTAAGCTTCTATTATAGCTCAAAAAAAAAAAAGTTAATACAATACAGAGCCATAGACTCTTCAATAAACACTCATAACTTTTCAACAAGTTATTTAACCCTATAAAACACAAAACACACCCATATTATATACTGCAACCTATTGCTGATAACATTATTTGCACATCTTACAATTTGGGAAAAATGAACAAAGGATTTTGCCTTGCTTCCTCTAGTATCAAAATACACCTGCATGTATTCTAGAATGGGATAATACCCAATGTAAACAACCATACAGTACTGGGAAGATGGCAAGAAGACAAAATATATGAAAGATACCATTGATTAGAGTGGTTCTGGAGGAATTTTAGATTTGTAAAGTTATGTACATTGTAAGAACATAAGTAAAAAAAAAACAGAATTAACTTATTAGCATAATTACAGCACCTCCTGTTTTTTTTACTATTTAGTATGTTTTCACAGGTGACTTCAACATAGGCCCTCTAATTTGAAATAATTTCTTCTTTAAAAAAAACAGATAAAGTATTATTTTTAAATGAGTATGCTGTATGTATGTAAATATCAGCCATTAAATATCAAGAAAACACCCACTTAGAAAGTAATGATGACTATATTAGACATATTAACCCTGGTCTTCCTTCACATTGCTCTAATTTTTTGTTAGCAGTTCAAAGGATATCATAGTGACACTCAAATTAAACTTCCTATAGACATATGCTTGATCTTTAATGAAGATTTCTCTCTATGAAAAAAATTAATTAGGTGTTAACAAAAACAAACAAAACCAGTCAAAAGTCTGTCTAGAAATGCTGTTCCAGAATAATTTATTAAACTTTGTCTTCAGTCTGCCAGGGCACCACCACTTCAATAACTTTCCAGTCAGTAAAACACCTTACAAGATCAGTAAATCCTAAGCAGCAGCTGGGTTAAGTGAAAAGGAAAACTAGAAACAGACCAACTCAGGCAAAAATGTTCTCTCTCCTACCTCATGCTTTCTGTATTTTTAAAATTATTTTGTTGATTCCCATTATAATTTATATTACTTATAATCTGAAAACTCGATTAATTCAGAAATGGATACTATCACATGTTAGTTTTATGTAAATCACCTATTAAAAAGTTGTTACAAATTTTCTTACAACACATACATTGTCAATCAACAGCAATTCATTCTGTCCTCTCCCCAGTCACACTAAATTGGAAAGCACAATCTCAGTGAAAAATAGAGATATGTTAATACAATAATAAAAGATCACTTGACACATTGTCAGGAATACTGTGTTTGTTTTGTCCATCATGCTGAAGAGATGAATTGCAAAGTGCTGGAAATGGCCACAAGATACGTGGTGAAGAACACAATCTGTCTTCTGAAAGGAGACAGTGGTTGAGTAATATAACCCAGAAAAAGGAGGAAAAGCCCACCCTGGAAAAGGTTATGTAAGTGTAAGGATGGCGCCAGCACAATAACAAATGGGTACAAAGTATTTAAGAATAAATTAGAACAGGTAATTACAAGGTCTCTTTAAGAGCAGAAGGGTCTTAGAATGGTCTACTGCTAGAAGACATGAGCAAGTAGCCCAGACCTGTTAAGCCAGAGCTTGAACAATTTATTAAAGGAATGACATGGACTAGCTGGATTAAGAATTGGGTTTGTCAAGCAAAAAGCTGCCCTATCCTGATATATCACCCTTTGTTACAGATAAAGAAAAGGTCCTTTTAGAAGCTGAGGTTAGTAACCATAAACAATGCAGTTTTATGCAGTATTAAAGGCAGCACAAGGTTTTCTTATTGATTTTTATTTAATTAATATTAAATGTTTGCAAATAAACTATGGATCATTTTCTACTACATTAATATGTATCTATGTAGTTCAGACAGGCATGTTCTATATATTATAAAATCTGTATTTTACGTATAATATTAATAATTATATATTATAAAATTATTTTCTCTATATTCTATAGATCATATATGGAGAACATACATATATATCATAGACAATATTTCTTCCTGTGGTTTAGGGCATTTTAATAAATATTAAAATAGTACAGTGGATTTGGGTAATGAATTCTAATCTAATCCCCATATAAATGAAATATTAATGAATAGCAGGCTGGTTTAATCTATCTAAATATATCTGTGGCAACAGAAATCCAAGACACACCAAGTGTGAGGGGAATACAATGCACAAGTGGGAAACGTGAGAAAAATTATGATGAGACAAGGTCCGTTTCATCACCTGAGCTGGTACAGATGTGACAGCTTCTGCTCCTTGTTTAATATTGTAAACATCTCACGGATGAGTCTTGCAGACTAAAAATAATGAAACTTACACAACCTTTCTTTTTGTTGTTTTTGGTGGTGGTGGTTTTTGCCAAAGGTTGCGCCAAAGAGAAAGAGGACAGATATCTTCTAAAATTCAGCTTCCCCAGGAAGAAGTGTTTCTCCAACAGATGAAACATCTGTCCCACATGTAACTGTGTTCTGCCTTCTCAGAAGCAGAACATTAAAATAAATCAGAAATTATCATTCTATAGCCTGGCATCATCATAGATACACCCTGACTGTTAATTAAGCTTGGTTTGCTGTTTCCCAGGTTATATAAAAGGAATATGCTCTCTTTAAGATCAAAGGCCTATAGGGTACTTGAAAGGTGAAATCCCACAGCTTGCTGCCTGCACAGAGGTTCTCCTCTCTCTGAAGGTGCTGCTCTTTCTTGCTATAAACAAAGACTTTGCCTGTATCCTTACAAGAGGAAAAATATACCATTTTAATTTCATCTATAGCATCCGATCTATGAGGAATGAAACAGCAACCCCCACTTCTGCGCTTCTGAGATGCCAAGATGAATTCCACTCTTGGGGTGAATCCTGGCCCCCCTGAGGTTAATGGCAAAACTCCTCTACTGCACAGGGAACTGATTTCATCCTTCATCTTCAGAACACTGTAACCCTGCAGCGTTCAGCTGCTCTCTCTGTCCATAGCGTTTTGTTGGTCTGATGCAATAAGCAGATCACAGAATTAGGATCCAGGACTTACTACTTCAGACTTTTTAAGCAAATGAAAAAAAACCACCACCCTTAAAAATCATGTCATAAGAAAGACCCAAGGATCTTTATGAATGCAGTGAAATTAAGCTGCTTTGTAGTTTTTTCGTCTGTTTCTGTGCCATGAGTGCTCTCTTAGGTTTCATCTGAATTTTCTGTATTCACTGTTTTACTTACTCAGTATAGCAGTTCTTTGTTCTACAAGGTCCAAACAGAAATACATTTTTATAATTCCATGCTTGCTGAAGGTCTTCTTGTTCTTAATTTACTTTGTGATTACATAAAACCATAGGAAGAGGCAGTAAAGTTGCAGAAAAAAAAGTGGAAAGGGGTGAACAAAGAAATCTTACTGCCTTATATATACCTACCTTATTGTTTATGAAGAAATCTTACCACCTTATATATATGTAATGGTTTAAACTTTACTAAATTTTAGCTTCTTCAGCTTCCCATATTTAAGGAAGGGCCATAAACATTCCTGAATGAGTAAATACTACCTAAATAGAGCTTTTAAAATCAGAGAAGCTGCTGCATTTAAGGTCTATAAAGAGCATTCCCAATAACAGGAGGAGAGCAATGTACTAAGGAAATACAAACACAGAGAGAACAACTGCTATAGAGTTAAAAAATGCATAAGGAACCAAAACTCTTAAGAATACTTTATAAAGACCTCTGACACCATACAGTGTTTTAAGCAGCTACTTGCAACCAAAGTCAGGGAGCAAGGATACAGAGTACCACATTTTCTAGGATAAGGAGGAGGATATAAAAATACAAATCTGGATTTAAAAATAAGACTTTAAGGAGTCATATCACATAGTAAAATACAACAAACCAGCCGCAGTCTTACAGGCATTTCTAAACATATTTAACTTTCATATTTGATAAATGAAGGAACAAAACTGAATGCCAAGAGTTTAGCACTAGCTAAATCCCATCGTGCTCTGACAACCTGTATCAATTCAGAATGTACTCCAGGGAAATAAGGGTCCAAATCTGTTAACAACCCATTGCAGCAATTATTTCAAAAAAAGAAAATGACAGACCTAGTGGTGTGGGTTTTTTCATATCACTCAAAAAAAAAAAAAAAAAAAAAAAAAGACTGTATGAAGCAAGACATAAACTCACTACTTTGCTTTTCTAACAGCATACTGGTTTCAGTTTATCAGCCTATATAGTTTCACCTATATCAGTCAGTAGTGCAGTGCAGTGGAAGCAGGTCTGTATATTGAAACAGTTGGTGCTGTTATGTGACATTCATCTTAAACAGGATTTGGAGATTTTATTTTCTGCTATACCTAATCTGTGCTGTAGCCTGAATGCCCATTAACACTTGATGCAGACCAGGTGCACCGTGAGAGTGCACCTTCTCTCTGGTTAACTGCATCAGAAGGGAATCCAGCTTTGAGATGTCAAGTGCAGTATCTTGGGCCAAACAGTGTTTTCTTCCAAAGGGCATTTCTGATCCAAACTAAAATGCTAACATAGACAGATTCAGCTCTCATCAAGCAACAATGAAGAGTCAAATAAATTAGATAGTTGAGAATGAGAACAATTTGCTTTTTACTGATAAAGAAGTTTACAGTCAACAGAAAATACATAGCTTCATATCGGGTGTCATTCTGTCTCAAGCACAATGTCACCTCACAATTTCAGCACCCTAGTCACCTTTAGCGCAGATGTGTTTGGAACAAACTATAGCTGTATCTTCTGTTATAACTGAAAGGAGTGGACACTTTAGCTAACAAGTTGGGTCTAAGCATGATAAACAAAAACAAAATACTTACATACATACGAAAAAACAGTACACATTTAACAATACAGCTTCTGATATAAAAAAATATTTCTTTTATTGGGACAAATACCCTTTAGACTAATGGCCAGATTCCCACCTGTTGCAAGTGGACATATTTTCACTAAAGCTGCTAATATGGTAGTACATACTAACTGAAAATCTGACCGTGTTTTTCTAAATATTTGTTTCACCATTACAACTTGCAGCCCAAAGGAAAAGTTAGAAAAATTGGCACTTTAAGGATCCAGCAACACTCTACACAATAGTTGTATCTTACTTTTGTCAGTTCCTCTAAGTGCTTTATGCATATAACAATGGTTCAGAAAATAAGACACCAGTAGTAAAGAAACCAGAGCTGGGGCCCTGGCTTATGAAAACAGATGTAACAATATTGAAGGTATTGGTGCTAAGCCAATTTGATGCAGATACATTTAACTTTGATTTTAATACTGACTTTCAGAAAAATCTTTGGCATATCATAATCTTACTAAGCATCTTCCTCAGCTATGGAACCACAACAATTTATTTATTGTAAATGTCATTGTCAGGTCAAGTCTTTCATATCTTCAAGGTGTTTTGAGTGATTACTTGACATTATCTGCCACTTTGGCACAAATGCAGCTTTATGATGTATGTAGTTTCTGTATTGCTTATGAGTCAACATCTGACTGCCATTTTGCAGTTGCGAACTCATATCAGAAGAGTCCTATGCAAAAAAATCTACTTCATGAATTTTTTTCAAAGCATCAATCCAACAACTGGAACATCAACTGGTGATGTTCACCATTTCATCCAGTAACTGTATTCACTGATTTAATTAGCATTACATTACCCTCAGTGTTGCAAATAATGCAATCTTCAGTGAGATCTCCAAGTAAGAACTGAATCAGCAAAGGCATCAGCAGAATAAAAATACAAAATTACTGATGAGAGCAGTCTTACTGATACTAATGTACATTTGAAGAGCTCTCAAATAAAATTCAATTTTTCATGTCAATATATATATACTTTTTTTTATTATTTCACATCTTCAGGCTTCTGATCAACAGCAGAATTTTTTAAAGATTTTTTTAGAGTAAAGAAATAAAAAATACTAAATTTAAAAAAACTTTTCTTGTTTTAAGGAAGACATATCTATTTTTGCAAAAACAAGCAAAAATATTTTATTCCCTCAGTTATCTACAAGATAGAACAAAGAAACTGGCAAGATACAAACATTCTGGGTGACAGACACCTACAAACCTACTTCAGGGACAACATTTAAAGAAACATTCTAGGAGTAACAAAAAACTTTTTTTTTTTAATTTTTTTTTTTTTTTAACCAATTGAGATTTCAGGTGTATGACCTGGTGAGTAATCATCCGGTACTTCTCCCCTTCGGCCCCCCTTCTTGACAACTCATGCCATAGCAAAGCATAAAATACTGTCAAAACAATCCAGTTCACACTTCGTGACAGCATAGAACAAGCAGAAAAAGCAGACAAGCTATCCATCATCGGCTCAGAAGACTATAACCCCTAAGGCAAGGAAATGGAAAACAGAAATGCTGTAGCTATGTAATTTGTCATGATTAATTAGTTATTTATTAATGTATTATGATTTCATTTTGCTAAGTACAATCTAATCACATAAGCAGGAATCTTTCATGCCTTGAAAATTTTAAAATGAGAATTAAGACCTGATGTATTAAGACAAACATGAGCAGGGGATTAAGGGAAGAACTGTCTCAGCAACAGAAAAAGAACAGAGGCTACAGCAGAGCTCTGCCATACCCTTTGTGAAAATACAAAAAATAAAATAAAATAGCAGAGCTTATCCCTACATTTTTTAGAATTCCCTGAGTCTGAAATCAGGACATAATTTGCCATTTCATCCAGTGACTGTATTCATTCATTAAATTAGCATTACATTACCCTCAGTGTTGCAAATAATGCAATCTTCAGTGAGATCTCCAAGTAAGAACTGAATCAGCAGAGGCATCAGCAGCCTAAACCTAAAATTTACCGATACTAACATACATTTGTATGCTAGATTGAGGGGTTTTTCCTTCCAATGTGAATAGCAAAACTGAATACCAACACTGACAGTCACTATATCAGCATATATTACGTTGTCAGATTTTAATATTATTTTTTTAGGTAGGCAGTGTATATCTAATAGGAAAACGGAGCAATGTTCTAGTGTAGGAACTCCGGCTTGCTCTTCTTTAGACCACTACATAATAAGAATGGTCATCCACCTCATCGTTCAGTTCAGTGACTTCAAAATGACCTCAAGTACTGAAATTAAACACTCAAGTAGTATTTCTGTCTTTGGAAAGCTTAACTACCAGAATGCATGAAAGATGCTAATGGATCATTCATGAAATACCATAAATCAAACAATATATCTGAGTAAGCAGCAAAGAAATCTCAGTGCTATTACAATTCTAATCTCAAGAGATAAAAGATGAATTTAGCTCAGTGACAATCAGCCCGTCATTGAAAGTTCAACAGCATTTACTGCATTATCTTTTTCTTTTTCTTTCCCATATCTCTATCTGTACATATTGATAGCATTTGAAGTATTTTTCAGTAGTCAATACTAGTGTTAAGAAGTCAAAACAACCTTCAGAGAAGTGAGCTTGAAACATCAGTAATATTTACCAGTGCCATAAAGCAAAATTTATATACAACTCCTGAAAAAGTTGTGTCATTACAACTATTCTCAGAAACCCCCACACAACAATCCTTCTCCACAGAGTCACGCTGTATCTGCTAATAGGAAATTTCTAGAGCATTCTTATAAAAACCTCAGTGGCGGGGGCAGGATAGGGGAGTGCAAGAAAGGCAAACTTTCATTTTAGTCAATATTGACTATTTACTTCAATAATGTGGAACATCTTTATTTTCTTCAAGACTACTGAAACACAAGGCATAGAAAGCTTTCTTGTGTGTTTCTTACTCTCAATTCAGTACTATCAGTGTACTCTTGGAAGACAAGGGACTCAATAATTTATAAACAAAACTGAAAGAACCATCTAGGAAAGATTTTTAACATTAAAGCTGTGCTCAATCCATGCAGATACCCAAAACCCATCTGGACATGGCTCTGATCAACTTGCTCTAGTTGACTCTGCTTTGAAAAGGGGCTTGGACTAGATGGTCTCCACAGGTTCCTTCCAGCGTCATCCATACATACTGTCATTCTGCAATGCCATCGTTACATGTATGTACAGAAGACCTCATTGTTGTGAAGGCTCTGCCAGAGCTGGTAAATAAGAACTGTGTACTCAACGTATAGGTAGAAACAAGAAGAGCAGACACTGACCGTACGCACATTTGATGGTATGTTGTGTCTGTTTATTAAGTGCCCATCAACTTGGAATTCAGCCTTTGCTGGACGTTATTAGTGGGAAGGAGAGGAAAGATGTTTAACTCCCTCTCTGATTCTGTGGCCTTGTCCTATCTGAAATAATTCAGGAGGAAGAGGAGGAAGAAAATAAGCTCATCAGAAAGCCAAATATTTACCACTTCATGATTAAAAAAAAAAAAGAGTAAGGGGAGAAAATGATTGCAGAAAAACTCCTACAAATGGGAAATTAAATCCACCACCCACAGACACAGAGACCAGACTTTGAGCTTAGTCCAGCATTTCTTGAATATGGTGGCTGGGACTTTCTGCAGTAAACACACAAAGAAGAAAGTACAAGCCACTGAAAAGAGATAAGGTAGAAAATTTGAATTTGAAACTACCCCTTCCAAAGATGCAGACAATATTCTTTAAAATTCTGTACCAAAATAATTCCTTTACTTTCCTAGCACCTTCCTGTGATTTGCAGTAATTTGCAAAACCTACTAAAGAAAAAGAACTAAACATTTTTTTGCCATAAGGAGACCAAATAAAGCATATTTCAAGTAACTTTAAAAAATTAAAAGCATAACAAAAGCAGCAAGTACACTAGAGTAATAATATTCTTTAAATACCTTATCACATGCCCTGATCTTACTGATGCAAAGATCTGCATTTTCCTATTCTACATATTTTCATATTAATCTTATTTTTTTTTTGCAAACATCCTCAGCTTTTTTGGTTTTGTTAGTTTGTACTGCATTTCTTTTTATATTGACCACATGCATACAGCAACCATTCACTTACTGGTCAGATTCTATTCCTCCCTATTTTATATTCATCTTATTCAAGCAAAGAGCCTTCACTTCACTTGTCAGCTTCTCTTGATTTTTTTTGTATTGATCTTTCCAAAGTAACACCTTTCTGCTTATCATTTCATAGGTATCACATTCACTTTTATGTTGAAGTAATCATTTTGATACTTCATTGTCTTTCTCCACATTATAGCATTTTTGCTAAAAGCATTTTAAAGACTTTACTTCAACAGTGTTAACTGCTCAGAAGGACCATCCTAAAGCCCAGTGATGACTTTGTTCAGTGTCTTTTACAGTTCTAAATTCATCACACTTTTGGATGATATCCTTCTGTCCTTACACTAAACACTGTCCACCCTTCATATTATCTCACTGATTTTGATGAGAGTAAAAATAAGTAAAACTTCATCGTCGTGTACCTTCTCTCACACACACACACAAAGCCACACATCTGTATCCAAAACAATGTGGCCAGCAGGACCAGGGCAGTGATGGTCCCCCTGCACTGGGCACTGGTGGGGCCGCACCTTGGATCCCGTGTGCGGTGTTGGGCCCCTCACTGCAGGACAGACACTGAGGGGCTGGAGCGTGTCCAGAGCCGGGCAGGGGCTGGGGCAGGGGCACAGGGCTGGTGAGGGGAGCTAGGGGGGTTCAGCCTGGAGAAAAAGAGATTCGGGGGGACCTTGAAAACTACCTGAAAGAAGGCTGTAGGCAGGTGGGGGTAGGTTTTGACTCCCAGACAACAAGCAACAGGACAAGAAGAAACGATCTCAAGGGGCACCAGGGGAAGTTTAGATAGGATATTAGGAAAAATTTCTTCACAGATAGGTGCAAGCACTGGAACAGGCTGCCCAGGGAGGTGGTTGCATCACCATCCCTGGACGTATGTAAAAAACACGTAGATGTGTTACTCAGGGTCATGGTTTAGTGATTGACTTTGCGTTGCTGGGTAAATGGTTTGACTTGATGATCTTTGAGGTCTTTTCCAACCTAAATGATTCTATAATTCTATGATTTTATAATTCTATGATCTGTGTTATGGTACAAGTAGGCCAATTGACTATTTTTACTTAGTTATGAAGACTGTGGAAATCTTCAGAAAAGCAAAACTTTCCACCATGGTCAGGAATTATTTCTCAAAAAATAACTAAACAACTATAATCCTCATCCATGATTTCGTCTCCACTTAATTACACTTCTGTTAAGCTCAGTGAAACACATTCCTCTGGTGGCCTGAAAATGCTGGTTGCTATTAGGTCACAGAACTGACCCTTGAAACAATCTATTTGCCCACACACATTACCTCAACTCCACTTAAAGCTAAAACAGACAAAAATGTGTCCTAGAGTAAAAGTGCACAGAGCTCGAAACTTCCACTCTGCAAGCAACACAGCAGCTGTAAGAAGGATGGAGCAGGTGCCGTCCTCTCCGGGCTATGACTAATATGGCAAGGCAGCTTTGAGTGACAGTCAAAAAGCTCAGTCTGGCCAGATATCATTATGGTGGAATTTAATTTTTAACCATATAATACTGGCAAACAAACTGGCAGCTGGAAGTTGCTTTGTTGAAAAGTTCTAGCTTAAGACTTAATTCCTTGTTTCATTGTTTTCTCAGTAGAGTACATACATAACCAAACCCTGCAAGTGAATGTTGAATGACTGAGAAGCCTATATTGTTTGGTAATAAGTTATTTCAAAATTACAAAAGCACCCAGTCTGACAAGTCAAATACAATATTTTTGGTATATATTTACTGAAAGATTAGTAAATAAATTTTTAATTTTGGAAAAAGAAAACCCAACCAAAACCCGCAGCTTCCAACAGCAACAAATTTGGTAACAATTGTTTAACACACATAGTGTGACTCTTGGTAGCACACAGGATCTCAAGATCAGCCCACTAGTTTATTTTTTTAATGCATAATTATTCAGATCTTTTCAGTAATAGTCAGAATAGCAGATAATAAACAAAAAATCAGTAGAAGCGCTTTAAAAGAAAGGAAAGACTTTGATAAAATTGGAATACTAAAGGAACAAGCAGACAACTCTTTCAGGTCATGCGGAATTTCAGAACAGCCAAGCATCAGGGAGCAACCAATTTTCAAGAACAGAACACATTTCTGAGTCTTGCTGATGGCCAAAAATGCCTTCCTTTAACCAGAAGTTATCTATACAAATAAAATGAAACCCACAATTAATCTTAGCAATTTTGGTAATCAATATTTGCCCTAGCTAATGTATTCAAAAATCATAGAAAGTAATTTATTAACAGTGAAACAATTTCAATAATGGCTTACTGGGCTACATTAAAAACATATTTATTAGCAAAAATGCCACAGAGAGAACTACCCTGACTGAAGAGTCATGAAAAATATTTTTCTCATGGTGAAGCCACAGCATCTGCATGGCTAACTTTAAAAGGATTCTTTATCAATGCAGTCATCATGGTTGGTGACATATATACAGATGTATTTCCAAATGTTTTTTATTTCATACTTGGATGCTATGAAATGACATACTAAAGCAAACATTCCTCATTTTACAGCAAAGCTAACCTCACTGTCAGGGTGCTGAGAGAACTGGTCCCAGTCCTCCAAAGCATCCATCTATTTATATCTCAGACTGCAAATGGCACCTTAAATTGACATTATATAGTAACATAAGGGTTAGATGCAGGTATGCAGATTCTAAATCCTGTACCTGCACATGGAAATAACCAGGGGCAGAACTTTTCCAAGGGAACATAACAATGAAGCCATTTTAATCACCATTCTTTTAGAATAAAATCAGAAATTTATCAAAACTAGAAAAAAGAAACACAGACCCCAGAAAAATAAAATGGGACTTGACAATACTTCTGAATGATCAAGACTTGGCCTAAAGGGATCTAAAGAAGATGATGCTTTTTTATTTTTTTATTTTTTAAAGGTGATAAATACACTACTGTAAGAATATTCAGTTACTTTTATTCCAAATGGAGAACCGTTATCTTGTTTGATGGTGCATTCCACTGATTTGATGTATTAGGAAGCACTCTGTATGGCTCACCTGATCCATCTATAGTGGAACCTGAAAACATTAATTTCTATACTGAAGCCAGCACCAGAATGCTATTTGGCCCAATTTTCTGCTTACTTGCAGTGAACAAAGTATGTTATTTATTGTAATGTGTCTGTCATTACTATTACATATACATTAGACAATAAAAGATAATTACTGTTCTGTGATAAAGTTAAACTGTTTCTAAGTCACTGCATTTCCAGTTACTGTAAGTGGAATCTTATTCCTTCATAAACAATCTGCATAACTGTAATTTGTAGAGAAAATAAACCATGGCATCACCTTTTGAAACAACTGCATACATTCACAGTGGAGAGTGTAAGAGATTGTAACAGAAATTATAAGCATTTCAACCACAGAAAACTCAAAACGAAATGGTTTTCTTCTAAAATTTGTTTCTGATAGAAATTAAATATGTCTAACCTATATGTACATATGTGTGAAGAAGGCAGAACTCCTGGCTGAGAAAACCCGAAGATCAGAAATATCAGTGAGAAAAGGCAGGAATCAGAGGGTGTGATAGAAGGAAGGAAGAACAAGACTGGACATAAGCCTGCTTGTATCAGAGCAGCTAAATCAAGGAACTGAGTGATGCATAGATAATCAGTGGAAGAAGGCAACTGCAAAAGCAAGGCACAGAGCAGCTAGTGAAAAAGCAACAAATAAATTTGCTGTCTTCAAAGACACAGAGGAAAAACAAGCAGTAGCAAATTATGGAAACTGGAGAGAACTGGGTAGCTAATTCAAAAGGAAGAGATGATACTATAATTCCTCAGAGACTGCCTACACCAGTTTTTCAGGATTTGAGAAAGAGATGTCAGGATGATATGTATATTAAGTTGAAAGAACGGGAGATGGGAGACTGGAAAAATCACACTACCACTACCAAAAGTCTTCAGAAAACAGTACTAAGGATAATGGGCTTATTATAAGAAAAGTTCCAGAAATCAGACAAGTATCCTGTCTCCTGGGAACTAAAATATACAAAGGCAGAGAAGATCCAGCAAGAGAGAGGATACTGGTTCTTTTTCATGCTGGAATAAATAATTCATTTTGAACCTCCTTCGTGCATATCAGAAGCAAGCATGTCAGGTAACAAAAGTTGTTCAAAGTGGAGGCTTAGATAATCCTCAGAAAGGAATCTTCTTGTCCACAGAGTTAAAAACAATGGCTCAGAAACCAGTGTCATCACAGTTCAGCTGACCACAATAAGCACAAAAAGTATGTGGGTGAGTAAAGCTCTCAAGAGTTTCCAAAGAATTAGTGAGGAAAGTTGGCACAATTTTTCACCTAACTCCACACTTCATGCAAAAAAACAAAGAAGGAAATTATATAACTGCAGCAATGTTAAAAAAACTTTTCAGAGTACCAAATGGTACAGTACAGTCAAAATACCAGTTGTGCCATATCCACAGGAATTTTGCTTTGGCTATAAGGAAAGAAAATGTTAAACTGTGTGTCCTAATTACAGTATTTTGGACAAATCCTGGAAGAAGTAGAGCTTTTAGTGAAGGATACAGAATTGAATATGGAAAGGATCAAACACAATGAAAATTATGACGGGAACAGAGGAATGTTCTCTATATATAGAATATATATATAATGCTATAATGTAGTAGCATTATATCTTTGGTGAAAAAACTAAAAATGTTTATTCTTATCATGAGATTTTTTTCAGGCAGCTGAGTGAAAACATTGTCAGATGATATGGTAAAAAAGTCTCAAAAAGAATTACTGGTGTCTGTTAAAAGCACTTAGTCCCACACTTTTATAAGAAGATTGATAAATGAAACAGGATACAGTGAAAATCTTACTATCATGGCATATAAATAATCCCAATAAAACTACAAGTAAGGAAAAAGATTCAGATATTTTCAATCAGAAGATAGATTTCTTTGTGAAATGGTGATTAAGAAAAAAGGAGATGTTATTTTTAGGCTTATGTGACAGATTGTTTTGTCACAGTTCGTAAGTACACATCAGCTGCTACACATGGCGCAGCTGAAAAGGAAAGAGGAAGGTGTCTCCTAACCACTGCATATGAGCTCCAGACCAAAGTTCTCGAAGACAGTAAAGATTGTTCTTTTGCATCTCACAGTATTAGAATGGAATAGAATAAAATGGAATATTTCAGTTGGAAGGGACCTACAACAACCATCTAGTCCAGCTGCCTGACCACTTCAGGACAGACCAAAAGTTAACGCACATCATTAAAGTCCAATTGCCTCTTAAAACACTGACAGTCTTGGGGCATCGACCACCTCTCTAGGGAGCCTGTTCCAGTGTTTGACAACCTTCTCTGTAAAGAAATGTTTCCCAATGTCCAGTCTGAACCTCCCCTGAACCATTCTCATGTGTCCTATCACTGAATACAAGGAAGAGCTCAGCACCTCCCTCTCCACTTCCCCTCCTCGGGAAGCTGTAAGGGAGTAGCTATTGCTACTCATGGGAATGTTTTTGGGGAGAATGATCACAGAAAAAAATCATTTTATGTTAAAATCTCAAGAGGAAAAAAAAAAAAGAAACAAAATAAGGAGAAACAGCTGAATCGAAAACTTAAAAGACTAGATAAGAAATACTGAATCAGCTTAACAGAATACCATAAATACCATTTACTATTGGTATTTCAAGAGGAAAATAAGGAGATGAATGTGACACATTATCCATAGATAAATCACCATTTTAAACAACATAACAAGAATGAGGGTATGGCTGAGGGAGGAACAGATCAATGAGGAAAATTACATCTTAGACGATATCAGAAAACAGCATGGTGGTGTTTATTTTGCCTCCTGGTTTTTTTCTACTTCTCTTTGACTCATTAAAAACTCTCAACCAACCAAATGAAAAAAGCTAAAAGCAAGGATAAGAGGTATAAAATATATTTCATATAATGAAGAATCGATTCAATAAGGATTCTTTCAGCCTACAGGGAGGAAGCCTTAAAACCCCTGGTTTTATGTACAAGAGGCTATAAAATGACTGGTATTCTGGAAAATGTAAACATGGAAGAAGCACTTACTGTGTCTTTTAATACAAGAATTAGGAGAAAATAACAACTAGGAAAAAAATATATACTTCTTTGTTCAATGCTAATCCTTTGACACACTATACTGAAGAGAGTGACTTAATATGGCTTCAAAAACCTGCTGGCAGAGGAAAAAAAAGTTCCTGCTGAGGAACATGAAATACAAAGACATTAACCTTGACCAGGAAGACCTTCAGCCACAAATTTCAGCAGATTGGAAGTATATGAAGGGTATGTGCTTGTCCTACTTTGAACTTTTCCCTGGAAGTCTTTCAGTAGCTACTGATACTAATGAGATGTTTAAATAAATTGGCAAATTTTCCCATTTCATATTTTGACAGCAATGTACTGTTAGTGTGGGAATAAAATACACATGATTTCTCCTGTGTTTTTTCCTGTGACACACTTTAATGATGGCATTGATATTCTACTTAGTACTTAAGTTTACTAGACGTGGAAAGCAACTGGAAAGTATTTTGTGACTCATATCTCACAGTGCCAAAGGAATAGATGATTTGTAGGATGTGGACTTTTTAACTGGACATCTACTCCCCTTGGTGAGATCAGCATGGGTGACATAGAGCTATGGCTGCAGGAATCTGAACTGAATCATGCTTATTGTCCCTTTCAGCACTGTGCAAAGCACACAAATTATTTCTGCATACACCAATAATTTTTATAGAAGCTTTAAGTACTTGGTTTTTTGAAAAAAGAAATCTAAGCTATTAGGTCAATAATTATTGACCTATTATAGCTCAGAAATAGCTATAATAAAGTATCACATTTAAAATATCAAAATCCCTTAATCTTCAGAACTTTTTGCGTACTTGCTTCTACCTTGCTAGAAAAAATATTAAAATAAAAAGGAATAGCTGTCCATTATCAATTTGTACCTTCATTCATGGTAGCTCTAAACAACTACACTGAATGACTAAGGGATCAATAATTATTGACCTAATAGCAATAAAAATACTGGATTGACTGTAGCAATAACAGGAAGAACTTTATTACTAAAAAGTGTTCAACACGCAAAGCTGTTTAAACAATAACTTCAGATGAGGATCTTCTGCAATGCAGTTAAGTGTTTCATGAACCACCCCACAACAATTATATCAAGTGGGCAGTGAATTATTCTGCCCTCAGGAATTTCAAGTAATTTTTCTCATTTCTAAGTTGTAGAAAAATACATCTCATCCAAGTGGAATATACAAAATATGAAATACATTCTTGCCAAGAATTTCTCTTTTTAGTTATACTTTTTACACAATGCGGTTTTGGTACCGTGATACTGTGCCTGAGCAAAATTACATCCCAGAGCAAGAACCAGATGTTTTCACAGTGGCTCTAGATATACAAACTAATCCAGCTCATTAAAGACTACACCCCTGCTTACTGAGAAAAAAAAAATTTATTCTACTTCCTAAAGGGAACTACAAGCTGTCCATTAGTGGTCATCAGTCTTTTGATTAGCATCTTCCAGAATGCAGTTCAAAGCTCAGGATAACGTATTGTTTTATTCTGTGAAGCTTACTATCAAACATGTTCTCTGTCAGTGCCATCTAAAATACAGTTGGCTTTCTGGTTGTTTTTTAAAAAATAATAAAAACAAAACCAAAACAAAAAAAAAAAAACAACAGAAATGAGGGAGGTAATTAAAAACAAACAAAAAAATTATATTAGAGTTTGGAACTATGTAGTGTCCTACTAGTTATTAAAGCACAGAAAGCAGAAAGAACAAAGCCATTGATAGGGTAAGTATGCATGTAGCTTTATACGACACAAAGTAACAACCTGCTTGAGAAATGTACACTGATAAATTGCCTCTCTGTGAATAAATACATGCTTTAAGATAATGCTTAGTTAGCACATTGGCAAAACCAAGCTATCAGAAAGCAAGCTGCAATATAAACCTAACTAAAAATGCTATGTATGTTCTTCCCTACGGTCAAATCAATGGTGCTTAGTGCTGTCTGCAAAAGGTGAATTAGCTCATTTTTATAGTGGAAAGCATGCATTAGTATAGTTGCATTCAATAGGGGCATTTGATAGTCTCACCATAGCTTGACTTCTTTCTAATGCATTTGCATGGTGTTACGCTTATTTCACAAGTATGGATGTAGCCATCTCAAAAGGGAGAGCAAACAATGCAGTTGCTTGGCATAGGGAAGAAGATATTTGGGTATGATCAATGTTTCAAAGGCTATTAAGTCAAAGTAAAAATAAAAGCTGGCAAATATACCACAAATAAAGTCTTCCTTTCTGCTAGTAACCCTATTTCCAACAGCAACTTTTTTTTTTTTTTCCTCTTTTCAGAAACCCATGGATACAGATTCTTAGCTATTGTAAAAGAGGATGCAGAAACTGAAATTACAACACTGAATAGAGGTAAAATCTGCCTGAAACATCTCTTAGAAAGTGCATCTTCCAACAGTTCGAAAAAATTGGAAGAAAGGTCCAGATGTACTTCAGTAGTAGTGCCACTGCACAAGACATGCAAGCTAACACAATCATTGATGTTCAAAGATGATGCTTGTACCGGAAGTAGAGCTGGTGAGTACATCTACAGGGATTACACACACAAAAAAAAACCCCACCAAAACCAACCAAAAAAAACCCCCACACAAACAAGAAAAAAAAAAAAACCCACACAAAACAAAACACCGAAGACAGAGGGAGGTTTAAAGCAATTTCACTTTTTTAGTCTAGCAAGATGTATAGGAGTAGAAGGGACTGCTGGTCATAAATATATCAGGGTAAAGGAAGTTCCTTATTGCATGGCACCAGCTTATATCCTGGACTTTTTTTCCTTTGAAATACTTATAGTCCAAGTTAAATGTACTTCACTGAACTCTATGTTAATTATAGTTTAACTAGACTATTTCTTAAAGTTTTCTGCAACATATGCTGTCACACTGTGCAGTTTACCAGCTGTGTTGACACTATAGTTTCAACAGTCCAATATGTAAACCCTTCCTGCTTCTCTTCAAAGCTAATAGCAGAGAGAACTTTTCAACACAACAGCTAATAAATCCCCATGTGTTAGAAAACCAACCATAATATGTATTTCTAATTATTGCATAGTGACCACACAGTCTACGTATGACCCAAAGGAATCATTTACATTTGCAATTACATCTTATTCTTGACAAAAAATGTTACAAATACATGGAGCTGTCACAGTTGTGGCACACACTTTATTTGCAAGAAAAAAATCATGATGTTTTAAACTCTGACAAAGAAGTTCAATATGCATCACAACAGCAAGAGGCATTCATCAAGTCAGAAATGCAAGTGCTGTGGGAAACAGGCAGAGCCTGACCTCATTAACTGAGATGTGGCGTTGGGCTGCTGTGACTAACTGTATCTCAACCTGCACAGGATCATTACAGTAATCCAGCCTGATGCACTGAAACTCAGGAATAAAACACCTCAACTTAAACAAAGCAGCTGCACTGAACAAGTAGGCAATCACCTCAAAGATCCTGAAACCGTTCTAAACTTCAGAATGCTCTAAACTTCAGAAGATGTAAAAAATAATGTTACTACTACTAAATACACCCAAATTAAGGGTTTTGGGGTTGGGAAAGGAGTTCTGTGTTTTTCTGAGATAAATAAACCCTCAAATTTTAAGAGGGTATTATGACTTTTAAGTTTTTATTTAGAAAAAATAATGGAATTTGATTTTTTAAAAGGTTTGTGTTAACAATATATAACGCTTTATACTTCACAAGTTTTTTAGGGCTCCTCCCAACTGTCTCAGAGCTTTCTCCTTATATTAGTTGCATCATGAACAGGTTTTGGACTTTATTTGTTGTTGTTCGGCTTTTGGCATAATCACCCTAAGC